>NC_060253.1:109609678-110217527 GCF_921293095.1 Ischnura elegans
AATCGATTTGCATGAAAATTTGGGATTAAACTAATAATACCCCATTCTTCAAAACCTATACTATGCCGAAGGGCACTTTTTATTTTTTAGGGGTGAAAACTACCCCTAAAGCTAAAACTTATAAAATTATATTTTAAAGCTAAATACGGGAAATTTTTAGTTTAAATCATTTGTATACTTATTTTTTTAGGTTTGGAAAATACCTTCAGAATATTTCAACCCTGATTGGGGGTTAATGTAAAAAAAATATTTACCCTAAAAATAAAAATTATTTATCACATTGTATCTTCTCTTTCCCTTTCTTACTCCTTTTATTATGTATTCACTTTTTTTCTCTGATGATTTTAATTACAGCACAGAAAAGATATAACAATAGGATAAACAGAACAAACTTTGTCATGGTAACATAAACAAATAAATGTAAATTTATGTAGAAATCACATGAAACACTATCAAACGGAGACTGTATGGCTTCCAGTCTTCCCACCACATGCATGCACACAGGCCACTGTGAGCGAGAGCACGCATACTCACATATGTGTATGTATATATACATCTAATGGATATGTGTTTTTATTTTATAGCAAATTTGAGTGTACTTTTAGCTTCGAACATAAAGCACACAAAGTATATACTGGTTATGAGGAATGTTATGCTCTGAATTGTGGATTTCGAATCTTTCGAAAAAAAAAATTTGATTGGTATTTCAAACATAGCTCCTTTATTTTTGATGATAGAAAGTTCATTTAAATTGTATTCTGTAGGGTTTTTACTGACTACGGGGTCATGTGAATTAAGGTTTTTTCGAGTCCTTAGTTTTGAAAGGGGAGGAATTTAAGGGTTTAAATAAGGTGGAGCTCCATTGTAAATAGAGGTTTTAATTATCAATATCTCACCAAATATTTATTGTACAGAAAATTTAAACGCACCAAAATATTTGAAAGTAGAGAGGCTACAATTTATTACTCTGGCACTTTTTTCATATCTCCAGTTTTTATGGAGTTATTTTGAAAAAAGAGCATTTTTAACGAAATTGTAGAAAATGGCGTTTCACTTTTACCTACAATTTTTTTCAAAATTTAGAATTGTAAATTAAACAAACTTCTAGGATCAATTAACAATACTTAAATAAAGAGAAATTCTGACGGGTATTGATTGTGGTAATAAGGAATTGTTTTCACTGATTTTTTCGTAGAAAAAATTAGGGACTGATCTTATTTTAAATCATAACTCGCTCAAATTTCATGATAAAAATTTTTTTTCTCATTTTAAGAAAGTTAAAAAAAATACTTTTAAACAAATTGCATAAGTTTTCCTCGAAAAATACATTTTTCCCGCTATTTGGTATTGAATATTTCAAATTTAGCGTATGACAAACAAGTTGTAGCTCGGTCCGAATTGGTCATAAAGGAAATACTAAATAAGATTTTTATTTAATTTTTTTCAAGCTACAGTTTTGCAACTGACAATTTCCTAATAAAATTAATACTTTTAAAGTTATTTGGCTATAACCGATTAAAATCGTTGATGTTTTCGTCTAAAAACTGTTACTTTCAATTGCGAATAACTCGAAAAATATTAATTTGACGCAAAAAATGGCAAGAACATTTTATTCTTAAAACTTATTTTTCTATTGATTTCTGTGGTCAAAATATAATAAAAAATTTCCACCCGCGAGATGGGGTGGAAACCACCCCCAGGGTAAAAGCGCCCGTCGGCATGATATAGATTTTGATTCTTGGTATATTCCCTACTTATGGTGAAAATTTCAAGAAAATCTATTCAGTTTGAAAAAATTGCAAGCCAAAATGCTTCATTTCCTGGAATATAAGCCTTAATTATCAGATCAGAGCTATTTAAAATCTCTTCAACTACATAATAATCGACCCACCAATACCCGACAAAGAATCTTCCAAAGTTGTAGCCACGAGACCTATGTCGAAATCAACATGGCATTAAAATATTACAGCATAAAAATACCAATTCGAAAGATTCACGATTTGCACATGAAAATAAAAATGGATTTTAAAAACTGGAATCGTTCTTCTTGTAATTAGAGGTGGGTTAAACTGTTCATTTTTATGAACCGTTCACTTTGATCCTGTTCAGTAAAAAGAACAGTTCAAAATATCGGTTCATAGTGAACAGGTAGGGTCATTCGGTAGAAAATATTGTTTATCATGCGTTTAGAGTACATGAAAGCTTAGTGTGGTATCGTAAGGTTTGTGGAGAGTGTTATGGTAATTTCGAGCAAGAATCGCGTTTTAAACAACATTTTTGGAGATGCATCTACATTGCACAATACAGCGTAATTAAAAAATTAGAATTTCATCGTAGGCGCCAAAAACTAAGTCCAAAGATCATCTTGGTAAAGGGAAATTACAAGTTGTAATTTTATTTGATTTGCATTCTCTCATAATTAACGCCATTGAGAGAAGTACAACCGCCTCTAGAAAGAAAAATTAAACAGGCGAGCCCTCTAATCAAGTGAGCCGCTTGGAAACAACTTTACTTAGCTACACTAGCAATCACATTGAACCGGACTCGGAGAAAATGATGTTATCAACTGATTACATCATTTTCTCCGAGACTGATGAAGACTATGCAATGAAGAGCCTTGACGATAAGCTCAAGTAAAAATATTTGAGAATTTAAGCGTTACACATATTGGAATAAATTTGTTTGTCTTAATTTTAGGGTTCATGAATAGGGTATTTTGAGGCGCAACTTACCTGGTTGGTCGGATCCAGGGAGGCCGCGACTTTTTCCGTCTGCGCCCCATTCGTCGTCTGAAAAGAAAAGAAAACAGGACATTGAAAGAATTATCCAATGGAGGAGAAAAGTTAACCACTCTCGCATGAATACCCTTTCCTTGAAATTAAACTCTTCAAGCTGTAAATACCGATATGTTATATCATGGAGTATTTATATTATGAAGACTTTTCAAGAGTTATAGTTTGTTTTGAATGTAACATTTTTTCTGTGAGAAACCTTTATCAGTTGTGCATGGATATCGTTGCTGTTACGCATATAAAATCAACAGCGTGAATTTATGTCATAGCTGAATATAATTATGAATTGCACAAATATATTTGAACCATTTCCTTATTGCTGTGTAGCATCGTTTTACAAATACTTGTACATATCTGGCATTGCTGATACCAAAGTTACTTATTGGTAATTTCAATATATTATACATTTGAATGTGAATACATTAATTTAGCTATCAATAAAGTATTTACCCCTTCTATATTTTCCTTGCCGAAACCGTGGAGAGAAATGCATTAAGGCATTAAAGCTGATCAGTAAAATACAAGCACGTCGTGTATGGAGCCCCTCAGAGGCTTTCGACATGGCAGACCACCAAATACGCGAAACATGTATCGCTTGGACTCGTAATGAAATGTATTAAAATTTCGTGCGACAAAAATAGGGGCAAAGGCTTCAAGACAAAAACTTAAACCAAATAAATCTATTTGGCTCTTTTTTTAACGACATTCAACAGTGAAAAAAACCATTTGCTCAACATTCAGGGTTCTGAATGTATCTATCTCCTAAATTCGATCAAAAGATCGTATCACCGAAAGGTATGGCGAAAATCATACACTCCGCCAATATATATGACGCATATTTACTTAGACTTATAGTATCTGCATCAGACAAACAAATGTTAGCGGATAACGGGTAAAAAAGTCAACTTCTGAGACTATATTACGTTTTCCTTTGAATTAACGTAGATGCATAGAACAAAGTCAACGTTTCTATCAACGAAATTACGATGATGAAAGACTAGAAGTAATAAATGAATAAATAAGTATTGAAGCAAAATCCTGAACTTAATATACCAAATTATATTGACAGATAGAGTCAACCTCTGAGGTATATCTTAGGATCAAGTGACATCTTGCATTGATACTTTCAAAAAGACTTTAATTTTTTTGCATGCGAAAACTCGATTCTTATACCATTGGTCATTGTGTAGCCTTTAATGTTAATTACATATTTCTAAAGGTAAAAGGTTATGTAGGTTAGTCCAACATTGCAGGATATGAGGCTTTCGATTTTCCTATGGTGGAACTTGTATATAATCACATCTCGCTAAGGAACTTATTTTAACCGCTTCGAAAAAATTGGCCCTGCCGTCCTCTGGAGAATGAGTCAACCTTGGACAGTCAACTTTGACAAATTAATTTATTTCGATCATTAAAAGTGTTAACATTAGTTTAAAACCCTCTACTTAGTACTCTGTTTTTCCAAAATTTTCCCCCTGATTTTGAACTCCACCTCCCCGAGCAAAATTAACGCCACTGGTTGACTCTTTCTCCATTCTTCAATAATGAAGTTGTCTCATAGGTTGCGGGAGGTAGGCCCGCAAAAGAATTTATGGGATGAATCGAATGTAGGAATGGTGTAATAAGCAAAACAATTACATTTTGGAAAACAGCGTTTAGTATCACCCTGAAAATGATAACAAAATAATAAATATTAATCTAAATTATGTACGCGGAACTTTGGCCATGAGGGCCACCCTATCCCGTGTATAAATCTGTTTGCACTGGAACGACCTGCCCCATTGCCATATTTTAGTACTTATACGCGATTTTATTCTTAACGCACTAGCAGATACTTAGTGATATCGTATAATAATAGAATCCTCAAACTAAATGTTTTAAAATTTCTCCTAACCTACGGATATACTGTCGATAACTAGTAAACATCAACTGATCAAACAAACTGTGCAAATTTTTCTTCAACGTATCCAAAAAGGATAATTGGATTTCACACCGCTAACTACATTTCGACACACGTAATCTCCTGTAGAAAGAGGGGTACATTGCTCACAAACTTCTCCTTGATTCTGAGCGCACTCAAGCGCCAAGTCAGTGAACTAACTGGAATGGAACAACCTGTCCCTATGCTCCTCGCGACTCGGTTTGTCGTGCTTGTAGGGCGTACTTAGTAGCAAGCAGCGAGAGGCACTACTTTTAGCCAGAAGTTTTCGACGGGGGATGACATAAGAATTGCACACATTCCCATCCAGGTGATGAAGTGCTCGCGGTTTCATGCATGGACACCAAAAACATATACGCCTTGAGTTAATATTCATGGCCACGGGACCTGGGAGCGCCGTAATGAATGCTGCCCGATATTTCCCCAGCGGCGAGGCCCCGGGAAATTGATGGCGCGCGCGACCGGCCGCACAAGACGACGACACAATGGGGAGAGATGAATGGGAGATGGGCCGAAGAGATGGCGCCACCATCACACGGGAAAAAGCATTAAACTGAGTACGCTACGTGATGAATATATAAATAATCGACTCTCCTTCATATTATACATACATTAACTATTAATGGTAATGCTTTATTGTACTTTGGCGCGTTTTTGTTAAGTTACTTTCCTGTCTGTTTAATTTCTCTATGGTCGAAGTATTGCAACTGATATTGAACCCCCTTCCCGATAAGATCTAGCCCTAAAATTTTCAGTACAGAACATTACTAGATGACGTTGAATTTTTAAGCTACCTTTAGTTCTCCAGGGGAAGTTTGAGTTGCCATTTTTTAACGATAAATACACCGTTATCATCGCTTTGTAGCATAATTTTTAAAGATTTGCGATAAATCAAAATAGTTTCCCACTAATAATAGGTATTGAGTTAATGTAAAATAAAGAGTTTTAATAACAATATTACTATGGATTAAAAATTCAAACGAGAAAATAAGTGTTCATCCGAAATAAGAAGAAGAAAATAAACCACCCAGCCTGGGCCTACAGTTTCGCTTTTTTATTCCAAATTCATTAACAACGACTTGAATTCGCCAAAGTTTTTTTTCTAGTGAGCATTCGATAACTTTTTCTTACTTTATTTAAAACTTGCCAAAAGTGATTTCCGTAAAAGCAACGACATATTCTGCCTTGTGGCCACTATGAACCACATGACCACCACCTGAATCACCATGACAGCTATATATTACTCACAGTCCATCCGTGTTTTCAATAATTACTCATGCCATCATAATAATTATACATTCTTGCAGAACTTATCGCTGCAATGATTTTTAAGCTTAGCTTGTACAATTTATGCCGAAAATATCGAAGTAAGAAAGCTATGAATACATACCAGGGGTAAAAGTTCATCATGACTGTAGTGACATACAATGATCTGTATTCCGAGTACCAAAACGTTAGCGTCACCAATCAATACTTTTGGAGTAAACGTCTGTAGCAGAAAACATCCAATGAGCACGATTCAAACGTGAATATATGTAATGCAAATAAAAAACGAGAATTTATGAGGGCTCAAAAACATTTAAAGTCACACAATCCAGCAAAACCATATTTCTCCAAGAAAATTATAAAATATGCAAAAAATATGAATGATTTTTAAACCAAATATGCCCTACTCTTTCGACATGATGATTAGTTGTACCGACTGCACATAAATTAATGAACTCAGAGAGGCAAATTGAGAATCTGATTAAATTTATGATTTTCATATTGAATTTCCACTAAATAAATGTGATTTGGCCTCGTTGGCGGCATCCTGTTGTCGGCGTGATGAAGGTAAAAAATAATAATTCGTTTTATCGAATGCTTGTTCGGCCCGCATAAAAGCTAACAAGAGTGGAGAATTAAGAGGAATTTCGAAATGAATTTATGATATTAAATTCAAGGATGCGTTTCAAACTTTTCTCACATTCAAATTATTGAGAGGAAAATTAGGATGCTAAGAGTTTTTGAGCATTAATATGTATTCAATTCATCATCTAAATAAAATTATAAATGAGCTAAGAGTCAACAACGGCTCTTAAGTTCATCGCGAAATGGAAAAAGAAATGTAGCATGAAAGAATAAATATTTTTAATGGAATAAAATGCTAGAATCTTTACGTAGCAGAGGAATGCCTCACTCAAATCACGAAGAAGTATCAGGTAAATTATTCGCTCATGTGTCTGAAGAAAGTTAAGATTAGCTTTACGCTTTAAGCCAACTAGGAAAAATACGAAACATACAATAAATTATATGAAATGAAAATGAAAAATAAGCTTAGTAAGAAAAGGAGTTGCTTGATAATACTTTATGTTAGAAGCAGAACTTTAAGTATTTCCATATAATTGCTTCAAACAAAATTATAAGTTATAAATAAAGCAAATCTATAAGCAAACCTGTGGCCATTTACCATCAACCTCAAATTTCACTCTACAACGTTATCGATGAGGGAAGCCGTGTACCTGTAACATACATGCTGAACACATGTCAAAGTAACAAAACTAGCAGTTTCGAACAAAGATAAGCACAGACGATGGCATGCAAATAGGCAACTTCATTAGGGGACGTCGATGGGATTTAAAGGGATCATAAAACAGGAAACACTTACTTGCTATTATGGACTTAAGTTACCAAAGAGATTCCATCAGATTAATCACACACATCTAATTACTAAGACTTGAGTAACTATCAATTTGCATTGGTAAAAAATAACGATTTAACTTGTCTCGTGGGCATTAATTTTATGCAGAGAATATAATGTTAATGCCACTCTCCCATTGGGAATTAATTATTTAAATGGGCTGAAATGGACGCATCACTTCCGCTGAACCAATTTCTTTCGTGACGAATTACTACCTTATTACCAATGCCATCGTCTTTAAATGTCGAATGCATAAAAAAGAGCCATATCAGAATTTCTCATTATCTATCACTGGGAAATTTGCCCTACTGTTTCCTCGAATGACGAATTTTCATACCAGAGATATAGACAAATGTTCAATAAGGTTTGTGCTATGCACCTCGAAAATGTACTTGCTACTACTAAATTATTTTATGTTGCAGGTGTTATTCACTGCAGCAGACGACATTTTGTTATTCGTGAATCTGCGTAGCGTTATCATTATTTTCTGAGGGTGATCCCACCGATAGGCAAAAACCACTAGGATCACCTTCAGATACTACCTTTATTTATTTCTCAGCCGACGCATAATACTTTTACGGAGCGATAAATATTACTAAATTGTATTTTTCGTTTAGAAAGCAATTCAAAAATAGGATCTTTGACGAGGGTGGAATCGAACGCGTGGATGACATGGCCCACGATGCATAGAGTGGGATATAGGGTTGTGGTGCAGGAAGTGCAAAGGAATGCCACGCGAAGGGCTTGTCTGCTTTGAGGGTGTATCGCCGCGAGAGGGGAGGTGTGTCCCATCTGGTCGAGAGAAAGAAAGAAAGAAACAGCAGCACGCGGGAGGGAACCCTCTTTTGTCCCTTTCGCACGCGGAAGATTTTTGCATTTATTTCCCATGAAACATTTCGCTGCTTGCCCTGCGGGGGACTCCGTCAGAATGTCGCGTTGGAAAGAAAAAAAATGAGCATGCACGCTCGCAGGAGATAGGATGACGAGCAAAGAGAGGAGAGAATAAAAGAAAACGCTCGCGAATGCCCGACTTGACGTTCGCGTCGGTTGAAGACGCTCTGAGGAATTTGAGGAGGGAAGGCTTGGTTGGAATGCTTTCTTGAATGGCAAGGGGGAAACGAGCAGAGAACCACAGGAGCAGAGAAAAGGGAAAAAGACGACGGACACGCCCTTTATATTCTGTATTCAAAACTAATTCTTCACACTATTCACACTTGTAGCTTCTTAATGGGCGCTCAACATTTCTATTTCATCCAGTTCCCTCTGAGGAGATTATTTCGGAAATTTAGATTGTGAAACTCACTCTATCGTAATCTAGAGATACCGAATTTAAGCGAATAGCGAAACGTCAGAATCCAGGTAAACGATTTTTGTTCACATGGTTGCGATATCGACAAAGTGGAAATTTTATGCATACTCTTTTGGCATAGTTTGCATTTTTTATTGCAAAAGAATGGATGAGAACATAGTGGGAATAATTTGTATCATGATATCATATTATTCATCTACATCTACATGATACCCCGCAAGCCGCCTGAAAGGCGTGTGGCAGGGGGTGTTAGGACACCAGCCGTCTGCGCATAAAAGATGAAGTGCTCTATGAAGTTGGGACTAGCATTTATTAAATTTCTTTATGGTTCGGGGGAAAAACGATTTCCCATATATGATTACTGTTCGCCAGATTTCAGTGATTCAGTCACTCCACTCATTCACGCCATGCTGAAGGTGAATGGACGCGTACTGAGAAAAAAAATGCGAAGAAAATAGTACAGAATCATACGGTTAGAAGAGAAACGTAGTAGTGTGAAGTGTCCAAGCCAACGGTATGTGCAGGCTGATTGATATGAATCCAGCCAAAAAAGGAGTCATTTTGGCAATTCATTATCAGTCACTCACTGCCGGAGAAATGATTCGTCAAATAAATAATAGCAAAATAATTCAGAAGGAAGCGAACGAAAGCGAGCGAAAATTAAATTTACAACCGTTGCCCAAGAAACAGTTTCCCAATGGTAAAAAAATTCCGTAGATAATAACATATCCTTGTAATACGTAGTTAATTATATGCGCTTACAATTAATTCTCGCTTTAATAATAAACATCATCACATCAATGAATCACGGGATAAAATAAAAAATGCTGAAAAAACCAATACTTTTGTGTATATTTTACCCAAAAAACTATGGTAACGTAAAGCAGTTTATTCCGAGACTGATGGATTATTTTACTTCCTGTCGTGGAAACATTTAGCTGCCAGAATTTCATCTTCAGTATCATCTTACAGGGTCAGTCGTTTCCGTGACTCCTGAGCAATGCTCTAATATAAAATTGAATTTCAAAAAAGGGGCTTACGAGATTATCAAGTCGAAATTGGGATTAAAACGTGCGATTTGATTTATTTCTGGATACTCATAATGCACGTACGCTTTTTCGACATGCAGAAGATAAATTAGGCTAAATTTATGCTGCGAATTCGTTCTTCGCAATCCAAATACATTCAAAATAATTCGATAACAAACAAGAATGATGCTATTTAGCGGAAAAATTGTACTGTGATTATTAATTGTCAAGAATTTATTGTTTTAATATCTTTAAGAGCGACATAGAGAACATAATATTAGAGCCCGACTATATTTCCAGGTCCGACAGAAGCGATAAATTAAGAGAGAAATTTTGCCGAACGGATAGATATGGGAATTCGTTTTTCCCCCGAATGATAAAGGACTTTAATAAACACAAGTCCCAACTTCGTTAGAGCACTTCATTTTTATGTACAATGGCTGGTGTCCTAACACCCCCTAACTTACACCTTTTAAGCGGCTTGCGGGGTATTATGTAGATGTAGATGATTTAATAAATTAGGAGCAAAAAATCGAAGAAGCACATAAGTGCGAGAAAAACTGCACTCCACTTAACGTGCGCCATAGACACTGCAACTTGCAACGGCGGGGAAGTTTTCTCCCCATTTTATGGGTAACTACATGGCTGGTTTGGCTGCAGAAAGCACTGTCTGGGGAAAATTAAATTTACAACCGTTGCCCTAGAAACAGTTTCCCAATGGTAAAAAATAGCACCCCCTATACACACGCGAGGATGCTCATTATTTTTTCAAACGGCCGAAAGCATTGTTCAGGTAACAAAGCTGGTGTCTATCCACCAACCACGCGTAATTTGAGCCTGAAAATAAAAAGGTATTTTGCTGAAAATACTATTTTGAATGCGGATCACGTGCTTCGAAGAATTTAGGACGAATACATGTCAGAGTCTTTTCACAAGCATATTTTACTGCCCATAAAAATGACAACACACTTTTCACGATATAGTTCTCAATGCCGTTGTTACACAGTCATAAAGAATTTTAAGAACATCTACTGGGAGCTTACCAACGAGAAAAACTTTTAAAAGTTACCCACCTAAAGTGAACTGAGAGCAAAAATAGAAAAAATTGCAGGCAATAAAAAAAATATTTAAAAAGCTACGTTCTCATTGGAGCTGAAAAGAAGAAAATAAACCATTTTACTTCCATCCATAGTACCGCGTATAAATTTTCCAGACAAAAGAATTTGATCGCAGATGCTGAAATTCATTCGCACAATGTCATATGATATTTAACACGTAGTCTTTCACGTTAAAAATTTAAATGTGAGACCCTGAGATAAGGTACGGTGGCTTTTTTCTTTGTTTTAGTTCAAATAAAAACGCTGTTTTATGTTAGTTTTTTTAATATATCGCAGTATTATTACTAAGCTCGATGTTTTACACTCACTCAAGGCGTAATAGGTGGAAAAATATTTTATTATCTAAAACAATTAAGCAGCAGCTGAGCAATTAATACAAAATTTAATTGACGTGCGATTTATTGATTGTAGCTCATAATGGCCCAGAAAAACTACTAATAGCATAAGAATGCATTGTTATCTGGTTTTAATCTGTACTGAAAATTCTAACACAATAGCTCACGAGAAGACGAAGAAGGTTAGTTAATATGAGTTACAAGACTATGAACGGAAGGCCGAACTAATGCATAAGAAACCGACTTCATAAAAAAGTGGAAAAATTCACTCCCACAGAAATCGAAGATACTAAAGTAAACATTCGTGGTTACAGAAATTTCAAACAATTTTTGTTCGTTAAAAAAATTCTTGCATTCCGAATCCAATCTGAGGATAATGACGGATTACCTCGCATAATATCGGAAATACATAAAGAAGATGAAAAATGTACTCATGTCCTTACGTGACTAATGTGCAAATAAAATTAGCTGCGCCGGTGCCACGGTCAAAATCTTCTACACAAACGCTTCAAATGAGCTTGCTGCATTTCAGAAGACATTAATTCGAAATGCAATGGCAGCTGGAGCAGAGTTAAGTAACGGAATGCATAAATACGTGATCAAGGATAGGTTTCCTTAAACACAGAAACAGTAAATGAAACTGTTTTTCATGGTAAAACATTATCAAATAATAATTGCGAACATGTTACAGCTATTTCTAAATACACTTTATCGAGGATCAAGCGATTAATCCGTGAGCGCTAGAGACTCGGAGGCAATACGCTAGGCTTAGATTGCATGAGCGATAAAGTCGATATATTTCAGAGCGAAACGGAGAGAGCTACATTAGAGCCTCGCTGTATTTCCATGTCAGACGGAAATGGTAAATTAACCCTTCGAGGGCCAACCGATTTTCCTGGTACTGTGCTAAAAGTGCCGAAGAATTATTGCTGATTTCGTAGTAGGGTAGGAAAAAATTATGTCTCGAAAACAACTTAAGGTATATATTCAAAAACTTTAGGAAATATTTATTGCATGTGGTTTCACCTTTTTAATTTATTATTTGATAAATTTTATTATTTGGTAATATGAGTTAATTTTTCTAATTTAAAGAATGGCATTGCAGGAGGCGTTCGCATTCCTGGCACTTTTCGCGAGAGATAGGAGAGGCGTGAAGGCGCTCCCCGGCACTCTTAAGGGCTGAGAGAGACATTTTGCCGAACGGATATGCTTAGAAATTCGTTTATCTCCATAACTACAAAGTACTTTCCTAAATTATATGAACTTTGCTTGAGAATTTCCTTTTTTGTTAACGGATGTACACTAATACGATAATGACACGTCGCACGTCTAGTGAGGCAGCTGGCCGGGCAGTACCTACCATATACCTACCAATGCAATTATACCTACCAAGAATCACTGCACAGAATTTATTAAGACCTGTTTACACGGTACAATAGCTCGTAAAAGTTAATGTCTACAAAAAATCTATGAACACGAGGATGAACGCCAAAATGAACCGTGTACCCACCCAACTTGTGTAAACGCATAAGCAGAAAATATAATCTGTTCTAATTTGGTTCATGCGTTTGTACACGCTCCGTATTAGTCCACCAAAATCGTTTACGCAATTAGATATGAACTCGCACTTGTTAATGTATCGCATTAACAGGCCTTCAGAATAGATCAATGAAAGTCACTCGTAAAACCACAGAATTGGAGAAAATCTATCACTTAAACCGTGATTATATCTAAAACGATGATGATTGGAAATTTCCTTTCGATGGCAGGTGAGGAACGAAAGCCAATCAAATCCCATCAGGCGCTTCCAACCTCAGAGGGATTATATATTTTCCCCAGAGAGAGGTTCCTCACAAATTTCCATCGAAAGGGTGACGGGAGATTCGGATAAAGTTTAGTCAGGACCAATCCAAACTATCTCCTCCACAGCCTTCGCAATCCCAGGGCGAAGGCGTCGAACCTGGAGGGTGGGATCTGAAAGGGTCGCTCACGGAATGAGGAAATGACATGGTAAACACCTCCCCGTCCTAAATGCTAGTCTGCATCTTCCATCCGATATTGCATGAGTCGAAAATAATGCAAGACAAATAAAACACATGATTTTTGGAAGAAACGGAAAAAATCTTCTAATGACAGCAAATATTTGCATATTATTATTCGTGAAACCAGAAAAAATAATGAAGTTTTCAAGATAAGCGAAGATAAAAGGTAAAATGATGCTTTGTAAAACGAAAAACAATTGGAATGGCTATCCAAATGGTTCGGGCGTTCGGCAGCTCATCAGAGAGTCAAACCACAAAAAATCAGCTCAGGGAAAGGAACTAGGACTCATGAATTAGGTATTTAAGTACCTGAAAGTATTAAGAAAGAATATTTTCAGGTACTTAATTGAAAATATAAAGAATTAAAAATTTCAGGCGTTTCCTTGTGGAAGATCATTATGATAAGTACAGAGTAGCGAACGAAGCTCTGTGGATCAGAACGAAGGCCGGTTTAAGCGGTAAGCAAAGTACGCGGCCGCCTAGCAAAAGGAGGATAATGATTCCACTGTTCAGTACTAATAAAACGTTCAATATGTAATACGTTAGCACGCTCAATAGCAAGGAGGTTACAAGATCGTGCTGGTATTTAAATCTCGACCCTTATTCCTATAGTATTTGTATTTATTTTAAAATGTATCCAGAGGGAATCTCCTCTACCTCTCAGGCGGGGGGAACGAGGGCGGAATATTGCTCGCTTACACCAGAAAAATGTCTAGAACCGGATCTGATTAAAACAAGGTTGTTTACATTATTATTTTGGGTTGGAACTGTTTAAATAGCTGTCTGAAGGTACTGATTTTTCATCGTCACAAAAGCGCTGTGGGAAATCAAACCGTAGAACTGAATTAGGGACCACTGACGGAATCCAGGTTCCGAGATGGATTGCAAAGAGCTCTCTTCATACTTATCTCGGATCTGTGCGAAGCGGAAGAGGAATGGAACTCAAGTTCCGAGCGGCGCCGAATATTCTTCTTCGGAGATTAGATTTAAGGTATTCAATAGGAACTCATTATACCCCTTCTCTTGCCAGCCTCCTTCCACTTCCAAAAGCACTCGTGGAGGGAGGGAGAGAGAGAGTGAGTCGAGGAACTGAGCGCCCTGGATGCGATGGCCATCGGAATTGGTCGAGGAAATTGATTGTGCATGAATAATTCAAGATAGAGAGAGGTAGCTCCTCATAACAAGCGTCATCGGCCCAAATGGATGCGTGGCTCAGTTGGAGGGGGGGGGGGTGGAAGAAACTTGTCTTTGAAGCTAGGAAAACTCTTTGCCGAAGACCCTAGATATAGAGAAGACAAAGTTATCCCAGCGCACATTCTATATCTTCAGCACATCTTCACGCAAGGCAATCAAAATTTTCACTAGTAAGACAGGGCAAATTAGTTCAACCCTCCCGAATTATCAAAGCTGGTCCTTTTAATTTCAACGCATTGATGCAATAAGCGACTTGAGTGCTTTGTGGAATGCACTTCATGTGCAACACACCGTCCGTCAGATGGGACGTTAGGCCGTGGTCCCCTGGGCGCCTTTCGATAAGAGTAAGCTCATGACAACGTTGAGTTTCTCTCCACCGATCCTTCTCCATGGCTCAAATAATCTTAGTTCTCATTAACCCCTTGCAATAGTTCGATATCTACCACCCACAACAATAATTTACGACAATTATTCCAAAGTAATGATTTTATCTGTATGAATCGCTTACAGATGATATCAATTGTCAACTTGTGATGCCAATAGATATCAACAGATGTCAATTGGTGTATTCATAGGTTCTAAATAAATGTCTTACCACCAATAAATAATACCCAAAAATAAGAAATACACGGATTGAAATTAAATTCCTGTCAGTAACTATATCAGTGGCTCAAAAGAAAGGAAACTTTTTTTTTACTATTAGCTATAACTATTTAGCGACTCATAACGCAATATTAGCCAATAAACTTTTCCGTTTTCATGTAATAAGTATTTACCTACTAATAAAAAGGGGAAAACTTTTTACTAACTCATTCCGTCGGGATCTCAGGGTCAAGAAAGATTCACGGGAAGAATGAGATACTCTAAATCTTGAATGAAGAAGAGAATTTACTACCGTACCCTAAGGTTAAGGGGATACCATTTCGAAACTCCCGAAATTGTGGGGCTATCGGAAATGACATCTTTGATTGGAATGGAAGATACTAGCGATTATTTTTAGAGTCCTAAGAGAGAGACCATTTTTATTCACACGACTGGTTTCAGTACACTTTCTATTATCGTCAGATCTCTATTGCAACCAGCGCCAACATTAAAAATTCATAAAATATATTGCTACATCTAACTAGAGCTATCACAACAAAGTAGATATCCACCCGTGCGTATTCTTCTGTAGTGTAAAATTAAACGGAAAGAATGAAACGTCCATTAAGTTGAGGCAACTATTAAACGTTTAAACGTTTAAACTATTTTTCTGCACATGACTGTGGTATAGATTAAATGAGGATGTTATAAACACTATGTGGGTATAGGTTTTACGTTTTCTTATAACGATGAATACGAAAATCGTTGGAATAAACTGCGCTCATAGCATTTCTTTAAAAAGTCTTTAAATTATTTCTTAATTCCTTGTTAAAGGCCAGATTACTTATCTCTGGAATTTAGAAATTAAATTGTAATGGGTGTAACACATGAGAAAATAGAGAGAAATTGCATTATGCCCACAAAAGAACATTTTGGGTGCTGTAATAGCAAGATCCAATCCTATTTTTTTCTTGGCGCTAAAAATATTCGAGTGATATTGTCTCAGAAATTTTACGCACAGTACGCTATAGGACTATATTTGGACACTCTTAAACAAATTGAAATCAGAAGAATCGTCGTAGATTCCAATACAACCCTCTGCAACGAGCATCTACTTCGACAACCCTCTTTTCTCAATCACTCATTGCACATGAGACTAGAATTCAACGCAAACGCCACATACCAACCCTACGTATACATATTCCAACCCTGATCCAGGTATGTCCTTTCCTAAATATTTTCTATTTTTTTATCTTATATAAATTTGATAAATTCCTACTTATGTGGTTTCATTTCATTTGTAAGTATAGTAAAGCCGATTGTATCATTTTTACGTAGATTTTGTATGTTTTATTTATTTAAATAAATCATTCAAAGCTATGCTAATACAATAACGAAACAAAAGTAAACACGAATTCTGTAAAATTAATTCCGTTTTGTGGTGAAACATATTGTTCGAAAGATAAAATTTAGTGGAAAAATTCGAATGTACACATGGGAGTAATTTTCTCTTGTTCCGAACTCTGATGAAGGTTGTAATTTCACCGAAAATTTCAAGTCGCATGAGTCTCTTTTTTAAATTTTCTTTTAAACTGTGTTGTTGCCTTATATTAGCAGTAAATATAAATAAAAGTATTTATAATCGCTATTCACGAAAATTCGGTGCCTATTTTCTATCTATCGAGATTCGACAAAGAACGAGATAAGAAATAATTTCGTGAAGGAACCCATCCATATGTTCCTTCGACAAATCTATCTCCGCTTTTTTTTCCTCAAACATTTGGTGTGCAAGGGCCTGAAGCCAATGGAGCAGATGTTCGACCAATCGAGCCTCTAGCTTCCGCATCGGGAATGGAGATGATAGCGAGGGGGGAGAGGGAGACGAGAGGGGCCTTTGGGTATTTATACAATTGCATTTCCCATCCGCGCGCGCTTTTAAACCCGGAACACGTCCGCCATTTGGCCTTCTCCACGTGGTGCCCTCGTAATCACTTGAGCGGTCGCTCGTTCCGAAGGGAAGCCATTACACCCATAAACGCCAGCATCATTTGATCCATTTTTAGACAACCACCACCAGGGGGACAGCCGGTCATCTCTGACGATGATCATCGCGTTGAAAGAATCCCTGCGGTTGGCTGAAATTTCCCAGCACCTCTCAAGAGGAGAAAACCATTAGGGACTTGAGTCAATATCAGTTTATTTTTTTTAATATCTTCGATTTATACTCCTCTAGGACTCCTCTATATCCATATGGAAACAGTTTCCATACATCCCGTCTCATGGAGACCTAAAAATAGCGCACGTATTTTCATATCTCCGGGCTGGGTGACTGCAGACTTGAAGCGTTTCCATAGCGACCACGTAAATCAAATCGCCTACAGATTTGTTAATTTTTTTCTAGCTTACATTAGACAGATTGCTTTGAACTTTAGCGAGCATTTTATGCTTTCAAGTCCAGTAGAAATAGAAAAAAGTAGTGCCAATTAGGCTCACAATTAAGATATTTCCGAAAATAGGATATTGAACTTCAGTGTCAATTTCATAACATAACAAAATTTTACGAATACTTTTGGAGTAAATTTTCAGTATCTCATAAGATTTTGCACGAAAGTTTCCAAATTTTACCAATCACATATTTTTTTGATTGATGAGCTTCTAAATTTCCTCTTCCAAGAAAAATCTAGCCCTTATGAAGTTGCACTAATAACTTAAATTAATCGAGTACAGCGCAAGACGGCCAGATTCGTGATGAGGTGCTACGATAAAAAAAGGTAGATTCGGGTGTACAATATGATAAGCGAGTTAGGATGGGAATCTCTAAAGGAGCGTAGAGCAAAATACTATGTAAATTCAGAGAAATGCTATTTTCAGATAACTTGGAAAATATCCTTGGTTTGCAGTCGTGCTATAGTATAAGGGATAACGAGAAGAGAATGAAATAAATATGTTGCAAAACGAGGAAAGAATGATTTTTAAAATAATCTTGGTGGTTTAAAATATCATTTTTTCCTCGAACTATCAGGGAGAGCTGAAAGTTCAAAGATGGTTTTCCCCATGAGGGTCTCATTAATACGGCATCACTCTCAGGGACGACTCATGGCATGTTCATCTTTTTCGATTGCTCTTACTTTGCATGGATGAACTGCATAAATGACTATTGGCTTGGCAAGTTTTGGCTTCGCATGAATGTGCATTTATTGCTTCGTTACTGTGTGTAATTTAATGTTTGTGTGGTGTGCTTGTGGGGATGATGTGGCCTGTTTGTGATTGGTTACCCCCTACCAAACACCCGTAAGGTCACTCGAAGGGTATAATGTAGCTATAGATATACATATAGCACTTAAAATATACAGATATCACCTCAATCAAAGCTTTCAGAATGGGCAGCGTATGACCGAGAAAAGTAATTTTAAGTACTGCTTATTTTTACGGTATTCGTATGCATAATAGTAATACAACTTAAAACTATACCTTTCTAGTATTTATAACATATCCATGTAGTCTCTATCGTTTGTATCTCGCAAGTATTTTGAGAAAAACCGTTTAACTGAACTCGCTATTCGAAAAAGTTTGACACCTCTAGTTATCAGATAATTATGCTATAAATTGCCAACGTCTCCTTCTGAAATATGTTCCGAAAAACGAGCAATTGTTGACTATATTTCAAACACAACAGATTTACAAGTATTTATGCTTAAGACTATCTATGCGTCTATCCATTTTTCCCCTGTATCCTGAAATACAGCCAATCATTGGCATCCCAGGTGGGTTTCATTCACGGTGATTCGCGCGAAGGATGGCGTCAGATGGGAACACGATTTTGTTCCGTGGTGATAGAGCCGGAGGCGCACAACCCGAGCTCTCGTTGCTGCTTGTTTGTTTTCCCGCACGGAACTTCGAACATTTTCGATCTAGAGAGAGTGCCAGAGGCGGCAGAACAGTACAAAAGAACCCCCGTGTTTTTTTTATTTCTATATGGAGGCACAACGCTCACCAATTTCGGACGTATAATAGTCGCCGATTCCGTGCTGAAGGCTTCACTATTTTTTCCAACAGACGGCGAACTTGTTAGCACATGCCGAAAACAATGAAAACGAAGAGTGTTGAAGTGCCTGGTCTCGATTGATTCGCTTATCGCATTCCACCCGGACCCCCACCCCAACACACATACGAATATTCCCTCGACTGCAATGCAGTTGTGCGCGAACCACGAATAGAGAGACACGGTTGTTTTCGGTGCGAAAGTCCGCACAGTGGTCCAGAATGCTAAAAGCGCCGTATGCAAATCTATCGAAACAAAATTGGAGTATACTCATGTTCATGCAGTCTCTGATATACAAATTTGACATCGGAATTCAAAAAAGAAATCAAGATTGTCGTGAAGAACAAAAATCTGAAATTTTTCGGAGAATCCCGAAATGTTGTACCTTGGAAAGTATGTCCAGTTTGGATGATTCGCTCAACAAATCTTGTTGTGTCAACAAGTCAAGCTTACTGAGAGGTGACCTCTTCCCTCACCTATCCCACCAAGCTACGGGTTGAATTACTGAGTGAGTACGGTATAATAATTTCTATATAATTTACCAAATAATCAATCTACAGCATTTTGCATAAGATATTTATGATTACCTGAACTTGAGATATCTGTATGCTACAAAACTCCTTGTTTCAAGTTATTATCAACGGCTCTACGTCATCGTAAGAAGGAGTATGCAGGGGTTATTTGGGGCCCTCGCTTGGAGCTCATGATGGGGCTCCTCTCAGCGGAGGATTCACGCGCCACCCCACCCCTGGAAAATTTTGGGTATTTGCTTGCCCGGACATGAATTTTGACGCTATTTTGGCTCTTGAGAACAAGATAAAATTACAAAATAAAAATTTTCAAGAAAAAAATATTATGAAAAGTGAGAACTTCACAGCTTATAAAACTTATTTATGTATCGCAGTTCCATAATCTATTTAGTGAATTTGTTCCTATAGAAAGCCCAGAAATTTATTAAAACCTTTAAAATAACCTCTTCGTATAACCCTTTCAAAAAGCAAAAGTAAAAATTCAAAATATTACGAAGCACATTTTGGGGCCAGATAAAGACGTTTCGTTGTTATGACTTAACTATGTCTTTTTAACTTTTGCATGGCATTGAGATACCGTCTCAGGTACTCAGCTTGTATAAATCATCGTTGGTTATTGTTTTAAAGTGTAGATGAAAAATTGTGCAAAAATTGAGGCTGTTATTTGTAGAAAAATTTAAGCCTGAATTAACAAATATATCTTAAACTATTAATATTTAATGATAATACTTAACAATTTGTTTTTCTGTATAAATTAACTGGCAAATTAAAATTACCGGGGAGGGAAGAAAATAACAGGAATATATTAGGATACAATTTTAATATTTTCATTTATTTAGATTTTGATCTTTCTATTAGAGAATCTGCACTTCAAAAATTAATTTTATAAGTAACTGTCAAATATTAATTGACCCAGTATATTAAATCATTTTTTGCTTTCCTTCTAAGACTTAATTATGTGCTTAGGGACTCATAAAAATAGTGGCAATATTAACAAATACAAAGTTATTAATACTACCAACTTCTAAACACTTAATGCACCTAGAAAATATAAAATAAACAATTAAGGTCAACTCCTGATTGAAGATACGATACGATTGAAGTTCCTTCTTTAAATATTGCTGACTTATGACGCGAAGCCGAACTTGAATTCAAAAGTCTATCCGAAAACTCCCTTCTAGTGTCAGATGAGATGGGCTTTGAAATATCAACACAAGAGAACATGCATACGTCAAAGAAACAGAAGCAACATCCACGCAGAAAATCCAGGAGATTATTTCAGGAGATCAATTTCTGAGCTTTTTTGGATCATTTTATTTCAGAGATAGATTTAAGACAGACAGCAAAGGTTTCCGTGGAGTCCTTCCTCTTGAAGGCCTCGATCCCTCCAACCTACCAAGACTCGCGTTTCGTCAAAAACGGCTGCGGGCGCACAGAAAGCGTTGTTACACAGATGTTAAACGAATTAGGTTCGGAGCCACAAGACACTCGGAGGCTGCGCGCTAGGCTTAGATTGCTTAAGCTATTGAGAAAGGATATCTTTCAGAGCGACACGGAGATCATCATACGAGAACCCCACTACATTTTCAGATACGACAAAAACGATAAAAATATAGGCGAACGGATAGGTGCGGGAATTCGTTAATTCCTCCACACTACAAAGGAATTTAATAAATGCTAGGCGTAATTTCGTTGGAACATTTCCTTTTTATATGAAGACGGCGGGTGTGCTGACATCTCCCGCCACACGCCTATTGAGGGAGCTTGCGGGGTAGTATGTAGATGACCACCATAAAACTTTTACTAACAAAATGACCTAATACAAGTGCAGAGTAGTGTCTTTCTTCACCAAATAATTAGCCAAAACCGGCCGTTTTAGAGTCTCGTAAATCCCAAAGATCCTATATCCCCGAACCCTCATTCGGCAGGGAGGAATTCCCCAGATCCTCGGTGTCCCCCCCCCCCCCCTATGGTCCAAACTTAGATGTCTATCAGGCGTATCACTGCAGGTTTTTTTCAATTATAGATCGTAATTTCTCTCATTAACCAAACCAGCATTAAGTGAACTACTTAGGATTCCGCGGTCTGTGTGAGGAAAAATAGAGAATATTTGTGCTTTGCGGGCATAACTTCCCCCTTCCAATATCACTTCCTTCCCTACTTCCTGTCTGTGGCACTGAGTTCTATGGTGATGAGGTCTCCTTTAGTCAATAACTCAGACAAGTGAGATGTGTAACTATATCCAAACATTGTAATCTGATATTTCTCGATGAATGATTTGGGGTATCGGCTACCCAGATACACCTGCGGGGATATCGGGTTTCGCTATGGAAATAGAGGGAAGAGTGGAGTAGGAAAAATAAAGGAGTATTACATGATCCGTGGTGGTCCCCAAAGTATACTGACTTATGCACGGTCGCACTTGCGGTTGCCACCATATATCTCACACCACGAGGGAGAGTCACACGAACTCGCCGTCGCATTTGCCCTAATTGTGGAGGAGAGTCGGCCTGAGCTGAGTACTTATGGGAAACCTGAAAAGTAACACAGGAGAAGGAGTTTCATTGATTTGTTTAACCCTTTTGGTGCGGTGGGGCGAAATATCGGCTTTTGCCGCTCGGGCGAAAAATACGGCGGGCCGATATATAGGCTCTCACGCAGAAGTAGATTATTTAATTTGCCATAAATTATTACATTTCTATAACTTATTTCAGTAAACGTAAGAATATTTTGTCAATATCAACCAGTTTAACATAAATAATATAAAACCGCTTATGGATATGTAATTGAATTTGAAGTTTTTTATTGTTTTTTTTCCTTGGTGGTACATTTTATGAAAATACCCTCCACATTCCTCGCCAGTACCACAGGAAGAAGGATATTTAGCACTAAGTGGGTTAAAGGAGAATCTCGAGTAAAGATAAATAGGAAGCATGGTAGACAGGCTGGTAGAATGATTAGCACCAAATCGATGGGTCCCAGTTCAAATACCGGGCGAAGTAATTGTTGAATAATAATCTCCAATATAGATAAAATAATTTATCTAATTAAACACTCAATTCACTAAAAATATAATGATTTCTACGTCAATCGTCGAGGTAGAAGTGCATGGTAAACATGGGAAAGGAATATCTCGAATATAATTTGTGGACAAAATAAAGAAGGATGTGAAAGAGAAGAAATAAGGCGGTGTGAAAAAAATATGTCTGAGGAGAACTGAGCGAAGAGCTTCGTCCAACCCAAGGGCGCACCCAGGATCAAAACTGGGGGAAGGGGGGGGGGGCAGCCGTGGTTGTAGATAAGATTTAAGCATGGAAAAGGTTAATGAAACGAAATTTTAAGAAAATTATGACAGCCATTTGTTAGTTTTTATTATTATTTGGTTGTAAAATAATGATTTTTATTCCACTTTCCTGTCTTATTCTAATATCCTTTTTTCTTCAAAAGAAACTTAGCTCAAAACGAAAGTTTATTTTCGCTGCTTCCTCATGGCCCATGGCCCAACCAAGCTAAGAATTGCTGGCCAGAGGTGGAGATGAATTTATATTTTATATTGAGTTTATTTAGAATATTTTAAAATACACTAAATAATTTGCTGTAACATATGAAATAGAAATTTTTGTTTAATTATATCCATAGTAATACAGCCCATGCTACACTCGGAAGAACTGCGTCTATTGTAAGTAAATTGTTCTGGAAATCTTCCGTTATCCATGGAAACTTTCCACACCGATGTGTTTGGAAAATATACCTCCTACATCTGCCCCTGGCGTAGAGTAAACTGGTTTGTATATTTTTACCCCTCCGACATTCCACTCTTATCTAGCTTTTTGAAGCTCTCTGGAGCCACTGCAGAAAAAATACACTATTTGCAGAGAAGGAAAGATAAAACTCCAGTTGCTCTTATAGCCGGACCTTCCATCACACAGAACCCTGTACGCGAGTGTGTTTGTGTGATCCTACCCTTCGTGATGTGAATTTTTGCCAGGGAACACTCTCTGACGGTCGGGGCAGGGCAAGCGGCAAAAGAGCCAACACCATTTGAGGAGTGCAAATTCCTGTTACACGGTCGCATCGATTTCCATTCCCCTCCCCGTCCGGCGCTACTTGTCTCTTTGTGTGTGCTAGAGCTGGGAGACTCGGTTCATTTTGGGGATTCGATCACGGGATTTGGTTCATGATAATGTTTCCATTCTTTGCATCATTCACAAGGAAAGAAACAAGTTAAACACACGATTCTTTGAATAGTCAAATCCATGACGTATGCGTGATCGATGCGACTGATTTTGTTCTTACAATAGATGATCCTTCAAGAAAATCAGTACAATTTATTTAAATGAAAGTTGAATATGTACCAACGATAATTCAAAACCAGTTCACGGCGATAAAAGTTGATTCATTTCGGCAACCTGCATTGCCATCAACCAAACCGACTTACAATTAAGATTACAACTTAAGTTACATCTCTATTCCCCCGAACGAAATTCCTCCTAGCGCTTGGTACTAAACCCACGTCTGCTTAATTTTGTTTCCGCTGATTACAAATCGTTCCATGAGAACCGCTAGGTTCATTTTCCGGATTCTGCTATTAGTCATCTTCGATTCTCTAGCAACTTTGGTTGTTCGCGCGCGTGTAGCTGTTAATTTTTTTTTAAATCCTGATGTGATTAGTGATGTGATATGATTTGTGAAGTGGGTTACCAAGGCCAATATGTGCTGTATTCGGTGACATGGGAAAAAATAATAAATAAATAAATAAACTGCGCGAAACCAACCGCAACTGACACATCTGGATTTGGAGTCATCGTTAATTATGAACTTTTACGCTGTTTTTGAACGATTTCATCAAAGAATTACAATTCAATTCATTTAGCTCAATTCAATGAATCGCTCATTTTGAAAGATACATTAATGAACACTTCGCAGCTCTATTGTGCGTGATAGTGTAGTGTACGGGTAGCGCCTTGCCCGGCTACCACCATGACCATACTCGACCAGCCGAGCTATAAATTGTTCCAGCTGGCTACTTTCTCTCAGCTGTGCTAACCATTGCTGCCGCTTCTTTTCACCAAGAGGATAAGCTCTCGATGTATCTTCTAAGAGGATGGTATTCCGATTCTCAACTAATGGTGAAGTTCGCAAGTGGTAGCCCGCGTCCCTAGTGCGTTATAAAGAAGCGACAGTCAAAATATTTGAGACGGGTGAGTCTTATTCGTTGCTCCGAGGAAAGAGAAGAATTTTCATACCCGGGTAGACTCGATTGCACCACAGGAAAAAGTCACGCTCAGGGCTGGAATGTTCTTCATACAAATGAGAGTAGTGTTTCACTAAAAGGGATAGCATGTGTGCAGAAAGGTTTATTTAAGGAGGGAAAAATAAAATAGGTTCGTGTCTCATAGCGTAAAACGGCAAGGAAAAAAATCAAGAAATAAAAATAAATTGCCTATAATAGATGGGAATGTCTCATTCAGTGGTCCACTGCAAAAACAAGGTTAAAGTTCATTAACTTCCCCAATATTATCAACTATTAAGAGGAGCATTTGATATACCTATTATAATATGTAGTAACTTATGACTCAACGACCTTGATTTCCCAAATTCATTTAGTTCAATCCAAAGTTTCAGTTTTTTCACCCGGAGCTATTCTAAACTTAAAAAAATTAACTATATCATCAACGGCAACAGATTTGCAAAAAAATATTTCTTAGACAACATTTAAAAAATCTCGCATACTTACAAGTAAACAACAATTGATGATCCATCTATTCCAAATATGCGACAGTTGAGAAATAAATTTAATTTAAAAAAATCCACTCACCACCTGAATTACAATTAAATAATTTATCACCCCAAACACCGCCTGGAACATAATAAAAACCGCAATTTATAATTGCTCTGCTCACATCCTTTTCAATTATTCTTCAAATCCCACTACGTTAATACTATATAATCAAGTACTTATAGAGATATCGTTACTATTAAAATTAATTCCCTTAATAAGTGTGTCACCTATTGCACAGACTTTTTCGCTGCATTATTAACGATTTTGATGCTTGTGACAACACTAAGTCCTTTGAGGAAATCCTTGCCATACCTCCACAGTCGATCTCCATAGAGCTCAGTGAAATTTCTCATTTCGGGACGATCTGCCGCGTCCACCTATTGACTACGCACGATCGCTACATCCTCCCAGGAGCTTTGATCCCATACGTCAGGAAATAGGGGCAGTTGAATTTGGAATTGGACTACCAAATTACACTCTAAGTGGCTACATACTAGCTTTTCTGAGAAGGTGAAAAAAATCTGCTGAGAAGTTCGGAAGGATAAGAGTTTTCTAGGAGTGGTTAATTTTCACGAGAACTAATGAGTAAACTCATTCAGGGGTCATTAGAAATGGCAGAGGACTTAACCAGAAAGGATTCGTGCCGAGAATTGGGGATATGTTTACACATAGTAGGTGATAATAATTATAATGCCTCAATATGAGGTATTAATACAACAAGAAAAGTGAATTCCTAATTTTACATGAATCTCCTTATTCTTCCCTGTTCTCCGGAGAAATTTCAATTAATTAGTCGAATATAGCTAGAAATATTGCTGGAGATTACTTAAAATCTACAATTGCCCATTGTTAACGCTATATTTGGGAATTTTTCTCATCTTTCGACTCAGCTGCTATTGTCATCATATGACTTCGCTATCCTTTCTGATGACTACGTTAATTTTCATAACAAGGGAAAGAGGTTTTACTGGTTTGCACAAAAATATGAAAACCTGGGACATACCTATCTCAAGAGTTGTTATTCAGGATAAAAAAAAAAACGAAAATAAAATATAATGAGTCTTAGCAGAACCAAATAATTTAGAAAACGTTAGTTAAATAATTTGATTATTCAACTGATAAGCTTGATTGAAGCTTTCGCGGCTCATGATGATTAAAAGTAAGTCACATACGGGTGTATGGCGCGTGTCGTGATGGAGATAGCCCCGACGTTTCGCGACCGACTGCTGCTCACTTTTTCAAGGGAATAGTGCCTCACTATTAAAAGTGACCAGCAGTCGGTCGCGAAACGTCGGGGCAATCTCCATCACGACACGCGGCATACACCCGTATGTGACTTATTTTTAACTGATAAGCTTCCAATCAAAGTTTTTTGCGACGAATTTTCATGAAATTTATTGCATTGGGTGGCATGTGGTTTCAATGGGTCTCCATGAAATATCTATATCATTTTATGTCTCACTAATTTTCACTTTTAATTGTTTCCGCATCGTTAGAATTGATGCCTGAACACTTCAGCCATTGGTCCTACGCATAGTGGAGTCAAATTACTCACCGTTTACACTTTAGACTAAAATGCTGCACTCACGTTGAGATGATCTTCACAGCTGCGCTAATGCGATAATGGAGATGGGCTAGTCTTCAAATCTCTTCCAGTAACAATCATCCACTTTATTTTCCGTCTCGGAGTGGATACTCGCACTGGATCACAATAAATACCACTTCACGATGACGTCTACTAATTGTCCCGTGATCTTACTTCGACTTCCGCCCTGCGCAGCAAAGACGAGCGTTCTAAACCAATCATATTCCTATGATGCCATGCGTACAAGCCAAAGCCACATATCGAGAAACGTGGTTTCCGAGTGTTTTAGCGCAATTGCAATTCCGTTGATTTAAACAATTAACAGTGAATTCGCGATATATTTTTTGAACTTAATGTTTGAAATTTAGCATTTTTTGGAATAAACAGATTTTTGACGCAGTTTCCCAAAACAAATACTCTATTGTAATTATACATTGAAGTCTGCAGAACGTTAAACATTAATTCCCTGCTGAAATGTTACGGAGACTCCTTATTAAGAGGATAACCTTGACACCAGCCGGGATGTTATTCTTATATTTAAGCCTTTTTCACCGAATGCAGCGAAAAACTGGAGTCGGATTTCCGTTGAACACGAGGAAGGTGAGATAAAATAATGGGCCCATGTTCACCATCCGCCGTATGGCTCCGAAGTGGGTTACGATGTTTTTCTGAGCGTTGCTCTCTCCACAGTTCATATTTTTAATAGCCTGCATGCATATACGAATATATATAATTGTCAAGTGGGTGCAGTTCCATGATATTTTTCGCACTACGTGAACCGGGGAGAAAAACGCTATTGTACATTTTCTCACATTTCCTTCGTGTTTGCCCTTCAGAAGATATTTTTTCTCGGCGCCTTCCTCTTTAATCACGCCCTTAATATAATATAGAATGATGTTCCAGATGAAATATTAAAAAAATTCAAATTAAAAATATTTAATTGTATTTTTTAAAGCAGAACGCCCTGGCGAAAATGTTTGGATGCTCAAATTGTTCAGCGGCTGTTAGGCGGCAGACAGATATCACATTACGCTCAAATTAATCATCTCGATGACCCGACTCCAGAAAAAAATGCTAAAAGTTTATTTTAGAAAGGCTTAGAGGCCCTCAACGGCCAAAAATGACTATGCTACGTGAAAAGAATAGGAATCGATGCAAAGGCCTCCCAATTTGCTAATTTTAAAGTACCTACGTAGAATTGAGATATCAGAAATTAAAATTTAACCTTAAGAAGAATGGGAGAACGAGCTTTATTATTTTTTCCTTACAAGCACCATGCATACATGTTTTAATGAAAGAGTATCCAGCCAATTAAAGGGATTTTTCGCTCAATATATTGAGAGTAAATACGAAGGATCTTAATTTTTTCTGCTGTAATTATACAAAAACTTTATCAATCCGTGATTTTATCACCTCAGTAGGGAATCAACAAGTACCTTTCAACAGTGATCATATATGTAAAAAATACATATGCTCTGACAATCAGTGAGAGATATTTATATACGGTTTACAGTCTTCATATATGGTACCTTGCTCAGTAACCGTTAATATTTGTAATTTGGTTGATTTTGCCTCTTATCGCTGCGTTATTTTACCGCGTTTATTCGAATCATATATAAAGTGTATTTTGTGTATTCTTGGTGATTGAGTGAATTGTTGTAATTACCAGTTGTTTGTTGAATTAATGTACTAATTAATAATTATTTTATTGTATCCAAAATGCACGTCGTAATTTGCATGCCAGTATTTACATAAATGTAAATTATTAATAATTGGGTGATTTTTGCAATTGCAGTTTTTTGAGGAGTCATCGTATTAATTGTTAATTAAAGTATTGTATAGGTGAGGCAAGTAATTAATCAATTCTAGTAATAGCACCGATCAATTTATACTTTTGCATTTGTTTTCTCTAAATCAAATTGGTAGATTTTTATAGTAAAGTTGATATAAATTACATTAATACCAATTTTTTTAAATGCCACGAAAGATCTAAGGTCCTAGGATTTTAAACCCATTCAATCTGTCTCTCATTGCTGGAAGTTTCGTTTGGAAGTTTTTGAGGATTCGGTTCACGTGATTTGGCAATGAGAATGATTCGGTTCATTCAATCGTTTATAATGTACAAAATAATGGAACTCTCGATTCTTTGGATTGATCAAAATACAAGAATCCATGACGCATGCGCAGTGAACCCTATTCAAGGAAATCAGTATGTTTTATAGTAATCGAAATAGAATACAAACAAAACTGATTGTAAGCCAAGATCAGTTCACGGCGGTAAAAGTTATTTCATTCCAGCAAACAACCTGCATTGTCAGCATCCAAACCGATTTTCGATGTTGGTTAGTAAAGAAAAACCCCTAGTACCTACCCTAGCAAGTCTCTGTTTACGATTCTCACAAATTCCATATTGATACAATCAGAATCTGCTAAATACGAATCGTTAATTAAGAATGATACATGCTCTGGTGACTCAGCTATTCGATGACTGAGCAACTTTTCAGGTGAGCAAAGAAGCGATAATTTATTTGTACTTTTACACTGAAATTAAAAACCAAAAGTTCATGAAACTGAAAAAGAAGCGTTAATTTGCAAACAAAGACTTGGTTTTTGCTTGTATTTTATTTTTTTATTGTTATTACACTTTGTTTAAGATGCCTCTCTCTAACCGGCCGAATTTATTACTTTTAAAATTATTAAAAATTACTTTATTTCTTAGCAACACGGCCAACCACATGCAGCTCAACTGGATTTGTATTAATCGTTAATTACAAATGATTTCTTTCGTTTTGAATGATATCACCAGAGGATAATGATTCAATGTATTCGGATCATTAAATGCATCGTTTCTTTGGGGTTGTTCATTCGTGAAAGACGCAGTTCTACTATCTATACTCTCTTTCAGATCGTCGGTTTACGAACAGTGCTAGGCTTCATGCCCTTGGATAAGAGCCAACATTCTCTTCGGGGACACGATGTCAATGTATCCGCTTCGAAAAAATAAAACTGTTAATAACATATATTCACGTGAAAGAGTGAGAACGAAATAACAGTGATATGGGTTCATTTCCACAGAGAAGCGCCCAGGAGACAGCTTAAGCCGGTGCGATAGCCGATAATATGTCCTCAGCTAGACGGAGCGGAAAGATTACGAGGACGTTATGTAGTAATCTGTGTCAAACCGTTCACAGCTAGTCGAGGGCTGTTACCTCGTCATAAAAAGAAAGACGCGACGTCATCAAATCCCCGGCGGAAGGCTATTCTCTGTTGTTTTTTTCCACTTTTTTTTAATGTACGGTCTCTCACCTCTTAGGCGCTGGTGTTAGTTCCGCGCGATGCCGTCTCGTCCTAGGGTGGCGCTCGAGCGATCTTTACGACGTGACGTGGAGCAGTCAAATTTAATGCTCGTTTTAACGCCCAGAATTGCGCACTGTTTGGGTTTAATTTATATCCCTCCCGCCAGAGTAATCGTCCCTTGTTTTGCCAAATATAAAGCCCGCAGTTTTATTGTCACTTGTTTTGATCTCAATCCGTCTGAATGTCTGCGACAAAAAAAAATATAAAACATGTCCATAAAAAAGTAAGCCAAGAAAAAATCACGGTATGCTTTTTCCAAAACGTGAAGCTAAAGTCTTTTAAAACTCGTACAAATATAATGCCCCTAAAAATTTATCTAAAATTCCCGAAGGAAATAACATAAAATGGCTACGAACTCTGGGCAAATTTGAGAGCCAGGCTTTTTCTGCAGGAGAATATTTAAAGTGTTTTTTTTTTAACTCTTGGCTGCGTCAGCTTGTCTGTGTTGTCATACGTATAGAATGGTAACCCCACCGAAAGAGTGCTCTTCAGAGGTGCATAACGTCATTCTATAACAACTGACGCTCATTGCATGCTATGTAAATGAATGAAGTAAAGTCATATACATATTATTACATGCGCCATGAGGAAAGGGTAAGGATGGAGAGGAATTAATGAAAGGCGCCAAGGGAACCACGGCTTAACGTCCCATCCGACGGACGGAGTCCTGTACTTGAAGTGCTCTCCACATAGATCTTGAGCAGGGAATGGGCAGTGTCTGAATAACCTCCGCCACCGCCGGGATTAGAACCCGAATTCACCTGAATGGAAGCCAAAAACTGTGGCCACAACAATAACGCAAACTGCCGATAAAATGTTAATTTCTTGTGAAGGTAATACAAAATGTGTTTACATTGGTTTTCTCGATATACTCTACTTATTTTTAACATGAATCGTATGCTATGGCACGCTTGACATTAGTTTTAATTGAGATATATATGCATTCTTTTACAGTATATCAATTTATTAAACAGTATGGTAGTTTTCCCAATGGAGCCTTGAGAAAAATGCTGATTCATATGTGATTTTTCCAGAAGAATATAACCCGGAAGCTATAACATTTTTGATAGACTATCGAACAAGTTGTAATTTGAAGACCACAGGCAGACAGTTTCTGGTTTCATAACAGAAAATGTAAATTTATTAGAAATTTTCCACAAATACTAGTAATCAATGGCCGGTACCATTAGGTTTTGCGTTATCCTCAGGTGAGGGTTTCACAAAATGCATTGAAAAGAGTCGTAAGTGAAGTGGGTCATTCCACTCAAATTTGTCCATATTCATGTCCCTTGAATCACCGCAGTCAATCAAATTTGGCATTTGATCGAAAAACAAAAATACCAAAGCCTTTCTATAATAAATGTAACGGTTAAAAAATATTGCTGTAAATATTGCTATAAAACTGAAAATGTATGAAAGCGTCTCGCATCAGACGACGTATCTCCATAAATCAGGAAGATATAAAAGCAAGCATAGGCTCATTTCGAAGGTCTTGAATTGAGGAATATACTTGATGTGTTTCATTACAAAAGTTAACAGAAGATGACGTTAACCGTCGAATTCATGGTCTTTTTTTATTAAAAAAGTCTGTGGAAAATACAAAGCTCTATTTATAAATTGAAAACGTTACAAAAACTAAATAAATTACTAAATTTTAGATCAAATTCATATTTTCCAATGGATTTTTGACGACATAGTTACTCCTTTGATTTTCATAATCTTATAATCTCATCTTATATTTGCTTGCTTTCTTGGAAAAATGCTAGCATATTTTAACTTTCCTATTTTTAGCCCACATTTTGAAATTTTCATTAGAGCTATGTTCGCTCCTTCATAATAGGGACTATGAGCATTTGAGGGACCATGAGAAAATACATCATAGGGACTCTTATACGACTCATGTCATCATAGGGACTGTGGGTTAATTCATAGGAAATTCACCGACTTGGAGGGTTCGAGAAATGTGCTGCAGTATGCAAAACCCTCTCATCTCAATGACAGCGCGTGGGATTCTTCGCTCAAAAGGGGTCGCCTGGCATATTGGCGAGAATTCCCGCATGGTGACTCTTTTGTGCGATGCACGCGAGCACGGGGTTCTGCAGCGTGATTTCCAACCGTGAGGCGCACGCTCTTCCTCCCTTTGTCTCTCACGCGTGTCGAGTGCTCTTGCGACACTCACGCTTCTGCTTCAAGTGCAGATAACGTGCACGCGTTTCCCTGACAAGAAGGTGAGGAGCTTACATCCCCACCAGTCTCACAACTCAGCCAAATCTATGTCTCATCCCCACTCGATTACCCACGTAGAATATCGCCAGAGTTGCGTTCCGTCATCCGCGTGAAGCGAAAGTACGTATTTAAAAAAATAGTTTAGGTACACAGTTCTGAAAGTTCCATTGTCAGAGAGCCTTTTGAGATAAATTAACTATATTTTTCAATGGAAAATGAAATGAATCAGAACAATAAAAGTTCATAAATTTCAGGGGGTAAAAAATTAGGGATAAAAACCAGTAAAAATCTTTAAAGTACCATAGAATTGCGAAAAAATGTACAATTAATTCGGTAGTTGGCAGTAATAATCCTTGATGCCCATGAAGTAATCTGCAAGATGGAGAAAGAATTCTGTAACGCCAGTAAAGGAAGCACCATCAGTAAAAAGGTGGTTGCTCAGCTATCCGCATGCACCGTGCTAGAGCTGTGTACTGTAAAGCGGTTTTTGAGTAGAGAACGGTGTGAAATGTATAGAAATTCATAGCACAATGACAACGCAGTGCGGTGATTATTGAGCATCACCGAAGTAAGTTGAAGAGAGGTGTAGCTATTTGAAAGTGGCCATAATCGAAAGCATGGAGCAAGAAATAGCGCCACAGCTAATCACCGCAAGCAAAAAAATTTCACACTCAAGTGTATACCGGGAAAGTCATGCCTACTCTTTTATATAATAAAAAAGGGGTGCCTTTAGAGCACTGCAAGAACAAGAAAGTGACATCAAACACTCATTCTCTTTCAGGTACCTTGAAAAATCATCTCTAATCCGAAATCAGGAGTAAGGACGGTGACTCCTGACTTAAAGGATATTGCTAGAGCTTAACTGCGCCCGTTTGCATACAGCCCAGTTGACAGATAAGAGTGTCATAAAGTGGCACTTATGAACATCTCGTTCATCCACCTTATTCACCAGAACTCGCTGGGCAATAAGAGGCAAGCATTTCCAAAGTGACGAGGAGGCAAAAACCAGGGTGCTCGAGTAGGTACGGACGATGCCAATAGATTACTTCCAACGTGGCATCTATGCACTTCCATAGCGTCAGAATACTTTGTAATCAAGTAGACCATCTATAAGAGCAAATAGCAACATTTGTTGCTAATTGTAACAATTATAAACTAAGAGCACTTTTGATTTGAATCACCCTCGTTGCATAGGATGGGGTAATTGAGGGGGTGGAGGGGAAGGGGATGAAAATTGGCGGGGTGATGTTGAAAGGAGGAAGAGAAATAATTGACGCATACTAAAGCATGAATGTTCAAATCATGATCAATTATTTTTTTTGAAGTATGAGAATGCATCAGCTGGCTCGAAAAATTCACGAAATCACTTGAGACATATGATGACCTAACTTCAGCCAGATAAAATTGTCGTGAAAGTGGCGATTACGGTAAAAAAAGTTATTGAATTTTTGTTGCTGTGCAAATTTTGACTCGAATAAAAATAAATAAGTATATGACTTTCATATTTGTTTAAATATTTTATGCTGAACAATACTCTGACATGAAGGCTGTCGTTTTCAAGAATGAAAAAACGAGTTTTAGCTAATCAGCGGAAAACCTGCTGAAACTTACTCATCAAAAACTTTGCAGAAAAAAATTCAAGCGCATAGAATCCACGTCAAGTTTTTATTCCCAATCGGCCCTCAGTCCTTCGAAAATAGGATATAATTCCGCTTGCATAAAATGCCGCGGTGTGCTTGTGGTCGATGCGAAAGTGCGTGCGTGAGCATGGATTCGAGTGGTGTGAGGGAGCGTAGGGCGGCAGACGGGGGTGAAAGGGTGGAGGTGCGTCAGGGCATGGCTCATTTCAATACTACTTTTCATTCCGAGAGAGAGGAGAGGGTTGAGGATTACAATGGTGATGCAATCTCCGGATTGTGGTTCGTATTGAAGAAGATTAAAGCATATAAGACACGGTCTCAGGTGTTACTTTGTGGAATTGCTTCGTCATAGAATAAAATAAAATTACTTTGTTCTATTCCACACTTTATTTTAAATAGCACGACCCGGTATTCAACATCTAATGCTATCATCAGGTGATAGCATTAGATGCTGAAACCCAGGTCGTGCTATTAAAAATTAAGTCTGGAATAGAACAAAGTAATTTTATTTTACTCAAAGATTAAAACCCTAGCAATTATGTGATAAGCTAGTGAGTAGAGCTTATGAATCTGAAGAAGCTAGCTGATAGGATGGCGAAGGCGAATGATACATGCAGCAGGAAACCCAGAAAACTCATTTTCAACAATTGAAACAAATAATAATTCCTATAAAATAGAACATTATGTTACATTATATACACGAATACTTTAATCATTACCAACGTGGTAAATATCCCTTAATTTTAATGACATCTAGAAAATTTAGTGTCGATAATCATTACATTGGCTCTTATTCATATGTAATAATATTTCACTCCACTATCCGTGTTGAAAAAAGACGGAAATGGCAAAAAAGAGGACTGAATTCATAAAATGCTTTCCAGTCGGCCTTATTTACGAAAGGTCACCGGTTTGATAGATCCGGCATTATGCGCAGGATAACGCGGGTTCGCCTGAAGAATGTCGGCCTTCGAAAGATATTGGTTCCCGGACGGAGCGATGGGTATACGCCCAGACGAGGAAATCTCACCCGCCTCCCCCAATGCCATCCATCCCTTATTCTGATCCCGCCCCGCTTTTCTCAACTGTGCGGCCCAAAGAATGTCACGGATGCCTAGCTTGCTTTGGAACCACAGTCCCGACGACCCTGACGACTCCCCCGAGTACCCACTGAGAACGGTATTCATGCATCGCAGTTTTCGAAATGTCCAAATAACCTTGCTTACGGAAGGTGTAAATTAATGTTAGTATGAAGGGCATGTTTGAAATTGCTACAGTAACGAGGCAGATACATAACCAAGTACTTGGTACTGGTTTTCTCCGTTAAAATATTAAATAAATAGAAAAAATAGGTGTTTTTCCGTTTTATTTCAAATGCGTGATTTGCTATCCACGGGCGACTGTCTGTGGTTCAATCTGGCAGACGATTGTTGCAGAGGAGACAATATGGCGGACAGAAATTTCTAGTTATTCTTCCATGACTGAGTGTAACCAGAGGGGGACTCGTTTAAAAAAATACTTTTCACAGGAAGGAATAATTTAATATCAGCCCAACGCTGCTGATGCGTATCATTTCCGCGCATGCTATGTCATACCAAATTGTTTTATTCCTTCTATCAGAATTTTTGCAATGACCGTGACATTTCATTTTTTTTACTAAAATTAAAAATTAATGATCCGTTTTTGTTATGAGTAGCTCTATTTCATAAATAAGTGCAAAACAGTCGAGGCAAGTCATGAATGTATAGATATATTATGTTTCAACGAGGAGGTGGTTCTGTGACTTAATTTCTGTAAAAAATTGAAGTTTTATGCTCTTCTTTGCGCAATGCTATCACAGGATACGGATTATGACAGCTTTACGATGGATAGGTGGGATACGCTAAGGAAAGAAATCAGATAGGAATCCAGAAGAGTCGAAAGAGGCACAGGCCGAGCACCACGCGAAAACAAACGAAATTCGGAGAAGAGAGACATCGAATCAGTGGGAAAACGGAACAATCAGAAACCACCCTAACACGACCCCTCACATTATAAACGGAAAGTTTTCGAACTGAACTATCGCCCTGAAGGCAATGGCAAACTGACGTCTCTCTTTAAAATGAATTAATCTCTATAATAATTCATCAAATACGTTTTGTATATTACACTTACATTTTGAATGAAACAGACCGTGGCTTCAACTGTTTACTGCCATTGCCTCGGCCTGACTCCAATTGTGATGCTGCTGACCTTCTGCATGAATGTAATTTAACCCGTTAACGCCTAGCTGTACCAAATGGTACCGGCTGGTAGTGCAGTGCTAAACGTAACTTTTTTATCATTTATCGTAATTTATTACGTATTTTGAGAGTTTTGAATTGATAAGAATATTTTAATAAAATTTTTCCGAAAAGTTTACTCTTTTTAAAGCCGTAATTAACACATTTAGAGCCGTTTGCAATTTGTGAATTATCAACTAGCCCAAACAATCGGAATTTTTAGACCAAGCATTTCGATTTTCTTTACTTACGCCTTATGTACTGTTAATACAAGGGTTTTATTATAAAATTATGCTTGTTATAACGTGCATGTCTCATATAAAGTATGGTTATTTTATGTGAGCCTAATATTTGGGATGTAATGATGCAAAACATTTTGGTGGTACCACATGGCACCGCTAGGCGTAATTATTAGTGGTGAAAGAATAAATTTTGCTCCTAATGACTCGGAATTTCATTGAAATTTAGATACACGATTACCACAAAAATCGCAGAAACTTTTTAATTCAGGCGTTACCGGGTTATGTATACCGGGACCAGCCACAGTGATAAGTTTACAGAGTCACCCGCAATGGACAAACTGCGAAATTTTTCTACTAAGGAGAATGACCCTTAGATAGCATAACTGGCTAAAGCATTCGACCGGAAATCGGGGGATCCGAGTTCGAATCCCACTTGAGGCAAATGATTTAGCGATTCGTGGATTTTTCGCTATATATTAATGCATGTTCCCCTTTCTCTCCCTTAGCGTCCCTTTCTTTGTCTTCACGATGATCCACCTCTACTGCTCATCATACCACAATCATCAACCAACGATTTAATTCAGTTTTATTTATTCTATGTTTTACCCGCCAAAATTCTTAATAGAACTATGACCCTGAAGATAATGGCAGACTACTCCCTCAAAAAATCGGAAGAATAGAAAATATACCGGGGACCCAGTGGGATACCCGAGATATCTTACTACAATTTTTCGAGCTTATCACAACTTTCTGCAGTGCAAAAAGGTGTGTGCTCCAGTGTCTTTTTCCGGCATCCAAAGCTCGGTCTTTTCAACCAAAGGACTCGAGGGCGAAAGGTAGAGAAGGTCGGGGCGAATTCCAAATGTCGGGGCACCGATAGCAGCGCCTGCGATCCCACACGGTCGTGAGGGCAAATAGAACCCTTTCCTTCACACTTCTAAGAAGACGGACCTTTCCGTTGGATCCAAAGAGCCTGCTCTGTATTTCAGAATAGTGTTTCACTGAATATGCGCAAGTCAAGATGGTTCAAAGGAGTGATGGGAAAAAAAACTTTTTTCAGTTGCACGTTTGAAAACGTGGAATAATAACATTTCTTTCACTTTTTAAATTTATTTTACTTTTACTTTGATTAACTTCTGATTATGCTGTTCCAGAGCACTAAAACTGAGACATTATCCTTCAGAGATAGGAATTATTGAAACATTATTAAGAGATTATTGAATTCAATATGCAATACTACGTATCATTAAACGATGAAACTACCATTAAAAATTAAATAGAAATGTATCAGCTTAGTCAAAGTATAAAAACAAAATCTCTTTCCGAAAATGTGTAAAAAAATATGAAAATACATTCCTTATTTGCTGTTGTGACAGGCAAGCGATAAAAGTAACCAATGACAATAGTAAGTTTAACAGAAAAGACAGAAGAATTCATTTTAAATTTCACGATAAGACAGTTTCATCTCCCTTTTTCAAATGTTCAAACATTTAAAATAATACGTTTTTTCGGGGTTCTATTTCTAGTTCCAAAGCGATAATAAGATATCATAAATGAGGAAACCCAGCAATGATATGATTCAAAATGAAGAATTGAGTCTACCTATAACAAAACTATCTTTTAATACATTCTGTCTTCTCATGAATTCCTACAATGCAAAGAAGTTAAACCAAGAAGTTCCAGGGTTATGCAAAGGATAAACTGGTTAAATAAATATATTGATAATTTTGTATATTCCACTCAGCTTTATTGGGAACAAACTCGACCGGTTCCAAAACCCCCGTGTCTTTATCAGGAGGAAATACGGCATTATGGGTTATCATCAACATAATTACCATGACTAAGATGAAATAAAGACATTTACTCTAGATAATGACACAGTAGAGTTGAATCCAGTTGAGGTGGCACCTAATAAAGCTACAAGAAATAGATAAAGTTATCAATATTTCGTTGTAAACATGAACAAGATTCACTAGTTAACTCGCAAACAAATACAGAAAAAATAGTTTACCTTTCAATCCATGTTAACCATAGCGTTTTGAGTAACCAATGGAGCCTCAATGTCGTTATGCCGACTTATGATTCACTAATGACTTCAGAACTAGTATTTCAGTCCTGTATTTTATAATCATCATTGATGTAATTTTATAACGAGCCCTTCACCATATTTTTTCCGAACGACACATTGCAGTCATGTTGTGCATTTTTTACTCAGAGACTTTGCAATGATTTTAAAATTCGGTTTTTAAAATTCAAAACCTTAAAAATAAAATATAAAAGCATAAAATATTCAACGCTTCCATCAATAGTCGATAAAATACGATGATATACAACGCATTCGTTACAATTGTCAACAGATTCAATTTATTTTCCGTGAAACCACCGTGGTATCACTAATTTCCACCTTTCCTTAAAAAATTAAATTATTTAAATTATGCCGTTAAATTTATGTTTCATTTCCTCAACGCATTTTTAAAATAATTGCCTACTAATACAATACAGAATTAGAAATTTCATCATGCCTACATTACATTATATCGCTTCTACATCATATGATGACATTTTGTAGCGTACCAATTTTTCCAAAAAACTTTCTTGCAATAATATTGTAACAATATAGTAGAACGTACAGTAAATACTTAAGCACACTGTTTATAAGTTTTACATAAGACATGATATGTTCACAATCAGTCATCAACATTCACAGCGAGATGTAGAATATCGTCTTGGACTCTCACCGTATTTCCGGGTCAAAAAGAAAATATATATTAAGAGAGATATTTTGATGAACGGGTAGGTAGAGGAATTTGTTTTTTACCAGAACTAAAACGGACTCAGATAAATTATACGTGTAAATCAGTACGCACATTTCCTTTTCTTTGTTTTCCTTATTTTTATCGACTTATGTCCCAACAACCCCCGCCACACGCTTATTTACGTTGTTTGCGGGGTAGAGTGTCGATGAACATTAAAAATATACTGACCTCAGGGAGCTGTGACTGTTAAGTTATGAAGGAAGCTTTCTTAACATTTCAGAGGTTACGAAATGGTTTGAAGGTCACTAATTGATGACAAAAGTGGAAATGATATAGAGTAACGGCTTAATTATCAGGGACGAATGCGATTAATCTCGAAAGCTTCCCCCGGTGTTCTGAGTTCGCTTGGATCTTGGCATCAAGGCAGATGGTTTGTCTCAAATTAAAGCGATGCGATGGCCGACGTTTTCAATTACGTTGAGGACGCCTTTTCGCGCGACAAGCTGCCAAGAAAAGGATTTAATGAAAGGGAGGAAAAGGTCTCCCGAGATCTGAGGAGCAAAAGAGAGAGGGCACGCATTAAATTGACCGTCGACGGAAATTCGCCAGGATCTTCAACATCTGGAAGGCGACAGCTCGAGATGAGAAATCGTCCCATTAGCAAAATAAAAGATGTGCCTCCAAATATAACACTAAAGAAAATTTAGCATTGATTATGGTGGCTATGAATCCATTCACATTGAAATAAAAGATAACGCTGATTGTTTTCTTTTGTAATTTAGGCATTCAAGAATTATATGCAAGTTCTTTGCCCAGCGTTTCCATATATTTCTGTACTTTCATCAGGACTATTTTGTAATGAAAAAAATTTGGATTACATTCTTAAAGACCAACACTCCAAGGCACTAGTCAACGTTAAAATTGTGGGAAAAAATCAATTGAATTAAAGATAATGTAAATTAATTTAATAGGGTGTATCAAATCTCCAAGAAATATCTCTCTCTCAATTAGTAATCCCGCCCGAAGATTGGTTTGAATTGCTATGGGTAGAGTCATCCCAGACTGAGCCATCAGCGCGTGAAATTCACATTAGTTCTTTTCCCTAGGACGCCTGGAACTTCGACAATTTTCTTTTGGACGTTTCCGGGGTCTTGCGCGGGGGTTTGAACCCAGGACGCATCGATGAGTAGCCTAGCGCTATATCCATTAGGCTACCATGTTCACCGCAATCATTGACAAAACGAGAATAGGAAAATGGATAGATACATTTAAAGAAAATATTAGAAAGCGTGTATCGCTCTGAGCTCATCGCCCTGCTGCGGGCATTTTTGAAAACCGATTGAAAATCGTCCGAAGTGGCGAGAACAGAAATCAGCCTTCTTTGAGATGGAATGGGGCCTCTTCTATGGTGCACCCTTGATAGAAACAATTCATACAGCACTAAGGGACGCCGGGCTAATCTAGAAGATAGATTATAACCAGAAGTTAAACGATCGGAGGGCCCTGACCGTGAGAAGGTATCCAGGTGACGAAATAGCGGCGCCAAAGCCTGCAAACCTGCAGAGAAACGACGAATGAGTGCGCAGAGATAAGTGGTATTTGCCATTTTGGAGAAAAAGAGGAAACATATTACTTCCCTTTCGTTCATTGTATTCATATAAAATGAACAGAAGGGTGGTCATATATTCCCTATAGATACATACCTACATAGTGAACAGAAGGGGACCGATTACGCTTCCTTGTGGGACACCTTATCTCACTTAACAACATCAGTATTAGAGCAAACACCGTCAAGAACTACTTTTCCGGTTGGGGAGCGGGATTGGTTTCGAAAACTCCAAAGTAAAAATCCTCGAATTGCGAAGCGGAATTGGCCCCCAAACCCTAAATTTGTGTGATGCGTGTCATTCACACGCCCGTGGCTGTGTGGGGCGACCTCGCCCTCAACAACCCAAAATAACCTTGAGTTGAATTACTGAGTGACAATGCTGTAGTGATCACAAATGCGCGGGAAGAGTGGGGGAAATTATGCCTCTCTTCCAAATTGCCGCTTAACGTGAACGTTCACCAGTGGGTGTCTTCATAAGGGTACGGCGTTCACTGCACGGTGATAATTTCCTTGAAAAACATCATTTAGATATACAAGAATTGCCATGAGAAAAAAATGCCCCCTGGACCAGGAATCGAACCACGGACCTTTGACATTCCGGGCCAATGCGCTGACCACTTCGCTATTTCCCGATGGCAATTATACCGAGCCTCATGGCACTAGGTGTTAAGGCCCGCGGGTCCATTAAGGATGGAAATGCGAGGGAGAAAGGACTTCCAAGAAGCCACAACCGGTTGACAGCCTCAAACCTGCGCTAAAGCCGCGTAAAGCGGCTTATTGTAATATTTCTAATATAATGTGTAATATTTCTAACCCTGCCGCGTGAACGGTGGTAAAATATACAAGAATTGTCATGAGAAAAAATTCATGTAGATAGTTATACAGATGTAGTAATTTTCTTACAACAGAATTTATTATCAGCCGATCCACATGTAAACAACTCATACTGTCGATCCGCTGCCAGAGCAATCGATCACGCAGGAAAAATTGTTATCTAGGGGAAAAGTGGCAGAAGGGAAGAGGGAGTAGGCTATCAAAATTTCAATCTCCTCTCGACTGCGAATTGCAATCAGTGTGCCTGAGGAAAGGGATGAAAGAGAGGGTCAAAAAAGGAAGACAGACCCACGGAGGGGGCGTGTGGACGAACAGGTAGACAAGGGGGGGGATTCTTTGGGGGCATCCCCGACCACCCCCCAAAAGTAAAGTAAGTTTCCTAGTCGCCGCGAAGCAAATACTGAGGGGACCACGACCCCAGGACCACCTATTCTCCGACTCTCAATTATTCGATAAAACTACATTTCATAGTGTCTGCCACCAAGGGATTCGAAAGTTATCTAAAATATTAAATGATTTAAGTCCATCTCGGTATAGAGTCACCATTTAAAGTTATGAATCAGTTTTCTGAAAAAGTAAATAATTATAATGAAAGTTAAAAAATAGTTACTTTAGAGATAAAAGTTACTTTTTCAGTTACTTAAAATAATGAAAATAATAATAATAATAATAATAAAAGTAATAATAATAATAATAATAAGGTAGCCTTTAAATTCTAATTTTTTCCAATTACGATAAATTGAATGGAAAGTTAGCTCAGGTTTTGGTGACCACTTTTCTCAAGTTGAGATGTGGAGGACACGCTGCCACTGAGGCGACATCCTTGCCATCGCGGACATGTCTATTTGAGTGGCCTCGTGTGTTTTCCTCACCGAGGGTGCGATCCGAAACGTGGGCGGCCACTGCACGCAACATTTGGATGCATTCATCTGAGCCTATTCATTGCATTCTTTCAAAACTACCCTCCTATAATGCACCCTTATGCACCGTTCTACTTTCCTATTACTCCGTTGGATGAACCTAGAAGTCCAAATTCCAACAGATTGACATTCACCCAAATTTATCCATACTTACATAGTATTGTAATCTTTATAATGGTACACTCTAGCCGTCCATTTCTCCCTATCTCTCCCATATCAGTACTTCTACCTCCCTTATTTGTATACTCTTCTCCCCCGGATCCTTCTTGATCTATCCTTCGCATTCGCCCCTTTGTATTCCTCTGGGGACTTAGCCATCAATTTTTCCTTCCATCACGTTTCCACACGTTACTACAGCGTTTCATCACGTGCCCATTCCACTGTGTTCTTAATATGTGCACAGTAATCTACAGGGTGTCTTCATAACTAATTAACTTTAACCACCCAAATTCGACGCACAAAATAAGTAATTTATTAATTTATTTTTGGATGAGTTAATGCAAATATTTAACAAATAATATTTAGAACTTAAAATTTAAAAAAAATTACGATTTAATCAAATAGTTTGCAGAATTTTAAAAACTGGTTTTAATCCTTAGTTTTACTCATCAACATTTCCACCAATTTGTGCACATCACCCAAGCACCAGCGAATCAAATTTCTGTCTACATGGCTGGGCGAAGGGGATGAAAGGTTTGCAAACTTCCTGCGTGAAGGGTAACTAGGAGATTAGGGTGGGTGGAGAGGGTGGAGGAAATGACGAGGATGGGGAAAGAAATAACGCCCCTCTTTATTTTCTCCTTACATGGCGTGCAAACCAGTGTCCCGAGGGCGACCTCTTCCCATTAAAATCAGTCGGCTATTTCGTTAGTCTTTTCCGGTCGGGCGGCAAAGCGAGGGTGGGGTCGAGCGGGAAGGTCGAACCCTGGCAAGGGGACGGCCTAATCAAAGAGATCGATTCGGGTCGGGCGATGCGTTGGAGGGCTGTGGAGGGCGAGGGCGAAGGACTGCCTGCGCTGGAATCTACAACGCCCCGCCGTAGAGAAATGTATAGGACACTAGCAGCTGCCATTTAAGAGAGGAAAATTCAAATATGGTATTTGGGGTGCGGATCTCGCTTTTTTTATTTTTTCCAAATTCATTATTTCAACCCCTTAAAATGGCCAGTAGACTAAATTTGCAAAAATTACTAGGCAGATCGTTCAAAATTTAGAGGTAGCTCAAGAGAACTGAATGCAATAACGTTTAATTTTCTCAAACATACCACATGAAGTCTTTTACAAGGCTAAAACGAATAGTTTTAGGCTTTCAGGGATCTATCGGCTTATATTTTAACACCGAAATAATTCTTCTGGTAAGGTCCTCGCCTGCCAAACAGAAGGTCACGGGTTCGAGTCCCGCCTGGGTAGGTTTCCGCTTTCCAGGGCATGGTTGTTCGTGAACGTGTATTTGTTAAAAAGCCCCGATGTAAAGGCCAACACGAGCTGTTTTCGATTAAAATAAACAAAAATAAAAAATAAAAATAAAATTTATATCATTCGTCATCTCCTCCTTGCATCTCATTGGTGGTTTACATATGACATTCTTCCCTTTTATTTATTTATTCCCATACCATCAAATACAACAAATATTGGCCATTTTACATCGGGGTGTTCAACAATTTCACGTTCACGAACAACTATGTCCTGGATAGGGGCAATCTACCGAGGCGGGACTCGAGCCCGCGACCCCTTGTTCGGCAGACGAGGACTTCACTCCGCCATTCTCATAAGACCGCCATGTCTCATGATGAAATTTCCTTCTTCCTCAGACTTCTCTCCTTTCCTGTCCTTCTTAGAATTTCCACATCACTCACACCATCTACCCATCTCACCTTCATCAATCTTCTTCATGGACACATTCCGGAAGCTTCCGACTTTTGATTCTCCACCGCTGTAGTGGTCCATGCCTCGCTACAATAAAGAAGCATGCTACAGATGCAGGTCCTAATAAGTTTCGTTCCTAATATCAACGCTCATATTTTCAGCAGCAAGAAGACTTCTCTTTTTGAGGGATGCCCTTTTTGCTTGAGCTACTCTACTGACTATTCCTGTTTTTTTTCCTTCGTCCATTGTGGATCACTCGGTTAACAAAGTAGCAGAACTCCTTCACGACCCCAAGTGTATGGTTTCCTCCTTTAAGGCTGGTCATCGCCTCTTCTCCTCTATAACTGACCAATAATTTTGTTTTCTATGCTTTAGTTTTCAACTCACATGTGTTCATAAAATTTTTATAAGCAAAGAGATTTTTCTTCAAGTCTCTCTGGGTCTCTCATAAGACTTTTATCTGCAAAACGCAGCACACCAATTTTAAATTTTAACCTCCCGACACAATTACATGAAACAATTTTATTCACACGTACGGATTCAATCCATTTCACTGGTGATTCCAACGGTGATCGGACGACAATACAAAATGTATTGAAACCGGTCGTTTGAATAATATTGTCTATGGAAAATTAATACTTTGAAAAGAATTGATTACTTAACAATCTGTTAGAGTTCCACCAGATTAACGGTGAATCAACTCTCTATAGCCGCATGCAAACTTTACACCATGGTGTTTCACATATATAAACCCAAGCAAATACGATCTTTCCTCTCTATCCCCAAAATAAATTCAACGGCCGTTGGCTATTTAGCAAATTTCGTCCGAGGAGGCATTGGAGGCGAGACCATCAAAGTGACAATAAATGACTCGCCCACGCTTTCGTCCCGAATTAATTAATTCCTTCATTTCCCGTCCACTTGTTTTAGATTTATTTTACTGTCAGTCACCACATCTGTTGAGGGAGGCCTTCCCCTGGTGACCACTCTTGTCTTGTCTTCCCGAATGCAAAAGGTTAAGTTGGTCCTGAATAAACATTCCGCCCCTTTTAATCCTCTCATTCCAAGCACGGTCCGAATCCAAGCGCAACCTTCTCCTAATTCACCGGAGATGTTTACACTTTCCACTTCGAATAGAAATGCGCCTTAAACTAACATTAATTCAAATCCATTGCTCCTATATTTCTTCACCTAAAGAACTATCCTTCACACATATCCTTTGGCTCCATTTTACCGCAAGTTCACCAACTTATCGATGGCTGAGTTCTAACAACATGTATCTCAAATTCGGCCGGTTTCACACAGGTATCTAAAAAAAAGTGTAATAACATTAAAAAAATGAAATACAAGCAAAAAACAACTCTTTGTTTGCAAATGAATTTTTCAGTTTTATGAACTTTTGGCTTTAAATTTCAGTGTACAAGTAAAAAAAATCGTTTTTCTGCTCTCCTGAAAAGTTGCTATATTTGAGGTACGTGATGTTAGAACTTAGCCAGCGTTAAATCATTCTCTATGCCAACATATTAGCCGAGTTGCAGAGCGAATAGATATTTTATGGTAGGAATAGATTTTTTACTATCTTATTGTTGAAATTTAAGGGAGAATTACTCACCATGAAGTTGTCTGTACACTATAAATTCCTTTGTATACATTGATGATTACGCAGGAATCAGAATTCAAACAATCAAAGTAAGCGGGTCCAGCTATTACTGCAGGACTTGACCGCCTTAACACTCATGGCCATGGCCGGCCCGCGCTTCGACTGATGTGATTTTTACGAAACATTGGCCTACTTCACGACCAAAACAAGATGTTTTACTGCTGTTTGAGCTGCTGGCGTACAACGGAGCTTTTTTAAAGAAATACAATGGGCAAGGGCCAAATGTATGGCCATGCATTTTGTTCTTCTTAAACCTTGTTTTCAGATATAGAGCAATTATGTTTATAATCCTCATGTATAAATTTTATCACTTATTTTTGGGTCGCATGTTTACCTGGTGTGCGCGTAAGCTTCTGAAATTTTCGATTAGGGATATGATGCTTTGCTTGAGTTTCAGCCATTTTCTTTTGTACTCGCACAGTTGATAATTCAAACTATTGTTTCAAAAATTAAAGTGGGAACTGCCGCTCTCCGTATTTTTGTTTTTCAATGCATTTATGATGAAGGGAAAGTAGCGCACTTCATCAAAGTCGAAGATCTTCACCGACACATTCATTCTCTGACGAAAAAATTACACCGGAGAGCCACCTTGAAAATTACCAACCTTTCTTTTTTTCCTGAATTTCCGTGGGTGCGGCCGTAAACCGCCTTTTTCATCCTCCTCTGCTTTAACATGTTTACTCTTCTACCTTGCGTTCCATACTCTCCCCCTTCCAATAACAGGCGCTCCACCTTCCCCACCATGATGTCACTCGTGGTCTAGTCCGCCAGCCGGCAAATGCAAACGGGCGGTCGCAAAAGTACGCGCCGACTGAATCCGTGTTTGCTCGCGGTTGAGCGTTTCTCGTTCCCAGAATAAATGGAAAGGATTCCGCACGTCATTTAATCACACACGTCCTCCCCACAACCGAATTAAGGAGGAAAGCGAATCACGACGAAAGGCCAATTTAAAGAAAAAAATAAAAATAAAATATTGGAACGGAGAACTGAGCGTGATATTCTTACAGTACCCGTACGTCCTTAGAAAAAAAATAGCACGGATAAGTGCGAAGTTATCGTGTGGTGAGGTCGATTTTGAATTAACAGGAAAAATATCGTTAAACTTTGGAACGCGCAATGCCGTATTCATTTCTTTTTGTTTGCGATCGACTGAGAAACGGAAAAAATGCGCCTCTCTATATTTATCAAACTAATCGGCAATCGAGACTTGGATCGAAATGGCCAATGAGACCATGTGGGCCAACATTTAAACGATTTGTAATTAATTTTGCCTCACACAAAATAGAATGACAGTAATGTTAAACAAAGCACCAACAGGCGTCAAAATTATATCCTCGGAATGAGGTCTTCATTGCGTTTCATTAAAATTAAGGCATTGTGTTTGGAGGAGGCGACTGACAGGTGAGTTCATTTACGCCATGGAAAAGAGCAGGGAAGGAAGGTTGGAGAGAAACCCAGCTTGGGAATCAGCATGCTCTAAAAGAGAGACGACCTCGGCTAAACGTTCCATCCAACGAACGAAGAGTTGCGCTCGTAGTACTCTGAAGAGAACTCAATTAGGTACCAGCCAGTCGCTTAAAAATCTCTGTCTGCGCACATATTTGAACCCAAGCCAACGATTTTTTCAATACCAACCATGTGCATCCATTTCTTGGTATGCTATAACTCATGCATGATGCACTTATTACGCTAACTTTTCGTTTTATATTACCAACTAGAGGTGGGTTAAACTGTTCATTTTTATGAACCGTTCACTTTGATCCTGTTCAGTAAAAAGAACAGTTCAAAATATCGGTTCATAGTGAACAGGTATGGTCATTCGGTAGAAAATATTGTTTATCATGCGTTTAGAGTACATGAAAGCTTAGTGTGGTGTGCAATTAATAGGTTATTACAAGCTTGCCAAAGTTTGCAGATACAAACAAGTAATTTGATGTAATTTGGAGCCAAATATGTGTTTCCCACTATCATCAGTTGAGAACTCTTAAGCGACGCAGGGTAAAATATAGATTAAACCAGTTCAAAGTAAATATCTGTACGACCAACCTAAGAAAAACATAAATAGTGGATACAATGTACACATTTTATATTGTCATCATATACTCTTTTTTAGTTATAGACTTAGTTTTTGGCGCCTACGATGAAATTTTTTAAGTGCGATGTGATGTGAAATGTGGATGCATCTCCAAAAATATTGTTTAAAACGCGATTCATGAACTTAAGAAACGATTAAACTCCTAGTTAGATGATGCAACTGAAAAAACTATGTCCAAAGACTTTAATTGTTTCTTAAGTTCATGAATCGTGTTTTAAACAACATTTTTGGAGATGCATCCACATTGCACAATACAGCGCACTTAAAAAATTAAAATTTCATCTTAGGCGCCAAAAACTAAGTCCAAATATCAACATGGTAAAGGGACCGAAAAAAATGTTCCACAATCATGATTTCAATCGTTTCCTAAGTTCATGAATCACGTTTTAAACAATATTTTTGGAGATGCATCCACAGATCCACAAATGTTCAAAATACGAAATCAAAATGAACGCGATATCCCAACTGAACGCCCCGAGGAAACTAATATTTGATCTAATATTTCGAACGGTTCGAAAGAACTGATATTTTAAATATCAGTTTAAATATTAGTTATTTCGAACGGTTCGAAAGAACTAATATTTTAAATATCAGTTCAAATATTAGTTAGAACGAACCGTTCGGTGGCTATCCTGTTCGTTTTCGTCGACGGAGGGGAATAGTAGAGAAAGAAGGGGAGGGGCTCGGTCGTCTACGACGCACTTCGGCGGCCTTGGAAGGCCTCCCTCGTAACCGCCATCTGTTGTACCCACAACGCACTTGCTCGAGTAAGCTGCAGTTCAAAATGCCTCTTGATGATCATACCTACTGTACCGAGTACGCCGCAATTGTGCAGTGCCGACATGAACAGTGATCAGGGTGTTTTAGAGAACGGTTCATTTTCGAACCGGTTCATTTCAGTGAACAGTTCGTTTTGGCAGTTCGGTTCTTTTTGGCCCATCTCTATTACCAACTAACAGTTTTACTTGTATGGCAGCATATTCGTGTCCTTAGCACTCCCCTAGTTTCTGGCCTGGCCACATCTCGCTGTCGTGTCCGCTTGGCCTGTGTCCAGCATGCGAGTACGTGTCTGATTATGGCATAGCTAGAATGAATGGTGCATGCCGGGTGTGGAATCATACCGTGCCACTCACCCTGGTGGTGGCTTGCACGGTGCAGCATAAAAGTAGATGAGGTATGAAGCCTGGGCGATCATTCTCGTTCTCCTTTCGCCCGGGTCTTCCCTTCGCCATGGCAACTCGAATCGAAGCGAAAATTTTCTCAGCGATTAGTCTCGTTCTTTTCGCCCCGCCTATCGCTTCAGTTCGGGTAACTTCGTTCTCTTGGCGAAATACTGTGACGTAAGCAATTTAGAATTACCCATAAGTCAATGGGTACAAGATAATTCCACCGATCAACACACTGCCTTGATTGAGAAACAATTGAAGAGCGTGAAGCACGTTCGTAAGTTCAAATCATATGTCTTAAGTATACTATGCCATGTTTTGTTTATTCCGTGAGATTATCAAATTGCTACATTAAGTATTGTTGTACAATATTGCTTATTCATTAGTCGTTTTCCTTAACTGAGCATAAAACCGTTCTCTTTGTGTTGTTGTTATACTCTTAAGGTTGGTAGATAGCCATGCTATCCACTACACAACTACTTCAATTAATGTAAGACATGCTCCTGCATGACAAAACACCGGTCAGTCTCTTTCCTATATAACACAATACAATTGCAAGACAAAAGCTTCGCGGTTCATTCAAATACCAACCCACTTTTAATTCCATCTGTTGAATTAAGTAGAACGACAAGATGAGGAAAACAACACACTAGTTGTATTCCTAGCATTTGAATAACAATTAAGCTCATTGGGATAAAAAATATGACCTAATAATGGTGTATAGCTGTAATTAATCACGAGTCGGTCTCTCGTCAATTCTTTCGCCAAGCCGCTAGAGCAACTTGACTGTCGCCGCTAGCGAAATTCGCTCTTGGCGAATGTTTACATTCGCTATATGCTCGCCAGACAGAACGAGAATAACATTTTCGTCTCCAGAGGGACGAAGCGAATCTTTTCTGGCGAAATAGCTAGCGAATGAAAATGAGAATACGAATTCAGTCACCATTCGCGCAATTTCGACAAATAGCGTTCGCTATAGCCAGAAGGAACCAGAATCAGGCCTCCCTGGTGCCTCCTCCATGCAGTTCCGTTGGTTGCTTGATTCAAGGATGAGTGCTGAAGCGGTTATATTAACGCAGGTCGAACAAAAACTATTCGCCAATGTCTACGAGCTTTCGCTTTCATAATTAATCCCGATATCTTCAAAATCATCACGCGTGTACCCATACAAGTGCTTGGGCGTGCTTTGCCACGCGCAGAAAACTCTTCGCATCATCGTCTGAGAGGCCCGGAGGCCATCGGAAAATAAGACGTGCTTCTCTTTCTCGACGTGCGATGAAAGAGTGGTGGGGCCGTGTTGATGCCCTTGGTGCTGCGATGAAAAATCACGCACCCTGCCCTGACACCGCGGCACCCGACCGACGCACAGCCGCAAGGCCCCTCTCTCCTTCATTTCAACTTTTGTTTTCGCGCGATTAATCCCTCGCGAAGCGTCTTTCCCCAATACACGAGTGTGTCAAGTCTGAAACCACGACAACCGGTTACCATGGGGTTCGCCATCTTTTTTTCCCAAACAAAGGCTAGCTACAGAAGGTTTCCCCCATTACCTACCTTATCTAGAGGTTTCCTATGCTCGCCCACCATGTCCTGCACTTCGTCGTCCATCTTACTATCTCCCCACTTCATCTCCTGTATCAAGCGTATAGTGCGAAATAACTCATTTTGTGATGTTCCACAAAACTTTATTATTCCGACCCTGTGTTTCAAGCTATTAGATAATCATTATCAAGGTGATCAAATGATGACGACGATGATTCTTAACTTTCACCCAGGCTATTTTTTTATATATCAAATGGTTCACTGCGAGCGCCTTATATACACAGTGAGGTTCAAATCCTGGCGGCGGTAGATATTTTTCGGATACTGCCCTATCCCCGATGTATTGTAATGTGTAGGGAACTTCAAGTAAGGAACTCCGTCCGTCGGATGGGACGTTTAGCAGTAATTCTCATGTTGCCTTTCGTTGAGAGCAGGCTAATGCTGACACCGGGTTTCACTCCAACCCCTCCTCATGGCGCTAATGGCCTCAGCCATCTCCAAATGCATAACGAATTACGACATCATTGGCAAAGCAAATTTGAATTAAAATATAGTTGCACTTTCCCACTTGCAACTTCCAGTATATCACGACTGAATCGGTTGAACTTATTCGGCAAAGTGATATTATTTTTCGGACTGAATGGGTTATTTGTTTAGAAAAGCACATTGCAACGCACGCAATTGTACTGTGTTTTGTCTATACGCCGAATAAATAGAATAAAATGACTATATCAGGAAAAATTGAACGGCTTTTAAGGGCACTCGCTTGATAAATGTAATATTATGACTTCTGAGCTCTTTTCCCTGGCTAGGACGACTGTTAATGGCGACAAAGAGAGACTACCTAGCAGAGAGCAAATGATTAATTCCTCGCGAGTCCAATTATCTGCCATTCGGAAGGACATAAAAATCTAAGACGGCAATAAAAACGAAGACAATCATAAAACAAAATGTTTTCAGCTTAACACAGCACGCGTTAAATGGGCGAGCGATTTCGGTTCCTTTAATTACAGTTGTAAATCTTTTTTTTTAATTCCACTTAAGAGCGTCAAAAATGATTGTCAAATGTATTTTAGGCAAAAAGGCATCCTTCTTCACTCCTACTGAAATTTACTCTCACGTAATATTTCAGAAAAAAAACATCGGTTTGGCAGAGAAATAAGGATGTTGATAAGTACAGGGTAAATACCATGCGGGTAGGATATCAATAAGTATGTATTTAAATGAGAATTGTAAGAAATGTATTAAAAAAAAAAAATATCTTTAAATTATATATTGGAGGATTCGGAAGTGCCACCAATAATTTTGTGGGCATTTTTGGAACTTTTATCGATATTAAATATATTTTGCTAAAAATCGAGAAATGTTAATAGGATAGAGTGGAAAATATTTCGAAAGTGCATTGTTATAAGAAGTGATTGGAATTCGATATTTCTGTAAAAGTTCATAGTTCTTGCTAACCGGGAAATAAGTTTTGAATCCATCGAAAAATTAAACCGTAACGTACGGACATCATGTGAAGTTAAGAGAAAGGTTGTATTAAAAAGGACAATCTTCCTTGCACTGCTATCAATTTGAGGAGGAGAGAAAAAAAAATAAAGGGACAAGGAGGAGAGAGGCAGCGGGTCATTGGCTGCGAGGAATCGATTCCTCCTCTGAAGTGTCTTTCCTCTGAACTCCACCCCACTCGAAGGGCCTTTCAGGCGTCGTTTCATTGGAGTGGAGAGGGGGGATGCACTCGAGGAAGTCACTCCCCCCCCGTTTAACATTCCACATCGCCTTGCTCTCACGTGTGCCCAGGCCAGCCAAGCTCAGTCGGCCACAGAAGTGAATTTTTCCCCAAGGTGCTCCCCATTTATCCGAGTCATTATTGAAATGCTATAAGGGTTAGTTAAAAGATGCAATTTCCGACGCTAGTCGTTGAAAATCTTTGATATTTATAATAATGAAAGCACTTATTTCTCTCCACACTTCTATATTTTTACCGACTAAGGCTTTTGCAAGGCCATTTTAAAGAAGGCATTAAGTGTAAAAACCTGGGTCGGTTTGAGTAAATAAATACATAAATATGGAAATATTGAAATGATTTCATTATGATAAATGATGTCAGTTAGCACTAGAACGACCAGTGGATAAAAAAAGACCCTTTTCCCAGTTGAGAATAATACCATTCGAAAACTGTGGATATAATAAGTCATTCCATTTCGCGAATTTTTAACCATTTGTAGTTAAAACTTGGGCGTAAAAGCAGAAAAATTAATTCCTGCTACCACCATACATGAAAATACCAAATTTGCCTTTCTTTCAGAGCTGCGCATATCTAGATTTACATTCTACCTCGCTAGCCGCCTCAATAGGCGTGTGGCGGGGGTTGCTTGGGCACTAGCCGTAAACAAATAAGAAGGAAATAAAGAGAAAATTCATCTAACAAAGTTCCAGCTAGGGTTTATTGAAGTCCTTCGTTATTCGGGGGAAAAACGAATTCCCATACCTATTATCCGTTCGGATAAACACCTCTCTTAATTTATCGTTGCAGTTGGACTTAAAAATGCAGTGAGGTTCCAATGTGACTTCCATGTCGATCTGAAAGATACCCATTACCGATTGCTCAAGCAATCTAAGCCTAGCGCGCAGCCTCCGAGTCTCCAGCGGCTCCCAGCCTAATTCGCTTAACATCTGGGTAACGCTGTCTGTACGCCCGTAGCAGTTTTTGATGAAACGCGCAGCTTTCCTTCGTATTTTATTCAGTTCGCGGATTAAGTGTTCCCGCGCCTAATCCCTCATGCTCGAATAATTTGAAATAGGCCAATTCCGACGCCGGGTATCTCTCCACCCCAACCCTTTACTCTCGGTACAAGTGACCTCGGCTATCAATCGTCCCCTCCGAATACCACACCATACCCCAATGTGCCTCATTAAAATCCGTCCCCATTGTTCCCAATAATTATTGACATATTTTACCGTCAAGAATTAAGAAAGTAGTTTGAAATGGATTGTTTTGTAGATAACCTTTTTCACATGTATAAAGTGAAGTTGATTTGTTTACCCTAGTATTTCACTAGGTAAGTCCTGACACATTATTTGAAATTGTAATTATAGCGCAATTACAATCTCAGCGATATTTCACCATTAAACTGCACACGTATAAAACCTTGTTTTCATTATTAATTCCCTAAAAATTATTCTCTGAGTTAGTGATTCAATCCTAAGTTTAGTTTGGATAGTTCAGGGTAGCGCACACCCTACACTAAGCCCAAGGAGTGTGATTTTACTCACTCAGGGAAGAGGGTGAGGTTTCTTCACCCGGTATCTGAACCGAGACCCTCCGATCACCATTACAACGGTCTTTCCAACTGGGCCTTTAACGTTACGTAACTTTTAACATTACGAAATCGTAACTATCCATGGTAGCACGAATAAACCCGCACCTTTTTTCCTCGCTAGCTTTAGATTTCCTGTTTAACTCTCAATTCTTGATTGTGTGGCTACCCTGCCTCTGTCACCCCACGTCTTCATCTCAGATCCGCGGAACGAAAAACCCCTTTGAATTAATGACCCGAGGGGTTAAGGGGGGGGATGGAAGGAGTTGCTGGAGGGTGGAAAATGGCGGAGTCGTCGAGGACAAGTTCCTCTTCACGAGTGGGCGGTTATGCCCGAGGTGCCCGATTGTTGCGATGCATGGAGGGAAACCCAACGGAGAGGTAATGCGCGACTCCCGAAGAATATCCAATGCATTCCCTGACCCTACTATAACAGAATGAAACGGAAACATCGAAAAAAACGAGACGTTTTAACACTCGAAATGTTTTTCATTCGGCTTGAAAATGATGTTAAAGAAACTGTTTTTCTCGATAACTTGATAAATAGAACTATACCTCATAGTGTATCGTATTAATCTAGTTCCCTGAATCTCATTGCCATATTTTAAATACCTTTTTCACGTTCAATTATTTATTTTCTTCATTTATTTCTTAATAACGAGTCCCCGAAATATAAGTACTCGAGTCCAATGACTATAACAGTAAACATTTTTTTAGAGACACTACAATATATGTCATTAAAATACTTTTCATATGTTCACAATTTATGTTTCAATATTTTCAAGTGATTACTGATTCCTGGAAATGATGGTATATATGACGGTATATTTTTCAGGAATAATATCAACTAATTGCTCCGAGGAGATGAATTTCCACGCAAAAATTTCATGCAACAAAAGAAAAAAATTGAAATAAACTTTAGTTTATTCGACGTTTTAAAACGTCCGGAGGCCAAAAAAAGCTTCTTTTCTATCACTCGAACCAGTGAATCATGTTCAATTTGGCAATACGTAGAATATTACCAAGATTTTTATTCCATACCAATCGCAGTTTTATTGACTGAGCGTCACAATTATGATTCGGACACTTAATGACCACGACCATAGTTAAGTAGGTGCCCGAAGAAATAAGTGAAAATATACTTTCCTGAAAAGTAAGTGGTAATAATTAGAGTTAAAAATGTAACTTTTATTTAAAAGTCACTTTTCAGTTACTTTAAAACGTCATCTCATAACGTCATAAAAACCTTAATAATCTCTTTCTTTTCGTAATTGCGATTGAATAAATGCAAATTTCCTCTAGGTTTTCGCTGACTCCCGTTTTTCATGTTTTGCGTTCCTTGGAGATGTAGATATAGACCCTACAAGTGAACCGCATTGTGACTTTACTGATTAGGACGGTCTTCTGGGACGGAAAGAATTCTTATATCACGTACTGAAAAGAAAATGTAAATATTCAAACGAGTAATTATAAGGAAGTGGTATCGATTGCGTATTTGAAAATGTCTTTCCCCATTTCCACTCGTATTTGCGAACATCTATTTATAAAAATTTACGCTGGCATTAAAAGCATTTCAAACAGGTGCGAGCGGCAGCTCAAGATTTTCGGCTGACTCTTGGCCATGACTCACGAAGTGCTTCGTTTTTTTTCATTCCAAGGCGCTACGCAATAAAATCTAAATAAGAGAAATCCCTTAATAGATAACGAAAAATTATTTCGTGAAATTATGCTTGACTCTCAATGAACATGTGCCTAATAGCAAAAAATAGTTTCTCTAGGTAATAGCGGAAACCACTGGCGTGACGCTAGAACTGGGGTTGGAAGGGTCAGATTGAATAGCTCATCACACTGTGTACCAATAACCGGAATAAGGTAGATCAGAGCGTATTAATTTAAGAAACCTTTCAGAACTCGTTGATTTTTTAAATAAAAAAATTAATTTGAATATATTGGAGAGTATAATTTTAGACTAAAACATCGAATTAGATAATGCATTGGAAGCAAGTTGGTTTGCTCTAACATGAATATTGTTAGAATTCGGAGGGGGGCTCAGTATCCCTCATCCACCCCATATTTATGCCACTGGTGGATATCACGATAAAGGTAAAAGTTGTTTTATTTACACAGATTATATTTCTTAACCGACCTAGGTTTCGACAATTTACACTGCCTTATTTTTTTATATTTTTTTCATCACCAAAAACGGCACAAAGGCTTTTACATTGGCTGTTCATTAAATAAATAGTACCTAAAAGTTAACAAACAATAGCGCAAAAAAGTAACAGAAAACAAAATTATTAAACATAAGAAGGGGCACTATTGATTAGACAATGGTGAATTATTCAAATGGCGTTTTAAGGTGGCTTTGTAACTAGTGTCAGAGGAAAACAGGTCCAGGGAAGGGGTTTTTGAAGCTATGGAGTTAAACAAGGAGGGGATTCGGTAGAACAGAGAGCGTTGAGAGACGGAATCGCGGAATGTAAAGCAGGGAGTCATTTCGTAAGGGGCGAGGAGGAATACGAAAACGGAAAAGAGGGAGAATTTTGTTTGTCCGTAGAGAACCGCTAAAGATTCTATGCAGAAACATGAGGTCAGATAAGACACGGCCGCTTGTTATGTTAGATATCCTGAGGGAGGAAAGGATAGCGTCACGGGCGTAATATCTGAGTGCAGGGATTCGATGGCGGGCAACAGCAAGAAAGAAGTTTACAGGACGGTTGAGCAAGTTTAGAGTAGTTGGGCAGGCGGTAGACCAAACTGGTGAGCAGTATTCTAGTATGGGGAGAATACATCCGAAAAAAACTGTTCTTAAAGCGGCAGGGTCGTGAAGGTCAGTTAGTCGATATAGCATACCAACAATGGCCATTGCTCTTTTCACGATCATCGAAATATGATCCTGAAAGAATTATTAAGGTGTACATTGTGAAAACCTAGGTCTGTATAAAATCTTTGGGTATAAAACTTATTTTTTTCTTTTTCAAGACATCGGCTCTCGATTTCCACAAGGTTTTACCTAAGATAGAATAAATGCACACTTCCTCTAGATTTTCTCTGACTCCCGTATTTCATGTTTAAAGTTTCTTGTAGATGTAGATACAGACCCTACAATTGTACCAAATTGTGACTTTACTGATTACGATGGTCGTCTTTACTCATTTAACTTACTGACTTTACTCACTCCATTGGTGGGGACTATGCATAAGCTTGAAAGTGTACTGCCAACAATTTTTCACTTCGCAAGTTACCGACATAGCCGTCTCACGCCTCTAGCTAATATGTTCATCGTATCGCGTGGATGAGACATGTCGGCCTCTGCAAAAGAGAAGACGCGATGATGAAAAGGTCTTTACTTACCGCCGTCATATCGAACACTTTCCCCGGCACGCGAGGTTCTCTTTCCTTCCGCGCTGTCGCCCCAATCTCGTCGTCATCGGCAGAATATCTCATCAACGTGAGTGCGTGGGAGTTACACCAACGCCCGTGATAGTAGCGAAAAAGGTGAGGCCATCGGCAGATGTTAAAGCGGAACATATCGTGACTACGACACGGCGTTGCCAGTTGTTCTTATAAATAAAACGCTTAAGCAAATTTTTGGCAAGATATTAACTTACCATCTTTATGAAACTTAGAATTGTATACCCTAAAAACCAATGAAAATAGGAATAAAAAATAGATAGATCAGACTGTCATTTCTAAAAGGTAACCTATACGTTCTGTTATAATCATATTACCTACATTTTTTCTGCCGTCTCAATTTTTTGGTACTTTAATTGTTAAAACATAATTTAATTTTTTCACATAGAAATGGTGTGATATTGCCTGTCAACCTTAAAGGACCAACGCCCGTCAAAATGGCGAAAGACCCTCAAAGGTGTGGGTGAGGGCAGGGGATGCAGGAGCGACGTCACCTCGGTTCGTTCAAAATTTTTTATTGTGAAATAATTTGTAAAAAAATACTCAGTTGTATTGTTTTATAAAGAAAATGGTTATATTAAATCAAGTCAGAGACAATATAAACGAATAAATTTTAGAAATAATTATTAGCCGTCAAAATGACAGGTATTGCTCCTTAATTGTTGCCATGCAGCCCCTTCTACTGTTAAATCTCCGAACCCGGTTTCTCGACTGGCTAAGCAAATATTATTATGGAAACGAATGTGCCTTAACCTGTCTGCAGACTCCTCACTCTGATCCAGGTACTGAACAGGCTAAAATATATTCTCTTTCCCCGATTATGGTTGCAAATTAGTAGGTCCACCCAATTCTGTCCCCCTATCTGTGATAAGGTGGCAAGGAATAGCGTGGTGGGGAAAGACGCTAGACTTCTGATCGAGCAGTCCCGGGTAAGGCCTACGGACCCCCCAGAATAAAATCCTACAAATAGCGACGGAAATAGTCAGTGGAATGGCCCAAGCGAAGAGGGCAGTCCTCAAAAAAATGAGTTTTGAGAATGAGAATGCTTAAAACTAAGAAATGAAATTAGGAAGCAATGTTTAAGGACTTGCATTTGGAAAACGTCTCTTTATTGTAGTGAGGCATGGACAATGGCCGCGGCGGAGAAGTCAAGGGTGGAATATTGCGAAATGTGGTGCAATGGAAGAATGATGAAGAGTAAACGGAGAGATCGTGCGAGTAATGCGGAAGTTCTAAGAGGAGAGGGAGAAAAGAGAAGCCTTGTCGAGAATACGGGAGACTTTAATCCGCAACATAATGTGAAACGCGGGTCAAATGAAAATTATTGTTGATGGTCAGAAGTGGAAGGGAAGTTCTTATTAGATGTTCAAGGATTGGGCAATAGGAGAATTGTAGGAAGAGCCGCGTCAAACCAATCTTAGGATTGGTAGATAACTGTTGATGATTATGATATGATACCAATGACCTAAGATTATGATACAGTTGGAGTATCGAGTTTTCCTTCGTTTCTTCTCCTAATAAATATTTGCGCAATTACTACGAAAAAGAAAAGAAGTATATAAAGACAACTGCTTCCCAAATTTATGTGCAACACCAACTCATATCTATGTATGTCAACCATCGGAGGGCTATAAAAAGAAGTAAAAGAAACAAATTGGATCAACTATTATGGGAAGCAATAAATATAACACATAGTCGAAATAATACCGGAGACGAAAGGAAATACGTTCCATAAACCATTGGGATATTCGTTGACAACAATAGTTGTTTGATGACGAAGGAAAAAAACACGTTCATAAATGCATGTGTTCTCTGTTCGATTCCATTTCAAATGGAGAGCTTCCTCCTTTCATGATTCTCACTCGACGCCATTCTTAACGGCAAAAGAGACCGATGATCAGATGATAGGTTGGAATAATCTCTTCACGTAACAAACTCTGAACTGTATTTATTATAACCACGTGAATGGTGAATTCCAAAAAAAAAACACTACGATACTAATGTAATTCAAGAAAACATTATCATTAATATTATACATGTTAAAAAATACTATTGTGTGAATTCACAAACAATATAAAAAAATTGCGTAGAATGATTGCCTCCAAATATTTTACAAAATTAAAACATTTAAAACTCATTCTATCAAAATCGTATTATTGTCAATGCAATCATTCGTAACTGCTCTCAACCAATTATCTCCCTATGATATCACAGTGAATAAAGATGGTTTGGTTTAATTGGATACAAGTTTGTGTAAATTTTAACATAGTGTCAACACGTGTCTATTAATTTTCACAATTCCTCAATTGCTCTGCATCATCCATTGTTTTATATTGGTAAGTGTATAGTAATTATTTTGATTTAAGTCTATTTCTCAGGAGACCCAGGACAATTTTACATTTGATGGCATTCAATAATGAAAAACTCTGAATTCATTCGATATTTGCTCGCAAAAAATATTGTTCACCCTCTCACAAAACGCTTCAACCCGAAGTTTGATTTGAGTTGGTGATAGGATAGTGTTCACCCCAGAATAATCCACAGTCGTGTCAAGTTCAAACATTGAGGAGGCAGCTCCTTTTCCTCGGCCATCGAGGCTATAGTTATGGCGACGTCCGGAGATTTCACCCGGGCTTTGGACCCGTACTCCCTCGATCAACAGTCAAGGGCTCTACTGACTAATCCACCACGCTCCCACAAATATGTGGAACACAAAAACTCTTATACTCCGTGCTTGTAGAACTAGAACTCTTCTACATCAAATGGACAGTGCAGATATTCCACGGTCTCTGGCAGTACCAATTCTGCCTCAGGGGCGTGGAGGGTGTGATTCGGCATGATGAGAGGAGGGCGCCTAAGCTTGAGTGATGAGATGGCGGTGCGCGGAGGCCAATGACGAGGACGCATGGCGAAGGGTTAATTTAGAGGGGATTCGAGGGCGCAAGGAGGGCGGAGACGCAGAGCGCGGTGCTCAGCGAAAGCAAATGAAGAAAAACCTCGGGGAGGAAGAAGATGGGGAACAGAGGGAGAGAAGGAAGACGCATGGCAGGGACACAAAGGCCTGGGCGATACATCGATATATCGAAAAATTTCACGATTGGGGGATCGAGTTGGCTAGAATGATGGCTTCCCAGCCAGGGGCATGGGTTCAAATCTCATTGGTGACAAATATTTTTCAGCAGCATTCTAACAAGGAGACATCGCCAAAGTGATGTTCGGGATCTGGATGCGGATGTTATTTTCTGAAACTATATATAAAGGTAAGATAGAAAAAGTGTCACGGCTTTCTTCCACATAGGTCCAGGTTCGAGAGATATTCGCATGTAAAGATTTAGCGCACCATCTCTTCCCTTGAATAATCGCACCTTCTCATCTAAGGCCGTGGCAGCGCGGTCTAGGTCGCTGATTCTTTGGCTTATAGTGTGCATTCCGGGTTCGAGTCCCGGTGACAACAGTTTTTTTTCTTTCTTCTAATTTTTGTAAGCAGGAATGTTTTTAGCATTGTAAGTACTTACAGCACTCCATCCGTCAGATGGGCCGTTAAGCCGTTGTCCCTTGGCCTCTTCCGTAAAGAGCAGTCTAACGATAACGCTGGGTTTCTCTCCGCACTTCCTTTGCTACCCTTCGCTATATCACACATGACCATAACTGTTAAAGCTGTTGGTCGCCTCCTGGAAATACTATGCTATACCAATGTCACGATATTTTAATGTATCAGGGATCCGATGTTGAGTTTTGAGTACTGGCGCTGCATGACTGTGTGATAAATATAGTGATATTTGGACCGAGACCAAAAAATAAAATCGTCGATCCCGATATAAATCGTCGCCCGAAATTATATCACGATATATAATTCGATTAATATACAATACTATAACAATATAAAATGGGAAGTAATCCAACACATCGTAATTGCCTATTATAGACATTGAAATGTCCTTATTTACGTAAATATCTCCTTAGGGCATAGAGACAAAACCGAACTGGCATATTTGAAAGTTTAATGAGAAAAGAAAAACGGCTAAGGACGCCTCTATTCCATAATAACGTTGTCAGGTGAGGTGTTTTGGAGTGGATAGGTACATACTCTCTAGCACAGGGGTCTCCAATTTACTTGACCGCGAGGGCCACATTCCAAGTACCGAATCGCCCCGCGCGCCGGAAAGCAAATTTGCCGATGACTGAAGTATTCGGCACCAACGTCTACTGAAGTATCTGGTGGCGTATTTCTTATTTGTGAACAGTTGAAGGCGACTTTGACGTGAAGTACAGCGCTGCAATGCTCCTAGTGGCGTCTCACAGAGTTAAACGAGCGAGAATCGCGTGCTACTTGAAACGAGTGCGCGGACCGGATGAAAGCCCTCCGCGGGGCGGATCCGGCCCGTGGGACGTATTTTGGAAACCTCTGCTCTAGCAGAGTCACTCAATGAAACAATGATACTGTGAGAATAACAGTGCATTTGGACATGTGTGTCAATGTCGCCCTAGAATGAAGCCACAGGCGACTATTCCATAAAATTCATTCCAATCTATGTGATAAGCTGGGAGTGGATATTCACTAACTCAATACTCATAAGTGTGACATCAAACTCTCCGTTTTGGATAGTCTACAGTCTATTTATTGTCCTGAACCTTAAATTTACTGAGAATGAGGATCTGTGATCACGTATTTGTTTTGAGTCATATTGCCACGTAGACAAGGTTCCTCTCTGAAGGGAGCTTACGAGAACGGAAGAAGATGGAAAACGATTGGTATCTGAGGAAGTATTTCATAATCAAAGATTCTCGGAGTGAAATATGAGCGCCATCGGACGGAAACAGAACAGGAGAGGTCGTGAAGAATTTCATAAGGCCGTTGGGAGTGGGGAAGGGAAGAATTACTACGCTATTGGGGAGAAGCGAAGGCCTGAGGTGTTTTCAACGCGTTTAAATGGGAAGAATAATAATTTAAGAAAGATAGTGGTGAGACAAGATAGAGAGACGGACGACGATAAGTGATTATATCGACATACTCATATGCAAAAACGTGAAAGACATTTGGAACAGCGATAAAAAATGATTCCTCTGGTATTTGACTTAAGTTCATCAGGCTACAGAGTAAAATTTTATTCCAATCGTAAATACGCGAATTCTTGCATCACTATTACCAGAGTTCACATCTTACAATGCGTAAAAGTTAACAGGAATTGCCTGAATTTTGCAACTGTGCCACTGAAACAGCCTACAAGTTACTACAAAAATGAAAGGATAGCGATACATTAATTTAGTGGAAGTGAAATTTAGGGCACATTACGTAGGAATATACTAAAAATGTTAATGCTAAAATAACAAACCCATCACTTATAAAGACACTGCTAATGTATATACACCCTTAAGTGTGATAAAAATAAAATGAATACAAATTTAACGGAGTCATTTTAGGTTTGATCACGTTTTAAGTAACGCATTCGAAGAAAAGGATCATGATATAATGCAGAAAAAGTAATGTGATCCTCGAATGAGTTTTTCTTCGATTCGTGCACAGTTCTTAAAGAGCAGACTGGGATGAGATGGGCTGGCAAAGACATGGTCGCGAAGAAATGATCGCTTTTTAGGCCACAACGTGTTTCAAATTTTCTGACTACAGTTTAAACTATGTTTTATGCTTTTATTTTCACTGAGGTACGAACATTCAAAGCACAGTCTCCAAAATCATTATTTAAACCCGATATCACAATTTCAAATTCAAGCTCCTGATCTATATAAAACTAAAATGAAAGCAATCGAATACTTATGTTCGATCACCCATTCCCAAAACGCTGTAAGATGAATAAATACATACAAATTTAGTAAAATAGGAAGAAAGAGAAACGCATTTCTTTATAAGCACTAATATACTTAATGGAGAGACGAAAGATATTGGAAGGTGAAAGTCAGGTAGTCTTATGGGGAATCAACCAAGAACCTCTTGATATGGCGTCACGTACTCAGCAAATTTCAATTTACCCTTTTCGATCACACGTTTTTGACGTTACTATTTTTTTTAATTTAAAATTTTTGAGCATTTTTGTTCATTTTATTAGAATTATTAAAGCTACGACGATTTTCCTCTCAAAGGAAACTGTATATAACTCCCAGTGCTCCGTAAATGGTGTGGTTTCTTTAATAATTTGTCTTTTTCTAAGGTTTTTACCTCGTGATATTTTATGCATAAAAAAACGAAATAAGTGCTAACACAACGAAAGACACTGTACCTAGCATTAATATGGATTATTAAACTATCACAAATCAGACGTTCGTAGACTTCTATCGGCGATAAATTTCCCGAATTGAAGTACTTTTGATCCAGGGAAGATAAGAAAGGACTTACGGTTAACTCCAAAATTAAATGAAGTCTCACCTGAAACGAAAATAGAGAAAACACAATTAGTTCATCGAATCCAATCGAAAAAATAAGTTACATGGGTTAAGTAAATTTATAGGAATGTTTTCAGTTACATTATGAATTCATATAAACGGCGGAAAATCCCGCTAAATTTGATGCATGGTTTAACTTAATAGTATTAAAATAACTACATCAAGTACTTAAAAAAAAACTAGCTTAAATTTCTCTTTGTAATCTTCAGGAAGACGTCAGTCACAGAAGAGCTCTCAGGATATGATACAGAGACGTCAAGAATAGTACTCGTCCGCAAAAATAAAATAATTGCTGTTACAGCGATTATATTTCTGCAAACCATTTCAAGTTACTTGCCTGAAATCCAACTTAATGCTAAAAAAAAAAAAGTGAAAAAAATGTACACGTTTCTCCGAGCTAATCGCCTGGAAATGAGAAATTAATATCTTTCCCCAGAACTCCTACCCCCGCATTATAATAAAATGAAATAGAAGATCAGTGACACTCATTTATGATACTCAAGAAAACGACGTTTATGAACTTTATGCACACTATTGCCTACAGTTTTAACGTAATTCAACATCTTATAATCATTTTTTACCCATGTAAAAATCATCATCCTTATGTCATTACACCATTTTTTATAAAGACCTTAGAGCCATCAATTTTGTAGAAACAAATAATGGCTACAATGACACTATACTTACTCCTAGCAATCTAAGAAAGGAAAAAATGCATTAATGAAACATATCAGCTTCGACGCTCAACAACAGACCAATGAAAGTCAATCCGTGTTGCTAACAGAATTCTCAGCATGTCTTAAGGAGCGTATCTTTCGCGTTACGTAAGGTCATTTTTGGCCAATGCATATTTACAACCCCCCCCTCCCGGCCCTTTGCAGGCAAATGAAATAATTTCCAAGACTTAATCCTCCACCTTCTTACAAATATTATTCGCATTTTCAACAATTACTTCATATTTAAAAAACTAAATACATTCAATCATTTTTGAAATTTTTGAAAAACACATTTGAAAAAATATGGAGTGATGTGTGTTACATCAGATGTAAGAGCCTTTAAATCCTGTGAAATTTAAACGGAACTTGTCGGATACTGCTGCGATGATAACGACCGCCATCAAAATAATCCACTTGTAAGTTTACACCGAGACGAAAGGACCGCCATTACTGGAGGCAATCCTTTAGAATGACGTCACTGGACGCGCACGTATTTAATCACTCAATAGTCACCTCAGGTGTACCCGAGCATTGACGAAAGAGAGCGATGAATTATTGAGCGTAACTACGCCACAAAGTGCATGCATTAAGCTCCAAACAGAGCTTAAGCCGCACTGAAACAGCAGTATTTCAAAATTGGAACATAGACTCGCGCGGAAATTGGGGAATGGCGGATGAATATTCCATTGCCGACTATACATGTGGGACTTCCCAGGCATAAACGACCTAATTTTGCACAGATGGTCAAAAGCGTACGCTTACCCCACACGCCATGTTAATTTACGTGCCGTCGATGATAAAATAAAGAAAAATGTTTTGCCGACGCGGCTCCACAAACCAAGGGGTACCTCACGGCAACGGTGACAGTTCTTGCAACTCAAAAATAATGCCAGCAGCAACTGAATCTGTAACACTTCCCAAGAAAACAGAACATCTCAAGAAGTTGAAGTTTGCCTCCTTGTATAGGTAGGACACAAAAAGACTTTGAAAATCGAGAGACTATCTCCAAAGTTGATTGTCAGCCTTTTTTGATATAAAATGTAATTTTGTAATAATGACAACGTTTTCTCGATATCAGCCCATAGTGCAGGAGTGAAATAGCTGCCAGTACCAGTAGCAGTCAACGGAACCACAAGTACGGCAGGAAGAACATTTTTGGCGTGATTTCTTTTTCCACCAAAGGTTTAAGCCCTAACTTACTTCATTATAGTGCGAATGGCGTGATAGTGAATTTAAATCGACTGAAAAATCCATCGTCTCTGTAAACGGCCGAACAAATGTCATGGGAACCATGGGAGACCCACGGCTGTGCTATCGAGACTGGTTTAAACTGTTGGAATATATGTGAATGCAATTTCAATGTTTATTTTTATGAGCTACTATGTGCAATGTTGTTTGTTGGTTTTCTTGAATAAAAGTTTCAGTTTTTTTGTGAATCTTTCAACAGACAATGCATCTGATTTTAAGTTTAAAGTTATTAATTAATTTATATACCTTGAAAAGCAAACTACATACACATAAACTACTCGAAAGACACTCTTATTCATAAATCAATTATGAAATTACATAATTCGACTCAAATGAATTTTAGTCACAAAATACAAATTACACAATTATCGAAAATAAGTAATACAAATCCCGAACTTTAAATACTGCCCGACTCTGCACAACACATCAAACCACCAAGCGTTTCCCTCGTCCCCTCCGGTGTAGGCACTGTTCGTTGGTGGGTATAAATGGTGATGCGCGCCGTAAAATTTATTCAAAATCGCCGCAATGAATTCCATCCTTTTGACTGTGAATAAATCCTCTCTCCGGAGAGCGACGAATTGATCGGGATAATAAATAACGAACCAAATACTTCCGCCGCCCATTATCTCAATTTCCTCTCTTTTCGGTCGACGCAAAACGCTCGGATGCCGGCCAGCTATCATCTCGTTCGCGGCGATGCTTCGGGGAGGCCGGCGAATTAATTGGGCGTGAAAAGATGGCGACCGTGTGCGGCAGGGGGGATGGGGAGAGGGGTGCAGAGGGGGAGGGGCGAAGAGGGGGTTTCGGAGCTTTTGTGATGGCGGAGATGTGGCGGGAAGAACGAGGGAATGATGGGAAACAGGGAAGCGAGGGAAGGGGTTGCTGTCTGACGATGTACCACAGTGGGATCTGCGAAATTGTCTCCATCGATCGCATAGAAAGGGAATAAAACAAAATGAGTTCGGGTAGGTGTGGTGTGTATATTGGATTCCCACCCAACGGGCCCGGGCTCGAATGTTGACGGTAGTGGAAACTTTACTGAAGTTGCCCGATCCTCGCATTAGATGATTTGCGGAGGACACATCCAGTACAGCACGACTTCCGGCGGATGTGACGCTAATCCATGGCGAGTGATTGAAAAATCGATTTCGATTTAAATCGAAACTCGAGGTTTGAATACCAAAGATCGAGTTCAATCCTCGATCTTAGTGTTTCGATCAAAACTCAATTTTTCGACTTCGATCTTGGTCATTTAGTTTAATTACAGCAGCGTCACTGTTGGCCTATGATAACGCCATCTGTCCCATGCGAAAGCTTTTTTTCTAATGTTAGTAGAATTGGAAAGCGCTCGCTCGATCATCAAAAAACCATCTGAATTTCTACTCTAAAAAAATTAAAGAAGCCTAATGGTTCCAAGCCGCGGTTACAAAACTTAAATGTACATATATTTGTAAATTTTAACTACAAATAATTCATATATGTAATACAAACTGAATTGAAAGGAATAACCATCGATTGCCTCGAATCATCGATCAAACGGTTTATATATCGATTTTTTCTGTAAATTCGATCTTTCAATTACAACTAAAAATCGATTGCTCGAAAAATCGAATCGAACATTTTTCCATCGCTAGCCAGATGGGGATTCAAATAACAGTGAATTAAATCAAAAGTCTCAATCGTTACTTGCTGAAATTGCTTCGCATTAGATTTCCAATTCTTTCTCAATATCCACTCTCCCTTCCTCCGAACACCCAACTCAGCCTCAGCCCTTTTTTAATACATGGTCAATATTAAGGTGTTTTATCGGATGATGCACACTGAATGTCTACTCCCTTTCACAAAACCTTCCCCCCACCTTGTGTCTCTATTCTTTCAACCCTACTGACTCCAGAGTACATTTAAGAATTGGTATTTCCTGCATCTACACCGCGCAGTCCTCTATAATGTTGCACCGCGACGACACTGATGTGAAATGAAATATGTAAAATTTACAAAATTATTTTATTTTATATCACCGCTAATTCATATGAGAGGTAACATAACTCCCACCTTAGGGTACGTTTTATTCACTTAAAAGGGTTGCGGTCGCATTAAAATTTTCAAGGTTTACAGAGTAAACCCTTGCGTATACATATCACGTACAAAAAAATTAAAACGCAAATATTATAAATGTTAAATGCAAGGATATGTAAACTGTATTAGGAAATGCATACTCTAAATTCTCTGAAATATAAAGCGATGGCGTGAGTGAGTACCTAGTTAAAAGGGAGCAGTTCCTGTTAGAGAAATGACTTGTCGAGCGGTTTGTCTCCTTAAGCACTTAAAATTGATTAGACAGTTCGAAATGTGATAGCACTTACTTTCGAATTGTGTTGAGTGCCGGACGTTCAAGAAGGTTTCCCTCGCAATATCTGATTTCCACCCATACATCGAAGCTCGGGCAAATATTCACAAGCAGTACAACGCCCCCTTTCTTTTGATATTAAGATTAAAAAACTTTGAGAGGACGTTCGGAAAAAATTTCATGAAAAAAATTGAAAAAACATGTTATACTTAATGTAAGTGCTGTTATTTAATGAAGCCATTAATTCAGGGCTACAATTCAGACATCTGACAAGAATTTGAAATGGAATATGGAATTATTGTGGTTATACGATTGGATTGTGAATTAAGTTGAAAAATTCCGCAAGTCATTCTAAATTATTTTCCCTAATGATTTTGAATTGTTTTCTTTTATAATTTGAGTGATGAGGCAGCTGTTTATGGGTAGCTGCAGGCTACTGACCCCATAAATTTAATTTGCCAATAAAAGTAATAATAGTTATTGAAATTTTAAATTTATGCAGTACTTAATTCTTTCAAAACCAAACGGAGGTAAAAAAAACGGCATTGGGGTATTGTGTTTGAGGTGAATTTAAGTAATTCACATCGAAATCTGAGACACTAAGGATCAAATGTTTGGGAATAAGGTGTAATGACCCATATGATATGATAAAAAGGAAAATTATGTAGTATTTTTTTAACTCTTCACATGTTTATATTACTTAATGAATATCATCAGCGCTGAGAACACAATCCATTTCATCTTTAGCTCCGTAAATAATGCAGGAATTGGTGCAAAAGTGCAATTGTAATACTAATCTCCATAGTCTCAGGCTCAGCTTTGTGGAAGTTCATTTCAATAATAATTCCTAATTTTAATATTACTTGCTCCACAATATCACCGCCATGCCAATCCCATCGAGCTCCTTGCTCTCCAAAACTCGAGAAGTTTACGTATAGTTCATGGTTTCACAGGTACAGGTGGCGCGGCGTTGCGGCCGCCTTGAGCAATGGCGTCACGGTGAAGTGCGAAATTCTGTCATATTTTAATTTTTTAACACTCTACGATCGCCGTAAAGTAAAACTACGGCCGAAGCGGCTGATGCGAGGGAATGAGAGGCCTTTGGCCGTGTGGGCTGAGGCGGAGTGGAGTGAGGAAGAGGCAGCGAGCCACTCCGTCGTTTCCCGCGTCCACTCGTTCCGGTCTAACGTCCAACTCATTCGTCGACCGTTCCACCACTAAAGGTGACACGGAACGCACAGCGCAACATCCAACAGCCACGACAATACGCCATCTCTGAACGATGGACAAGAGTCTTCTTCGCTTCGTTCGCAGTTTGTTGCCATACTATTTCAGAAACTGAAGTAGTTACATCCCGCTTATTAAGGACCCATGGGACCGGTGCACTTATCCAAAATCCAAGCGGATGTCCCATTTACTCGAAAGATTCCTAAATAGTAAATTGAAGAGCCATCCCCGGTGTCGGCGGCGTGACGTTCTCGCCTGCTCATCCTGGGGTCGCGGGCTCCAATCCCGTCTTCCAAGGGGAAGCTGACATTTTCCTTTCTAGTGAAGAATTCCTATCTTTGGTTTGGAAATAAAACTGCTCGAATACCTTAAGGCCAAGCAATGGTAAACATTCATTTCCTTTCAATGCTTCCTGCAATCATATTGAGCGAGTAACATTTTACCAAATGAACAAAATGAAAACAACAACATATTACGCCATGATGGAGCTGCGAACCCTGGTACCCGCGGCGGAAGTGAAAGACCACTACACCCACTGACCCATATCAACACTTTCCAGCTATTTTAGAATGATATAAATCATGTTAAAAGTGCCGCATGAAAAATCATCAATTACAGCGAAACTAAGGCCCATTCAATTGAGACCACAACCAGTTTCGAGATGCGTTCACCATTCCCAACGCCATAAAAAAATATGGCATTGAAAAGGCGAAGCAAGGTAAGTGGTCTCACCTTGTTAGTGAGATTCCATAACTCAGTAAATGAAAAAATGTGTAAAGTAAGTGTAAATGTTTTCGGGTCCAATGTCTATGGCACCGAAACTCAGTCTCCGCCTTCTAGGGACAAAGCAGACCACGGAAATAATCGTTATGTTATGATAAATAAAAAGAATATACACACAAATGAACGCTGCGAAGCAACAAAGAAGAATTTTAAAATTGAATATCAAAATATTTTTTTTTATCTTTCAGAAGCCATTAATTTATCGGGCACCTTAGCATATGTCATTATTTCAAATTTATCAATAAATTCCGGCATAGCACTACCGTCCACAACGCATAAAATATCCCTCATAGAATCAGAAACATGATCATAATTTAATGATGAATTTCCAAAAGCAGATTGCTATCACCATTGACAAAAGATTTACAATGTTCTGCCGTCTTTGCACTAAAACTCCGTCCTTTTTAACCCACATAAAAATAATGTAAACCTTCTGTGATGAACCACATTTAACTTCTAAAAACCAGATTTTTCTTCTTTTTAAAAACTTTCTATTGAATTAAAACATAACCGGCCAAGAGTTGACTAATTATTAAACTTCTCCAATGCAGCCAAATCTCACGCAATCCGTACGGAAAATTCCTGCATGTTATTGAAGCCATTAATTTCGCCCTAAAAATAAACGAGAGAAGAGACTCGAAAGGAGAGAAGGAGGATGAATAAATAAGAGGAATGCCTCAGCCTCAACCGAGACGAGCAGTCTGCTGTCTTAATCCGTCTTCCAAAACCTCCAAAACAAACACAAAGGGAAATGGAGAAAGATGGAGAGACAGTCGAGGAGTAATGTTCCTGAGGGAAAGTTGACGGATGGCAAGCAGCAGCCGTGTGGATCGGCTGAATATATCCTCCTATGGTAGGGTTACGACCAAAATGATTATTACCCAGTAATTTTGAACGCTACATTGAGAAAGAACTTAATGAAATAAAGGTAAAGGCCTTAATTAAGGAAGTGAATATCCATCGAGAAAAATTGTAATGCTTAGATTTGTTGATGACATATCTGTCATAGAAGAGACATAGAAGGATTTGAAAAAGATTCTGGTTGATAAGAGTAGGTTAATCGGGAGATATCAGCTGAAAAAAATTGCAAAGAAAACTAAGATATCTGTATGCGGCAGAAGAGAAGAAGTCACGACTAACATTAGAATAGGGAAACATGAACTGGAAGAGGTGAATGAATTCTGTCATTTCGGAAGTAAAATAACTAGCGATGGAAGAAACAAGAGTGAAGTCATCAGCAGGGTAGCCCAGGCAAAGGGAGGATTCCACCAACAGAAAATCAACTAACAGCGGGAAATTTAAACATAAAAGTGAGGAAACAGTGAAGAGTAAAAAAAACCCTAAATACTTCTTGGAGGTGATTGAAGGAATAATATGCCCTGAGGTTCGGCAATGATGACTCTAGATATATTTACGTGAGGTAAAAAGGCAAGATTGTAGACTTGGCTAGATTAACTTTTGATGCAGCATATCTTATACCATTGGTCGATTGTATCAAGAGCCTTCTGCATAGAAAAGCAGTCTCTTGGGGAATCAATTTGTTTAACAAATTTACATCCATCTGTGTACAGCAAAATTTTACAAATTTCCATCTAAATTAGGTTAAAAATTAAAATTTTCATTTTAAATGCATGGGATTCGGTCATGCTTTGAGCACGCACTTCAGCCCGGCTACAACTGCTCACGTTATGCCTAGAGATTAACATCCCACTGTTCTGAGTCCACACTGTATCGGACACAGAGGAGCTAGAATGGAAAAAAAGAGGGAATCGTCAAAAGAGCAACCAGGGCGCGCTCCGCTGGATGCTCCGTGGAGGAGAGAATCTATTTAGGGAGCAACGCATCGTCCACTGGGAGACTGATTGTGGGGTTGATGGAAATCCCGCGCGAGGGATTAACTCGTCCGACAACCGCTAACGCGTCAGGCGAACGGCAAAATAGATGAAGTGAATGATATACGGCAGGAGATGGAACCGGGTCTGATTTTGGAAGAAGATTGGGATCTCGGAAACGAAAATATAAAGGATACACCTTTGGAGCTCAAAGAGGAGAGGGAAGCGAAAGGACAGAGAGAGAGAGAGGTTGATTGAACGTGGAAGCCGAGCACACGTCATGTTGGAACACCAAAGGCCTCCACAAAATCAGGAGGAAAACTCAAACGACATCAAAAGAAAACAGAAGGCAGGATTCTGGTTGGTCCGCGGCAGTGTGAACCACATGGATTTTTATATTGGTGTATGCTATAACGTAAAACAATCCGGGTCGTAAATAAAATTATATTAAGAACTGCATTGTTTTCATATTTATCTCCATAATAGATGCGTTCCACCTATACCCGGTTCAAGTCATCTCTATGGCTGAGGGGGCGTGGCTAGAGGAAGTGGGGGAGGGTGCTTCCTTGTAAATCACGGACGGTGTCTCGCTGGGTTGGGGGAGGGGGGAAGGGCAGGAACCGTGACAGTGAGCCGCAACCAACTTTGCTTTGATAAATGTACATGGGAATCCTTGTATGCCAAAGACTTAATGGCCGAAAATTGACAAAGGCCGATTTGTGAAAGTCACACTGCCACTTTCTCTGGCCACTCTGTCAGGTGAGCAAAACAGAGTCCATGCCGTATATTACCACTTAAGTATCGAATTGTAATTTTTTTACTTGTTATCTATACCGTAGTAAGTTTATATATCCGTCCAAGGTAGATATACTCCAAACCGCTGCAGCGATCATCGTAAAAGTTGGTAAATATGATTTTTTTCCCGGAAAATGTTTTTGTGCCGTGTAATTTTTACTGTTACTCTCCCCCATGGTCCATAAGAGCCCATTGTTGGCCATTAAAAAAATACAGCGGTGTCCGCGTAGCAATCATTAGTGGTATTATTTTCCGATTTTGAAAAGTATCTACTTTAAATTAAAATTGAAGGCTGAAATTACTTTTGTCGGATGGCTGAGAAATAGAATTTTCCAATTCTTTCAATCAATTTCCATTTTCACCTCGAATTTGTCCATGTATCACGTCTTTAGCAGAACAATCTCGCATTTTCCTTTGATATCCGCAACGTCACATTTTATTGGCATCCATAAAAATGATATTGTTTTATATTTTGAATAGTTGTACTGTGCGATAAATATAAAATGAATTTCAAAATGGTATAATCCATATTTTCTCACTGTTATTAAAGGTATATATTCTTTCTGATAATCTGAAAATATTAATGCTTTTTTCACGAAGAATTGGATTTTGCTGCTAAAAAGATGTGCATTTATCCCGGATTGCAATGACTTATAAAGATTTTATTTGAAAAATTATGGTGAAGTGGTTGTCCATATGGAACAAATACATTTTGTACCCTTCCAATTATTCAAAGTGATGTAAACTATTAGTACATAGAATTTATGTTTTTATTTGAATATTTGATGAATTTTTTGTCGTCTTAACTGTTCTTTATGTAGTCCTGAGGATGGAACTTATCAAAGTCCAAAACGCTGGCTTGGAATAGTAACTCCATTTAAGGACTGCTGTTCGTTAACCGTAATAATATATAATGGAGGCTGCGAAAGGCGAGACCACAAACACCACTAAAGAAGACTTCTCCTCAAGTCGGCCTCTGAATGTCTTGTCAACCCCCGTGCATTTAAATGGGTTTTTACAAAAGTCGCCACTCGTGCCGCTCACGGATAAATTGATCCGAGTTTCACGGAGAAATAAGATGTAATTAGGGTTGTTAACCGATATTTATAAACATAAAAGATGTGATCTATCAAATTCATACCTTTTCAATTCTATTCCTGGCGATCATAAACATTATACAGCAAAATACTGATAAAAGTGGATTGCATTACACTCATCACCGCGTCGCGGACATTTTTGACAGCCGATTAAAATGCGACCGAAGTGGAAACAGAAATCACCCTGCTATGGGATGGGATTGGGCATCCTCCGTGCAGTCTCCTTGGGCCAGACCTTAGAATAAAGCAAATCATTCTTGATACTTTAGAATCACACAGGACGCCAATCGAGTTGATTTCTAGCTTTATCACGTTGGATGACAGCGCAAACGCGGACGGAAGCAAAACCTTAATTGATCGAAGGGAGAGGCATGTGAGCAGTGTCATGCTTTCCAGATATTCGCGGGGGAAATAAAACGATCGAGCAAAAAATAAAAGAGCAGCGAATTACGACGGAAATGGAGGATAAAGGTCGATTGAATGACGTGATGGAATATCGCAACGGAATACGGCGGAATGAGGCAAGAAGTAGAATGGAGGAAGAAATAGTAGGAAAGAAAATGAAGAATGAATGGTTAGCATTTAATCGTCTACAATATCACATTCATTAGCAATGTCCCTCAATTTGTTTCAGAGGGAATTAAAAACGCGATTATTTTCTTCAGAAAATGTTTAAAAGTGCGCGTAAGTAATAAGCAAAAATGTGTTCAACTCATACTTTGCTAATTTTCTAGATATCTGAATAATTTGGTTTTTGATCCAGGTAATACCCTTGTGGGTAGTGAAAATCACTTTTTTTTTTTGCTTTTTTGGTGTTTCTCTCTTGACTGCAAATCTGCTTTTACAAATCATTTTTTAACTTTTAATCACCTTCCTGATTTTTAAGTGTATATTTAACACGTTGATGACGAAGGTGCTAAACTATATTATATTGAGATTTTTGAAATTGTGACTTATGCTGGGAGTTGTTTTAAAACAACTTTTAATGAGTTGATACCATTCTACTACTCTCCCTTATATCAAGTCCCCGCCACCTCCCCTGAAAATATTTAGTCACGTTCACTCCCACCTCGTGGACTCACCTTTAACCTCCTCGTTTATTAATGACAAGCAACGAGTGAAAAAGTAATATTTACTTTAGATAATGACATGGGAGCGTGAAATCGGTTGAGGTTGAACGAAATAAATTGTGAGGAATAGACGAAATAATTAATATATTTATTTGGCCATTAAAACGCTCCTAAAAGTTAGCTCTTAAGGATATATAAATACAAGTAGAGAAAGAATTCACCCTTTTTCCCGCCCTGCAGTTTCGGAGGAGTTCCATGGCCCCGGGGAAAGTAGCTCAGGGTGCGACTGCCCTCAGGGACAGCAGTGGGAGAGAAAGCGAGGAAGAGAAAGGAGAGAAGAGTTGAGGATGGAAGAGAGAATACGATAAGATGGGAGACAAGTGAGAGAAGAAAATGGAGACAGGGTAACAGCAGGATGAGGACACGTGCCCCAAGGACAATTTATAAACCCAAATGCGGTGAAAGGAAGATTGAAATCAAGTAATACCCCTGACAAATTTTTAGAAAAGGTTTGTGTCTACTACAGTTAAAGGTATCACAAAAATAGCAGTGTACTACATCGTCAAAACTTGTTTTGAAGATGTAAATTTGTTATTAACCTTATTAAATTGTTTGAATTATGTAAAAATAATTATTTATAATCTTTTCCAACTCAACACTTCTAAAATACGCCACTACATGCTTTTACATCTTCCTTATTTCCGGAGTTAAGGCGCCTTATGTGAAGATATTTTCGTAAAAATTCACTTTTACAATTTTGCAATGTATATAAAACCGTTGCATTTATCACAACAAGACTTTTTAGGACTAATAAAAGTTTTCGTGTTGTAATCTAAAGGAAATAAAGATGATGTCGGGCAATTATCACGCCCCTCATCACACGTGGTGGACCCTTACAGACAGCAATCCTTAAAATGAGTTAGAGTTTTATAGCGGTATGTATGAGAGATCGTATTTTCCCTACGTTTTAGTGGCCCTGCGATTATCTTATACTAGCTACTTATCGTATATCATGCTCGCTTCTACAACGAAGGGGTTTAGTCAAGTTGAGGTCGCTGCAATTGTTTAAAATTACAATACCATTTTGAACTTGCCTTCTTTCTATTACCTAAAATAGCAAAGGGTCGAAACACAGTACAACTCTGCAGTAAGCAAAGCTCTGTCGTCCATCCTCTTTTCTAGAATTCTTGCTCATCTTTTTTTTTGCTTCCGAACAGCAAACAGAGGGCGTTGGAAATCAGGAAAGACACCCTAGGGGAAAAAGGAGTTTGGGAAAGAGGCAGAAGGAGTCCTCGGAGATATTAGGGGGATATTCTCCGTTCTCTTCTCGAGAGAGTGACGAGGTGTGGATTGGGGGAGGACCCAGAAGCGAAGAATCGCAAGAAATACGACAACGAGGTGAAAAAAGGAAAAGTGGTGTTTCTCCCTACTCAGCTGAACCAATGAGGAGGGATGTAAGCACTGGAGAGGGGAGGGGTGGGTGGGCAGCGAAGGGGCTAAGAGAAAGTCAACAAAAAGAAGGAACGGAATAGATTCTCAGAAGCGCAATCCAAAGCAAATATTTATGCATCCTATATATATTACTTATTATATATAGGACCATAAACACATAGCGCTGACAAACATAAAATTATGGCCAGTAAAATACGAAAAAGTTTTACCTCAATCGGGAATCGAACCACGGGCCTACTTCCAGGGCAGTCCCTCAGATCATAGGGCTAGCGAAGTAAATATAATTGACAGTGTTTTCGGCGAGAGGTTTTTGTCACAATTCCCCAGATGCAACCTTATTTATGGGCCAAGAGATGGCTCTGGGCAAGGTTACCACCAGCAGGAGAGGAGAAGCACACAGAAGAGAAAATTAAATAAAAGATGGCAAAGGTAGTAGGATAAATAAAACATACGCGTTTCGGGGAATACCGGTCCAAAAAAGGAGAAATCAAACATTCTGTTCAAATGCATATCCAATTTACAGTCACGCAGGTCAACCATAATTGAGCATACTCTGTCAAATATTTCTCCTCAACTGAAGAAGTTTTGAGGAATGCAACGAAAAATCAGAAGTACTTTCTTTTCTGTGCCTCTATTTTTTGTTGCGTTATTTCAATTCGGAAGTTACTTATATATATTTACATTTTTTGTAACGATAAGAGTACGGTAGAACCTCTGGTAAATGGCCACTACAACACCGAAATTATGCGCTCTCAATCAAATCCAATGCCCAATGCGTCGTCTGTTTTTAGAGATGTGCCGATGAGAGCAAACTCCATTCTAGATGAAAAGTGCTCGTAAATGGGTCTATTTCGTGTTATCCATTCCGTAACGCATGCCATTGAATTGCCTCGGTGCAAAGAGTATGTGGCTTGAAAATTCCCGGTAGTATGAGAACCTTACGTGGACAAAGTTTTGGAAGACGGACGTCTTCAAGCAGTTCCTTAGCTGCCCGCATTCAGACGCCAATGAGCTTTTCGTGTATGTTATCCGCCACTGAAGTTCGTTTTTCGTGTTGACCGAGACACGAAACTGAGCCAAAGGCGAGGGATGAAATCTGGAGGAAGAAGAGGAGAAATGCAGAGAGAAAAAGAGATTGAGGAAGAGAGAGAAGAGAGGGGGGGGAGAGAGGCAAGGGAATAAATAATAAATGACGCAGGGACCTAAATCAACAGTGAAGCCTCGTCACACGATGCGAAGGCAAGCTGAAAAATAAAACAAGCGGGAAAACGGAGAAAAAAACAATGTAGGAGAGAAAAAGCGTGCCGTACGCGAAAAGAGAGAAGGGAAGGATTACCTACCTACCTATAAAAAAATCAGCATTGCAAGAAAAAATCACCAAACGCTCCTCTTATCCCAAGCTTTTTCTTAAATATTTCAACCACCGCATCGCGTAGTAAGAGCAGAGGTTGAGTGGCAAAGGGAACGCAAGATAAACCAACAGAAACCAATGCGCGCACACACAAAGTAAAAAATATAAAATTAAAATGTAGATGCACCTACCCGCAGATATTTAAGGTGACATTGGCGGTAGAAGGGCGTTTATTTTTGGTTGGTATGCCTGCTTGGGCCCGTATTGAAATTCACTTTGAAGGAGGGAAACGCGGATGAGGCAACATGGGAGAGAGGAAAGAAAGCGAAAATATTGGTTGCCTGGTGTACGGAGCCTCCGAGATGTAAACACAGGTCCGACAACACCACCACTTTTATCTATGCGGCCTACGAAAACGGCGGGAAATGCGGTTCCAATTGTTTTTTTGTTATTGCAGAGTTCACTTGAGTTGACTCGTGGCACACTATACAGCAGTAGCGTAATTAGGGATAGGCTCTGGGGGAGGGGGGATGGGATGGTCTGGGGTGGCAGCCCCACACCCCCAGGCAACGAGCTCCGGGAAAACTAAAAAATGACATGCCTGTAAATACATTTTACATCATTTCGGCACTAGAGATTTAACTTTAAGCAGATACAGGTATTACATGAAAAACTAGATAATAGTTTTAAATTTCTTTGAGGCTTTGGGGGGGGATCTACCCATAGTTACACCACTGCTATACAGGGTGGAGAAAATTTGGGTCACGGAATTTTAACACCGGATAGCAGATGTCAGTAGGATCCAATTTTGCCAATGATGTATAGATCGAAAACTCAGCATTTCATAACAATAGAGACATTGGCCAAGAGCTCCGATTGGGAACAACTTTGCCGTGTTGCCGCGCCTCCACTTGGCTAGCAAGCTGCCTTGCAAACATCGCGATCATCACGCAAAGCTTTCGAGGTCATGAGCTGTTCGGAGCATCCGGCAGCATGGCACACTCCTAGCCAATCAGAGCGCTTGGCACAAATTTTCCTTAAAAAATGATGTGTTTTCTACCTAAGCGTCATTGCTATTTTAGGTTCCTAATGACATCAGCTATTCAGGGTTTAAATTTTGTGAAAAATTTTCTCCATCCTGTGCAATTCGTTGTCTAGGAGGTGACTTCATGGAATCCACTTAACATAATGAAATGCAAAACCTTTGTAATTCTACATAAATTCATTACTGCACAACGTAGGATTCGACTTGGCACGTCATCATCTATTAAATTTGAATCGAACACAAAGAATAAATAGTCACCCAAAATTTTATTTATGTAGTCATATTTTTGGCATTTGAATTTTTTGGCAATTGTAGAAAAAGATAAAAAGTTTCGTCAACTGCTTCAGTATTCCCACGGCCGAGTTCGAGAAACATTAGCAATTACATCAATTCCATCGGCTCACTTCATGGTTCAATTCTCATAATTATAAAACCTGAATTCATTATTACTTTTATTGCCAATTTCAAAGGTTAATGGCAATCGAAATTCGGATGTTGCGGCTTGCACATCTTGGAGTCCATGCCACGTGCATCTCGCTTGCGTAAAGACTGAAAAGATGGTGAAATTGTACAAACAAAAGAAAAATGTATGAAAATGGTTGCATAACATTGATTAAACTTTCGTCTAAAATTATACCATTGATTTACCTTATGCATTAATGTTTTGTCTGAAATTGAATTGACTCGTAAAATTATGCGTACTACGTCAGAGTATAAAAGTTAAACTCTGAGTGTCGAACTCCCGCAAGAATACCATTGAAAGCGCTTTTTCTTAGCGTAGACCGTCTGAATAAAAGTAGTTTTCCGGGCAGTGTTCACATCTGGGCCGCCTACATCATCCTAACGTACAGGCTGAATGGATGGTGCACGATTAAGAAATAAGTAAACAGTAGAGGAAAGAAGGTCTTGGATCCATGGTTACCAACTATACGGAAGGAAAGGAAGGGGTTTATTTCTTTATTGCCCAGCTGAAGCTCGGGCCATTTGGTCTAAAGAGATGCATGGCAGATTGCAAACCACCTTCTTAATGACGCAGAACTAATATGTTTTGATTACGGGGGTGGAGGAAGCATGTGCCCCTGGGGATGAGGTAGCCGCGGAGATTTGGGTGGGATAAAAGCAGAGACGGGTGGGCGGAAACAGCCATTACAAGCAAGGAGACAGAGAAGGGAGAAGAGCGGACTCAAAGGTCGTTGATCCTCAAGCCAGCGTTTTTAGCTCCGGAAAAGGGTTCGGATGGTGTATACCCTTTATCTCCATTTACAACCTCGGGTTTTTCAGCACTAATTCGCGGATTCAGTGGAGGTGATTTACTCAACGGTTGGCACATAAAAAATAAAGGAAGAAAATAATACATTTAATTTATAAAATTATTTAAAACACAAGATTTTATCGAAATAAAAAGAGGAAAATACATAAAAAAGTGGCATTCATCATTACACATTTTCCATTTTGGCCTTAGTATTGTAATGCATATTTACAGATAAATACCTTGATTTAAGGCATCGTAATTATTACACACCACTTTTTTGTACTTGTGGTGCCTTATCTATATAACTTACACGCGGGAACTCGGGCTTATTCTTTTGAGTCCAACTAAAAATTCAGTTTCTTACATTAAAATAATACGTATTGCAATAAAATTAATAAAACCGATTGCTTACATTCGCTCGGCGTCGAACTGGGAACTATCGTATATTGGTCAAATTTATGCTGCGACTAAGCAATTAATACAAATTTTAATCTTAAAAAATCGCTGCTCACACTGCCTCTAAAGAACTGTAAAAAACAACATAATGCAGTGCCATCTGGTTTCGATCTGTGCAGAAAATTTCAAATCGACAGCAACTCTGGAAGTGGGTGAAATTAAAAAGGCAATATTTTTCCCAGAAGGTCAAACAAACAAATAATAAAGTGAATTAGAAAAATCTATTTTAAAAGGCATTAATACCAGTCGTTAGCACACAACAAGGATCAGCGCTCCCACCCATACAAAGCTCCAGGTAAAAACATATATGCGAGACCCTTTAACGGATGGCTTGGCATTAAACGATTAGTACTTGAGATAACCAGCCTCTAACTTCTTGAGTCAGGTTTCTTGGGGGCTAACCTTGGGGTGGGATTCCACTGTATTAGTTCTTTATAAACTAGTCCTCTTTAATACTAAGCACATGGAGTTTTTAAAAATGCATCTCTATCTATGTATAAATGTATTTGTATCCATACATTTTTTTATTGTGTTGCTCTATCTTTTGTTGTACTGAGCACTGATTTTTGATCTTCTTTAATAAAGAAAAATTTCTGTGCATAAACCTGCCTTCACGCTTACATATTTTTGTTGGTGTCTGCTGCCAGGTGCATCGAATGGAAATCCCACCATAAAAGTGTTCTCCTGGGACTGCCTAATTTCATTCTACTACAGTTGATGCCAATCGTACGTTATATCAATTAATGAAATAAGGTCATTTAATATACCATTATTATTATTAGAGATGCGTGAAAATCGCAAATGCGATATACATGCGATGTACGCAAATAAATGCGACATAGATGCGATGACTGGACTTTTATGATATTTTTACGCAAATTTGCCTTAACGACGGCAACATTCGTACATTTTATGCCGAGCGCAGTTTAAATGCTCCGCCAATGGCCACCGCTTAAAGCATGTGAGGGACTGGCCAACTGCTAGTTGGCTGGGGCTCTACGTGGCCGCGAACTACAAGCGGGCGCGGGCAAGCTACACCTCCGCCACTGCATGTCTTATTCCTTATTTTATTATTGTTATAATACATAAATTTTTTAAATATTCCGTACTTTGTCATATAACTGTATTTCACTGCATTTTATCGTCATCTATCTCATTATAAAAAAAATAGACGCTACAAAATGCGATAAACTGTAATTGAAAGTGCGATAAAATAAAAATGAAAGTGCGATTTTCACGTATCTCTAATTATTATTATATACTAAATGCTATATACTACATCACTGTACTGCAGGTCTCGTCTATGATAGAGAGGACAAGTAAAGTGCATAATATTCACGAAATGGAGGGATGAGGGAGCAAAATGTTGGAATGAGGACATGAAGAGCGCCGGAGGGTTGAGACCCTCGCGATGACGACGACGTACACTTGGAAGGGACGTGCCCAATCAAACATTCTCAAACATGCCAATGACACCAGACATTGAAATTAAAGAGGGATCGAGTTCGAGGTGCGATAAAAATAAATGTGAATGACTCGTGAGTGGTGGATTTCAGAAAATTCTTAAAGAAGAGACGCCAAAAAAATTAATTGAATACGTCGGGATGAACTGTATTTAATCCTTTTCGTTAGACATTTTCTCGGCGTTTATTTCTTTAATTTTGCTATTTTAATTTACTAATGGCTTTAAAAACAAATGCAAACAAGTTTGGCTATTTTTCATGTATCAAATTTCGTGGATTGCATCCATAACTTTGGAATAATGTACAAATTAGGCAGTAAGGATCCCCTAAAGGTCATGTCCATTTAAATGATCTTTATGACTGAAAGGGCTAAAAGCTGGAACATCGCAAATTGACATTAAAGTCACATCCGTGAAAATTCTAAAATACGTTCATCTTCTTATCCACCTTCGACCAAAAGTGTTGGACATCGTTATCATATTCAATTTCCATTTAAAAATTATAACGTTTTCAGAGGTAATATGGTAAAGATTGCCGGTAAAATTTTATGATTTTATTAATCTCTATTAGGCAAAATTACGGAAAAGGTATATTGTGTTGTAAAGACCATGATTAAAATTAATATAGTGGTTGGAGAAAATTCCTTTTATGTTCATTGATCTGGAAATTTAATGAGCCAGAATAAAGGTACCAATATGAGAAATCACTCTTATCTCTTTATGACCACTTATTTTGATGATCACCCGCCTCTTTTCAACTCTTTGTGCCGAAAACACGAGGGAAAAATGACCCGAAAGTCCTTTACATCATATCCAGAGTGTTTTTTATATCCAGTCATCCAGTAGAACATAGGGCAAGTAACGATCAGCCAATGAGCGCTCTCTAATCACCGCGACCAGGAATGCGTTCGTTCGAATTAACCGAGTACTCGTGCGATTTACGAGCAGAAAGGATCGCATGATTGAACACGGACATGTTGTTTGCTTTGAAAGGGAACCTATCCGCTGACGGACGCACTCGAGGCTTGCTGCCGCGAATTTCCGATTGATGTTTGAGATTTCGACTTCTCTCTTCAGACCTCCCTTTTCAGTGACCAGTTGCCGTCGACGGACGGACCATGACGAGCGGCTACAACTACAGCACAGCATACCCGTCGTATGTTCGTAATTTGCGCTACATCTAGTGAAAATTTCAGAACCTTTCCAAAATTTATATTTTGGATGGCTTTGGTTTGGTTGTCTCAACGCAGTTATCCTCTTTCAATTTTGGAGATCTCTCGTGGATCACCAATTTTTCAAAAGCCTCATATGCCTCAATGTTTCAAAAGAGTGTTGACCATCTGCCTCAACTATTTTCTCAAAAATATTGGTTCTTACTTTCTCTAAGAAACTTTTGATTCCTGGTGCATACAATTAATCAATTAGCACATTTAATCAAAGAATTCTACGGTAGTTATACTCACTCAAAGCTTGGAACCATGTACTGCACAAAAAAAGTCTAACTTGTCTCAAATGTGTAGACGCCTACCGTAACTGCCAATATGCCAAAGACAGAACATCCGAATTTCGATTGTCGTGTGTTTGAAAGAGAAAGGCCTTTTTTTGTGTATGCTATTCCGAGATTAATATAAAATTTTCTAATATAACATTACTTGGACTGCTATTATTTTCTTAGAACAGTAAATTTCTATATAATAATTATTTTTTATGTAATCAAAGTTATACTACAACTCAATGCAATTGCTACCAATGGCTCATGCTGCACTTTATGAGATTTTATTCTCCAAATTACCACATCGTTCTCGATAGAAATTATTTTCATACCCTCGATAGAAATTATTCTCGATTGCAACTAGTCTGGTTATTTTTTTCTCTACAATAAAATATTGCATTCATGTTTTAAGTGAAATATCAAAGGCCCAAAAACTTAACTGTTCGTATGCATAAGTTTTTTTGATTCTCGAACTCGAACTATTAAGAATACTGTATGAATCTTAGAACTTTTTTTGCTGATAATAATTATTTGAAGTGGTTTCTTTAATAATAATAGTGATTTCCCTAGTGTTTATTTTTACGAAATTGAATTTGCGCATAAAATAAAGTGGACGATAAGACACAAAATTTAAACTTTATTGAACTTTGCCAAAAAAATATCATTTCAAGCGCATATTCTGAGCTTCGCCGTCCAAATGAAAGTCAAGGGGGCATGAGGTATATGTAGTGTTCAGGCGTGTACATCTCCGACGCTATCGTCCCTCCCAACGGAGCCACTATTTCTTTTTTTTACATTTTCATGCAACCGGACGTTTCGCCTCAATGGCCATCTGGGTCTCGCAATGTAAGCACCAAGCCAAACAAATGCTCGGAGCGAGGAGAAGGACAGGGCGTGCGCAAAGCTTAGGCGCGGGCTGTTAGAAGGACAATGCAGATAGTACTAAACACGAGAGAGAATTAGGGACTGTGTCGCTGGGGTATCCGCGCGCACGATAACATCGAAATTAATTCCTTTTCCGGAGTGGTTTGGTCACGGCGACCCCAAAGAGTCCATCCCGTTGCGGATTGATTCCTATTCTCGCCAACTTGAGCGCATTTTAATCGGATTTCAAATGTTGCCACATATCGCGGCGATGAGGTGAGGGCCAGAGTCCTCTATGTTGCACTCTCAACACCAATCCGACGCTAAGACGAGTCGTTGCATACGCCTACATTTAACAGGAAAGACGGTGTTCGCCATTGTTAGAATACACATCCCGCACTAACGTCGGCATCAAAATGATGTGCCACTGTACTTTGCAAATTCATATCTGGACTTAAGTGGATGCCACAACAATGGTTAATACGTCATTTTAAAGAAAAGTTTATTGCCAATTCTGATTTATTTTTTGTTTTATGAAAAACTCAAAAATCAAGACACGCAGGAGCAAGAAATGAATCCGCGCACCATAAAATTAGCCGTTTTGTCAACTTCATGAAATTTTTAACTCAAGCTAGAGAAAACTACGTCTACAACATTCATCTTCCACAATAAGTTGAAAATATTAATGTAGATTAATAAAATGGCTTTTGAGTATTTTTAGAATGCATATTTTGCTCGAAAACAATGAAATTTTTTAAACATAATCTTGTCCTATATTACACACCGAAAGAAAAAATAAAATTAATAGAAACACTTCTTAATTTTTTTATTAATAGTTTTCCCCAGGTTGAGTAACAGAGTTCTTGAAGTTGACAAAACGGCTAATTTTACGGTGCGCGCAGTCAATTATTGAACTCCCCTGTCTTGATTTCTTCATAAAACAAAAAATAAATCGGAAATAGCAATAAAATTCCAAAGCACTGCAGGAACAAGTGACTGCGCACCGTCAAAAATTTTGTACGCAGTCACGCGCACGGGTGCAAAGTTAAATACACCAAAGGTGAAGTTCGCCATTAAAAAATATTTTACTTAGACGGGATTCGAACCCGTATCTCCCAATTGCCGGTCAGGCTTGTTGACCAGTTGCACCACCAAGCTATTTTCTCAGGGCGAACTTCGGGATGGTTTTTACCGAACAAGATGTTGACGTCACAAGTCCACACTGTGGCAGATGTGGCGAGGGTCGTGCTTACTAAGCCACTGTCGGGGTGAAAAACCCTTATTTTGTCGCTGGTCCCCTATTTTGTTTGGTATGGTGAACTTCATCCTTTGGTGTATTTAATAAAATTTCCTTTAAAGTGACGTATTATTCATTATTATAGCATGCACTTAAGTCCAGATATGAACTTGCAAAGTACAGCGGCACATCATTTTGACGCCGACAGTAGCTGTCTGCAATACACGGGCGGGGGAAAATTTCACAAAATGTTTACACAGGATTGCTGACAATGTTTAGGTCGAATACGCTCCGCTTTCTAAGAACACAAACTTTGAGCCAAGCGCACCAATTTTCCGCCAGTTTGCCTTGTTGGATTATGTCCTAGACAACTCACGACTTCGAATGCTTTGGCTGCTGGAGGTATCGATGTATCCTAGGCATTTGTAAACAGGGAAAACTCGCGGCCAAACCGAGCGCTTGGTTCGACATTTCTGCAGTTAAAAATGGCGCGTTTTCGACATAAACATCATCAGTAATTTGTGTTCCTAGTGGAATCAAGGTTAAAATTTCGCGAAACGATTTTTCCTCACCCCGCATAATAAATACCGCGGGTAAAAAAGAATATGCATGACTTCAGGCATGAAGTTTTCCAGTCACTTCTCTGTGTAGGTAGTGAAGAAAATCCATTGGTACCTGTGACCTCACCAAAACATTTGCTTTTCCAACCCCATTCTCTGGGGGGTCTGGGAGGCACAGGTTCCAGAAAAGGTGCGTGGCTTAGCGCTAGCGCACTCGGGAGCAACCGGTCCGAACCTCGTGAGTCATCCTCTCAGAGTCAATCTCTCTCTCCAACCTTCGTCCATGGCGCATACGGCATAAGCTGCAGACAGTCGTCGCCATGTAGTACATATATCTAAGAATTCAAATGATTCATTATTTCAAAAAGAAGTTTTTTTCTCACTTCTATAATAGGGTAGTTTCCTTGATCAAAGAAAACGAAATGCATTGATTTCGATTCGTTACCCACCATTAGTGCACTCATATTATAAAAATTATTTGGTTTTCAAAATCCCAGTTTAGACGAATGTTAATGGTCAATTTTTACCTCATTTGAAAAAGGCCAGATTGGGGCCCTTACGATGCTTGGCAGTTAGAATTAAATTTGGAAAAATGCGTCGTAATGAATTTCTGGAAGAAGAATAACTCCCTAAAGCGTAACTATATCATTCGGGGCACCCAGTTAAAGGCAGTTGAATCCGTGAAATATCTAGGGGTTAGACTCAATAATGATCTATCGTGGAATAAACATATTCGAGAAATAACCGGTCAAGCTAATCGTAAAATGGGTTTTGTTAAAAGAATATTAGGAAAGTGCGACGACAAAGTAAGAGAAAGTAGCTACTTTTCCCTCGTTAGACCACATCTGGAATACGCTGCCAGTGTTTGGGACCCTCATGAAAAAGGCTTAATAACAGAGTTAGAACGCGTGCAAAGAAGAGCTGCCACGTATGTGAAAGGTCGTTACGATAGTCTTGTTAGTGTAACTGACTTCTTAGATAAACTCGGATGGGAATCTCTGTCGGACCGTAGATTGAAAAATAGACTAAACCTTTTAAATAAATTCAAGAGCAGTGTCTTTTCTGACGAAGTTAACCATATCTTGCGGACGCCAACGTACTACGGAAGATCAGATCATATAAATAAAATAAGAGAGATAGATTGCAGAACAGACAGATTCCGAATGTCATTTTTTCCACGATCAATAAGAGATTATAACGGCAGCAATAGAACTCGTAAATAGATTGCATGACTTGTAGCCTACTAACCTATGTAAAACTTAATGCATGTTTCTGAATTTCTATTCTACATTCTATTTCTAACAGCATATAGTAGTGTAGTTTGTTATTATACGGGACGTTTTTTGGACGGTGTGGTGTTCATGTGGGAGTCTAAATGCATGCTGCATGCTGGTGATTGATCACCCCCTGCCAAACACCCTAGAGGTGGCTCGCAGGGTATTATGTAGATGTAGATGTAGATGTAGATGCCACTCCACGTGACGTCACATGGTCCTAGTTTCTTTACGAGTAGATTGGAGTCTTACATCGTCTGAGATTACCAATGCATGAATGAGGCAAAGACTTCAGGGAAACATCTCTTAATAATCACCTATTAAAACTGCCTAAGGTCGGAAAGTTTCATTTGTTTGATAAGGTATTAATAATCCTTATTTAAGCCAAGCGCTACCTGATAGCAGGGTATTCAGCTACCTGCCAGTAGCCTGCGTCGTATCAGCGCTCAAGCCTCGCCCCAAGGTCACCTCACACGACGAAAGCGGGAACCAGAACGACGTCACACGGAGTTTTCCCAGCATACATAGTTAGCCGTCGCGTTTTGGCGCGCTTGAAATTTTTCACTTCTCAATTAATCGTGATTTAAAAATCTAAAAGCGTGAAATGCGTACTCCAGGAGTAATAATCTTTCGATTTAGGCATTAAAAAAATAATAGGAAACCACCCTATTAAGAAGGTAGGCCAATAACAACCAAACAGCGAGCAATATATTAAAAAATGACTCGTTCGGTTCCATGCATCGAATCATGAATATTTTCCCTTCGTGCTATTGCATATTTATGTCGCAAAATTTCCAAAATAAAACACTATCATCCGTATGCCAAAAGTCTTGTAACAGTGCCTCGTAATTGCACTCCAGAAATCCTGTAGATCTCTGAAAAGCCGTTACCTGCGTGTTTTGTATGCACACGAACACAAGAAATCATATACTGTAACACCTTATGTAGTTATCAATTTTTTCCTCAACGCGATAAATTGCATGGGGAGGTTAAGCGGTGTGAGGTAACATCTCAGGTAAATTATGAGGTTATCCTCAGAAAAAATTCTAATGCTACTTATTTATAAAAATTAAAACTTCTTCTGTTTTGACCATCATAACATTGCTGCTTATTAAGGTTCACGCCTCAGTAAATAAGTACCCCTCGAGTCAGAGTCATGAAAACAATATTTGAAATCAAGTAATTAATCATCAATTTTCGCAGGCCAATAAAAATAATTTTACACCATGTATTGAAAAAAATATACATATTGTGTGAGAAAAATTTGGTATTAAAATAATTTTCATTCTTTTCCTACCTTTGGGAGCAAATGAAACTTAGGAGTGGTTTGGTAGATTCTCTAAAGCAAAAGGTGTAGTATCTTAGTAGGAAAAGCAGAAAAGGCACCCTAAGTAATCCCGTCGACGAAAAGCTTTAATACACGGAAATATCTGCGTTGGAGGCTCTCCCATCGTAATCCTCCCTTAAACCATAAACCTTTCCGCTGAATTTCTCATCATAATTCCTGCCACCTTTCTAAACGAAGGAAATGAAGGCACAAGAAGGCCCAACCCTATATTTCTCCCCCCAGGGGGATGAAGAAGAACCCGGAGGGTGCGAGGTAGAGGCAGTTGTAACAACTCCTTTTTTATTTTTTCAAAGATTGCCACGATTAATGATGGCTCCAATTAAATGTTGACTGGGAGACCCAACATCTCCCCCAATGCCTTCCCTCTCCACTCAATGCAGAACCCTTTTCCGACCACTTTCCGGCGAGGACGAATCAAAAAGAGTCCCTGCAAGGGGCTGAGGCTGGATCAATGGGCCTGCGTGGCGTGAGGCCGGGGTTCGGGAGAAACTGTCGCCCTGCGGAATTAAGAGTTGAGGAGACGGTCACCAAGGATACCACACTTTACCGTTCGCCTCGGCGAGGTGGGAATAATCGGCGTGCGGTGAAGGCAGGAAAGCGATCGCTAAGCAGTACATAGCAATTTTAATAAATTTATTTATTGTTCGAACAGCCCGCGTTTTTACTTGGAACGTTGTATCAATTTAAAATGTAAGCGCTGAAAATAGAAATAAGGGTGACAAAGGAATCACACAACAAGATGAAAAAGGAACTGAAAATCTTCTTCTAACACTATATGAACATTAAACGTATCAATATACTCATAAACTAATCACAACTAAGCTAAGCCACAACTTGGTTTGCCCCCCCTACCCCACGGCTTGCCCCCCCCCCCCCCCCAAGTTATGATGCTGGGTACGCCCTTGGTTAGGACTGTTTCGTGTTTCAGTTAACACTAGCTAGATACCGTAGAACAGGCCACTGGAAGCCTATAGTCGAAGATTTCCAAATGTTCAACAGCTCTATTTAGAGTTCGAAGTGGGAGCTCTTTCGTCAATAATTAGAAGCTCTCACTAATAAATCACCACTCTTTTCGAAAATAACGTAACATGAATGAAAATAATGCACTCCTACTCGTACAGTGGATATTTTCAGGCTCAAACTGATGAAATGATGCTACTTAAATTAAATATACTGACTATAATTAAAAGTTACCGACGATTTTCTATAAATAATTATACTACCAGATTAAAACATAAACAAATATTGCATTCGTTTTGCAAGCATGGAAACCTGGGAAGAACTTTTTCTCAAATTGACGATCAAGTGCCGGATTTCGTCCTCAAATATTTACATCATTCGAGAACATTTCAAGTAACTTTTGATTTACAAATACTCTTCCTCGTGCTCCTAATAAAAAAAACATAATTTTATCTTTCTTGAGCATGACCTGTACGGATATCTACGACTTCAGACAGTTGATATGTACTTGGTAAATATTTTATAACAGAGTTCTGAAAAGTGGATTTAAATTGAATCAGCCGGATACAAAAGTTTCAAGCCTTGTTTGAAATTTATACCTCGATTGAGATAACAAATTTTTACTTCGAATTCACCGGATGCAAAAGTTTCCCTCGTAATTACTTAGTATACAGGAAAAAAGAATACTACACTAAGTTAGCGTTAAGTCTATTTTTAACAACCTCCGTAGAGATAACTGAAAAGCCATGCTATCTAGTGAAAGATAAAACCGGAAACCTATATGTTTATGAATGACGCAGCTGTTGCGAGTGGGCAAAGTGAATACGGCTCTTAAATACAGTTATCGTTGGTATATCCTTCCCTCTAATCGTCCCTTTTATCCGATTTCAAATGCTAAAGACAAAGTATGCTTCCTAAATGATAAACTCCTTAACCTTTACAAAAAAAGACATTTATAACCATACTGAAAGATTCCATCCCATCAACATACAGATCTATCAAAAGAAAACTGAAATTTATTATAAGAATTTCCTAGCTACAACATTAAGAAATTGGAATAGATTCCTATTAGCAGTAAAAATGTGCAATTGGGAACACTGATTCGAAAGTAATGTATTCAATAAATATTTTCGAAATGATATTGGGAAAGTGACCGGAGAAGTGTAATGTAACTTTTAATCTCTATTCACACTTTAAACGTCATTTGGCCAGTTACGCTTTACTTTAATTAGTCAAAGAGTGAAAACCACTTAGCATTCACAGTTTGGGCTTCGCTCTCCGACTGTGGAGCAGTGTGCACGACTTGGACTGCTAGTCGCATAATATGCCTAGCAGTCCAGACCGTCTTGTCCGGTATAGTCCACAAATATTCCCAGATGGGATCGACTCCCCGGGAGCTTAACAGGCTAAAGCACTCAAATGGAAATTAGGGGATCCGGGTTCGAATACCGGACGGGGGGGAACGATTTTTTTCTGAATGGAATTTTCGCTCAATTTGGGCATAACGGGCGACTCCGTAAGTTTTCACGTGACAATTTGTCCCGGTCTACTTAAATTCTATAAAACGATATTTCAGATAATATCAAACGTTGTGCCTGTTTTTGTTAAATGCGATTCGTCAAAAACTGGTTCGGTCATACTGAAAGCGTTACACAAGTGTAGGAAGAATTTAGCTGGGTGCCCCTATGGACTCGGTGGCTGCGCGTAAGGCTTAGATTGCTTAACCAATTGAGAATAGATCTAACTCAGAGCGCCACGGAGAACATCTTATTAGAACCCCACTAAATTTCCAGGTCCTACAGAAACGATAAATTCAGAGAGATATTTTACCGAACGGATAGGTATGGGAATTCGTTTTCCCCCAAACAATAATTATCAGAACAAAACAGTTTTTAATAAATCCAAGCGCAACTTGTATAGAGTTTTTCATTTTTAATTGATCACGGCTGGCTCCGACCATCCCCCCCCCCCCAACACAAGTTTATTGAGGCAACCGATGGGGTAGTAGGTATATTTAAATATACCAATATCCGAATCAATACGTTTAATTAGTGCCGATTTGTGCCATAAACTGTACTTAAACCAATGATGCATCGTGGATTGACAGAACGACGCCTGATCCCATAGTTTCAGCATTGCTAGAATGAGGGAAGGTCATTTTCGCCTTTGTATCTTTCTAGGAATCGTCAATAAATCCTCAAGGCTACATCTTCACCGCCGAATACCTTCCGGGTTGAAGCAAAGATTCGCTTGGGGCAATAGTTCAAGTCGTGACGAATATCATAACGGTTTCGCAGCAGGCAAGTCGCGGTGATTCGCGGCGTGGTTAGGCACGCGGAGAGATGAGCTGCAGATTAGCGAGCTATCAATTAAAATATCAACGCTAGGATAGCCGTGGATCAATGGAGCTAGTATCCATGCAATGGTCATATGAATTTTTTGTAACTCCGAATCTAAGTAGTACTCTAAACAAATATTTAATAATTAAAGGTCATGCATAAAATTTTCTAACAATTGTATTCCTCACTATTTCCTTACCGACAGACTATTAGCCTCGGTGCATTTGCCCTATTAAATCAGGAACTTGGATAGCGAAGAGGAATGTGCAGTGCCTTGAAAAGCCAAAGGTCCTTGGTTCCATTAAAAAATAAGTGGTATAAGTAATTGTTTAATATCCAAGAAAACTTATAATGGAATACCACGTAGTTAGTAATGAGTTAGTGAATTATAAAATGCATTGATAGTGGTCGTGTGAATAAAAGTGGTTGTGTTAAACTGCCATTGAGCTGAAATACACAACATGCTAGGACTTCACCGGGTTAAGCCTGAATCAATAACAGGTTCCATTCTCTGATCATGCATTTCTACAAGCTGATTAGTGCACTTTTGCGTTTACTCTCGATTTTGTTCTTGCATTTACACATTAACTGCACAAGTTAAAATGAAAATCCGTAACGGATTTTTAAAGGGCGTTTCACTCCCGCTCGTATCAAGTTTTTTCCCGGGCCCAAACATTTTATTCTAGCATTTTAAGTATAACCAGGCCTTAATGCCGCTTAAAACACTACCAAACCGAATACACAGTTTAAAGGACGAACCAAATAAATAATGTACGACCAAGCACTTTCGCGGCGAATAAAATTAATAAATTTTTCTGAGATTTCCGCGCGGGTAAAAAAATCTAAGGCAGCCGACGTTTTCAGGTTCCGTCTGGTAAACCATTCTCAAGATAGTAGCCACTCATTCACCAATAGCTAACTAGTTGTTACACATTATCAAGGCGACCTAAAATGAAGGAGTAAGGAGAGCTGCCATGAGAATGGTTCACGAGACGGAGCCCGAAACGTCGCCTACCTTAGATTTTATCACCCTCGCGGAAACCATAGAAAACCATACTGAAATACACGATAGCTCCCCCTACCTGAGCAGATGGAGCTCCTCTGGTCCTCATCGGATCCTTTGGACGCCGTATCACAACACTCGCTGCAGTTGCTGCACATGTTTCACCAGATTCCTCACAATTCCGATCGGGAAATAAAAACGAACACTCTTCACCACTCAACTAAGGAGTCAAATATTCCCGCCACACGTCAGAGCGGGGAAAGGGGCGTGCCTTATGACTTCACTTCCACTGGACCGCCTTCGGGGGGGCCAAAGCCGGGAAACTCGCGGCCGACGCCGCCGGACCCTCCGGGCACTTGACGTTGCTTTCGACCCTCGAGGAGAGAAAACTCGCACCTCCTCAATCGGCGAAAGAGGGGAAGGAGAGGGGGGAATGTTTACACTCGGGGCAGGGAGGGGGGGTTGTTTAATGTATCCCGCGCCGCGCGGTTTAATGGGACAGGTGGTAGAGGGGGTATTCAATGGCCCGCCTGGGTTTGAGACCACATACGCCGACGACCAATCCTCTCGCGTTGGTTCCTTCTTTTTTTTTAATCCACCGGTCAGCAACCTCTCTCGCTCACACGTCTTCCCTTCCTGTAGCTCCGGGGAAAGAGGAAGACATGCAGAATGAGAAATGAGGAGGAGAATAAGAGGAGGGATCGCTCCTTTCTGTGTCGCGCCAAAGAAATGCTCACTTCCTTCCCTCCTCCGACCAGACGTAGCAATAATCGCAAAACACACACGCGCACTTGAAAACTAAGGATGCGCTACCCTTCCTCTCTCTCTCTTCTTGCCTCTTCTTCTTTTCAGTCGCTTTCTTCTCCCATCTCTCCTTTTAAGCAGAGCTTCACACGTCCCGCGAGGGGGTCAATCTCCCCCGAGTCTCGTAATCACGTCGACGAGACGGAGTGGGACGAGGCCGTAAGATGTTGCAGGCTGGGCGGCACGCGGACGACTGAGGGAATAAAGACTCGACTAGGATGGAAAATCGCTTTCGCTGCTATAGCGGGGAGAGGAGCAATGCTTGCGTCCAGCGAGGCGGTGCAGGGAAACCTTCTATTAGAGGCTAGGTGAGTATTGTGCCTCGCGAACGGATGGGGCAAAAAAATATATATGCACATCCGTGTCCATATGCACCGCACGCTTCTTCGGCTCCTGTGTTTGCGAAGCGTGCGGATTCCTCGCGAACAAAACGTGCGGTCTTTCGCGATTCGCCTTGCGTAATCGGACGCGGAAAGTGCCCACGGTAAGCTCTTCCTGCATCAGCGGTTGCGACTCTGAAAAAACGCCGCGAGGTGGCAGGAAAGATATCTGAACACAATGGATTAGATTGATTTACAATGTCCAAGTCGGCAAGAATGGATCGGTCTTTGCGTTGTTTCGACTTAGCTCAACGGTCCTCAGGAGCAAAATTGAGTGGGGTATTTTTCGGACACCTTCAGCGCCACTCACGATATTCTAATAGCACGACACACTTGATGACTTACTTTCAAAGGAAAAATGGAAACAAATATCCTATTTATACTATCGCTTGCCTCCTGCTAAAAAATAAATACACACACAAAATGAAGTTGATTCTTCGTAGAGTTTCACTCGCACTATCGCTGGTAGGCCGATAACAATTTCACTTAGGCTACGGAGCCTGATGCCGGAAATCGATGTTACTAACAGGATGACCTTCTTGCCTCACTTTTAACGGCGTTGTCCACCCTAGGCACTTTTTGATGGGCGTATCTGAACACAATGGTGTTTATTGGTGGGACAGTTTCACTTGCACCATCGCCCTAAATTATCCGCCAACGGGAAAGCGACTTCTGTGAGCTGATGCTGAATGTGAAACATTGAAATCACTCGAAGGATCTTCCTCCGCGGAAGTTTGATGTGCAGCAGTTCTTTTTTGACAGTTCCTTTTAGGGTGGTGGGGAGTGGCAATCTGAACACAATGGGGTGAACACAACTTTCCTAGCACTATCGTTCGTCACTAGCCTCTAATGGGAAATTCACACCGCCAATCGAAAGAAATGCACCATTATGGCAGTGTAACGTACGTGGAAATCCGATCTTGGCGTCCCCGGCGGGATAGACGGTTTTTGTGCCCTGCGGTTCTCGTGTGCATATGTTGGCGCAACTCGTAATGGAAGACCACCGCTTAGAAGCCTCACAAGCTCAGCAAACAAGGTTATGCTACACTGTTCCCCCACCACAAAGTGAAGCAGAGTCCTAGAAAATTTTTATTTCACCAACGCGGAACACAGGAGGGAGAGAGTATGGGTATTCCACGGCTGGAACACACTTGCACCAAGAGAGCGGGGGAAGAAACACCGCAGGCAAGGAGTGCGAAGTCACAAACACACACGCGACGCAACGATATATAAGCCCCGGATTGTTAAGCACTGCTAAGAGAGAGATACTTCTGCGTGACCCAGATCAACGCCCATGAGAGCGATCTGCCTTTGTCTCCGACCGAGGTTTGAGTTACTCGCTCGAATGCAACGCTCCTCCGTTTCCTATCTAATAGATGCACTCAAAACGTCTCGTTCACGCGCGGCAATAGGAGGGAGCGAACGGCAGACACGAACACATTAAATGGCGGGTCGTAGAAACTTGCTCGATGAGTCACCAATGCTATTTTTACGTGGCTGTCTTCATAAACCTTCAGGAGACACACTACAGAAGACATAAACGTAATTCAAATAGCGGCACTTAACGGCGCGTTATTTAATCTTCACGGATATACCAACAAAGCTCATTTGGGAGTATAATTGCAAGGTGTAGTCTTTCGTTTCACTTTTAGACAACACATATCTATACAGATGGGGCAATTTTATCTCACTCCAAAGGTCTCACAATAAAATACACAGATAAATTAAAGTTTAAAATTACTTCTAATGTAAAACTACTCAAACTGCCGTATCCATCAAAAACTGTTCGAGATATAATCCGAAAAAATGTAAAATACGCGAAAGAGAAAAGGTCGATTATAAGAGAATATTTTGAAAGGTATTTTTAATGGAATGTTCTGCAGCTTTAAACCAGACCATTAATCAAATATATTGGAGAAAAATTGAGGCTTAAAATTCCAGTTTTTAAATTCTCGTAAAGCTTCCCGTTTCTTTAACTTCGAGGTAAAAATAAGGGCCGTTCTCTCTAGAGTAAACCAACAAGGGCGGGATTTTAGCGATGACATCTTTCAACGCAGCGAACAGATTAGCCTTCTTTCCCTATTTCTCTCTCAGGACTGATGGAACTGGAGGAGGAGCGTGAAGAAGAGGGACGTCTGCCTTTCGCCCGTCACCACTTTCTCCGCGACGTGAACTCAGCAGGAGTGAACGTAGCCAAGACCCTTTGACGACTCCCAAAACGTATTCCCAAGTAATTCACGCCTCTATTCAGAACAAGAGCTCCTGGGACCGCACTTTTCCTCCACAACTTCGCGAAATCTTACGAGAGTTTATCCTCCAGTTCCCCGCTTTATTCCGCCAGCGCGAGGCTTCACGCGTAAGAGGGAAATTTGTGAAGGAACGAGGAAGTTTCTCGGCAAAAATCGTCCTCTCTTGAACCTATCCCTAGCACTTCCTAACCCCTATTTCTCTGCTAAGCTCTCTATGCTCCTAGTCACTTCAAAACTCACGCCTTTCTAGCACGTGTCACGTGCCTTCCAGTCCAATCGTGTCGCACAAGTTCGTCAGTTTGATTTGGAGAAGTCTCACACCCTATACTTGACGATACGCCCCTCCAAAATATCTCTCAATCTTCCCCTCCGAATCTTCCCCTGCTCCTCTTTCCGCAAACCTCCAGAGAACCACGGGAATGTCTAAAAGAAAAAACGTCCCCCACTTGCCTCTCTTCAGTGGGTGGCGTAAACGAGTGAAGCAGTTGAGAAAACAGATGACAAACACAAGCCGCGTGCGCGCGCTCGCAATGCGCGACTGTTATTTTGGCGGCGTTATATCTCTCGCCACGTGTCTTTCTCTCCGTGGATCAGTTCCTCGCCGCCGATACGAGCAAAATGGAAGTGGGATCAGAGAGACGACTTCAGATAACTCGATGGAAATAAGCGTGATAAAGACACACCTCTAAAGTTCCACTGCTTCCTCAGCGAGGGAGACCTACTAGTTCACTAAGATAAACTCCAAACGTGCCTCCTTCTGGATGAAAATGAAGAGAAGGACTGCCTTTCGTGCACGCCGTTATAAAGCGAATTAAAAAACACTTTTCATGAACAAATAACACTATCCCGCAATTAGCAATCAAATCAGCATCCCCACAGACGACGTTCACACACAGTAAAAAAATTTCCGCCAACCAACGATCAAATAACTGCCAATAAAGGTAACGTATTACTTCGGGCCTGTAGGATTTTCATCAGTGGATAGCCAATCCCGATTACAGCGTTCAAAGTAAGAAAACTATTGCCGATGCCTGATGTATGTGAGGCTTTGCTACTTAAAACAAAAAACAAGACCGATTGACTTACGAAAATTTACGCGACGACGGAGGGGGCTTGTTTGGAGTGGGGAAACACCGTGAAAATGTAAGACTGAGTTGCCAAGTGAATACCTTGAGGTGAAAAGAAACTGGCCCCGCTAATCTGAAAGTGAGAAAAATCAGCTTAGCCGTGGCTTAGTTGGGGGTAGGCTCTACCCTAACTTGTTCCCAAAATATTTCGGATCGATCCACCGAGAGAGGGTGTCGAAGTGAGATAAACTCTCAAAGTGAGATAATTCACCCCCTGTGGCTTTGTCTAGGGTGAGTTCTACCTTCACCTATCCCAACTAACCACAGGGTTGATACATTGAGTGAGCGATTGAGAATATCTAGAGTAAGTTGATGGTCGGAGGGTAAGGTTTTTCACCTCGACCTTGTCGCACCCCGAGGGAGATGGCGACCCCTTTCAGGGGCACCTAAGGGCAAATGGCGGGAAGAATGGGGAGGAGGTGTTTGGCGGGGGTGTGGGGGGGGGGGGGGTGTGGAGGAGAAAGGCGAACCCTGGATCGGAATGTGAATTAGAATGGGAAGAAGGGGTGGCGAGGGGTTTACTCTGTGGCGACCGACCCTTTTGTGAAGAAGGAGAAGAAAAGACACAAGAGAAGGAGAATGAATGGAAGAATGTGGAAGGTGCTGCCTTTCTACGGGATGAATGTATTGAAAGAAGGAAAGAGAGGCGTCTTAATCGGCGGATGTGGACGGGGGAGAAAGGAATCCAAGACGAAGGGATGAGGAGAAGGGAAAGGGGGAGTGTGAAAGGAGTTTTTAAGGTTGGGAAAGGTTTGAAAGACCGTTCGACACAGAGAGGTTAATTAAGATTAATTAGGGCGCCGTGGTTAAGGAGCAAGTGGGGACGAGGAGAAGTAGTTGTGCGAGAAGCAAGTGGTTTGCTGCGGAAAACGGCGAGCAGATCAACGGGGAATCAACTCAGAATAGTTTAAAAATAAAAAATTCGGCCAACAACTCCTTTTCCCCCGTAACAGACTTGGCAGAAGACTCAGAGCGCTTCGTCAAGGGGATTCGGGGAAGTTTCCGAGATTTACGAGGGCATGGATAACGGGATAAAATGTCTTAAATAAATAAATACGAGAGAAATCGCACGGATTCACACTATATTAGGATTGACGGGGAACTGGGATGAGCACGGAATGTTAATTACTCGAGACAGAAGGGGAAGTTAGTGGCACAAATACGATAAATGAAGTTGGGTTGGTAGATAATTGAGAACTGTTCCTGCTCCTGACCGACGAAAATATGCTCTAAGGGGGTCGGAAAAAATACAAAATAATTCAAAGCTACACAGAGGGAGTAGGCGCGATTGAAGGATAAAATATTTTAATAGAAGAAAATTATAGAGAATTGGGCTCTAATATGAAATATAGATAAACAAACTCAACGGTCTTTTAACCGCATTAATTGACACCTGACAATTTCAATATTGGTTGATTAAAAGAACGGAGACACTTAGTGTTTTTATTTCCTGAAGGTCCCGAGAAAGCTTAAGCAGGTCAAAGGTAAAACGGACTTCTTTACCAAAATATACGGAAATGTGCTTTATACAAACCAGGAGCTCACAACTGATTAAGAATCGAATACACACGCAATGTGTCCCTGATTATGTTTAAAATTCAGCTCCGATAAAAAAAAAGACGAGGAAAGACAATTAATGGGAAATACTTCCCTTTTACTTCTCTTCTCTGTTTTGACACAGTGAAAATTTTTTGCCTAGTTAAGAGCACTGTCAGGTATCCTAATTTCCTTTTTGTATTTCTTTTTTTATGATATGGAAGTTTGGATTGGCTGATAACTCACACTGTTCAATCTTGTTCTGTGGCTCTGCCAACTCTTGTATTGTTGTCTGGTTTGGTAGCACCACACTTGAAGAATACTTTACTTATGGGAACGTATCGGTGATCCCAACACGGAGTTTCTCGCAAGGGGCACCTATAAACCACAACGCATTTTGTACTGAATTTCAGTTGTGATGTGTGTGTAACAAACTTTTGATTGTAATTATTTTTTTCAGTTTTCCCACGCTTAAACGAACCAAGGTCTCAAAAGAAACAAGTGCTAAACCGTGGCAGGGAATAGATTCGCCCTACGACGTAAATATTCAACGGAGGAAAGGGAAAACACCCGATGAAATGTGACGGGGTCGAAGAGGCGAAAGTGTTGAATTTGAGTCGGAAAAAGGGATGGAAATATATCAAATTAATTCTGTTGCCTCACAGTTTCAGTACCCCACGGTCTTCAAGGGATGGGCCAGCATTATATGGCGGATATTAAGTCTGAAATATTTTCACCCCGGAAAATGGGAAAGTGAGTTTGCGAAATGGATGACGTCCTCTCGGTTTAAACTCTCCGGGGAGGAAATTAAGGAGGGCGCGCGAAAAGGGGCGGTTCAGGGATACATGCGGGCCGGGTCACGAGGGAGGAAACGCCTTTAAAACATGCGATGCGAGCACGGTAATACAAAACTGAGCCAACGGCAGCAGCAGACGCAACAAGAAACTTGGAAGGCGGGGGGAAATGCTTTATTCCTTCCCCAGCTATCAGCTCAAGGGATGGAAGGATGAGATGTAACCAAGTCTAGAAGGAAAGAAAACGGCCCACAGAATGAAGTATCTTCACTCAAACACCCAAACACGAAGGAGTCACACGAAAAAAGAGATGAGGTAACGTGGCAAATTCCGGTACAAGATGGGCAATGGCTACCGATGAAATTAATGAGGTTTTGAAAGACCTTATTTCTAGAGAAATATTCTCAACTAAAAGACTATTTAACTAACAACGACTGTTTAACTAACAACGGCGAACGCAATGTACCCAACGATTTGTCTTCAGAAAAGTTTCAATTACTCAAAATATTGATTTAAAATAAATTTGTTCATACAAAAGCAGAATGATATTTAGCGAAATGTAAATAGCGCTTACCTGACGCTTCTTCAGATCGTAACGAATAGGACGGAAACGTTTTCAAAATTGCAAATATACAAAAATTTTTATCACTAGAATACAGAATATGAGCTCAGAGTTTTAGCAAACATTAATTCCTAAATGAAAAGGACCAAAACTTTAACTGTGATCAATGTGACCTCGAGAGCGTCGAAGGCTAGGAGTAAAATCGGATTCTGGGCGAAGAGTCCCGGGTTCGAAATGTGGGTAAGGACTTCGGACAACCTCAAATAAAATCTTCGAAATGTGAGGTGGCCCACGGAAAGGAATTCATCCCCAAAACCCTGAGCGAGTAATATTCACACGCCTCAGACTGTATGGGGTGAACTCTAACCTCACCTATCCAAAACAGCTTTACGGTTAAATCACTAAGTGAGCGAAATAAAATGCATAAAATAAACTTGGCTATGATAAATAAAGCAATAAGATTCCAACGATGGGATTATGACACGGCGGTCCCTCGTCAAGGGAAAATTCGTTGATAGGCGGGGTTGGAATTGGGCAGTGCCCTTTTATGATTGGTATATTAGCCGCAGTAAAAAAGTATAAAGGTAGTCAGTGGTAGGAGCAAGGGGAAACGCCCTCCCCTAATAATGCAACGCGAGAGAAAAAGTTTCGCTTCCGGAAAGTTTTCCCGTGACGAGGTAAAAAAATAAAAAAAAACAAAATTTTGGCTGGATTGGAGTTATTCGAGGTTTGAGAGTGGGAAGGAAAATCGTAGCGGTGATAACGAGGGAGCCAAGTGAAGACACAAGTCACAAAGGAAAGTTGTGAATGGTGCGAGGGAGCTCTATCAAACGAAGGGACGAACAAATATTATTAGAAGTTTAAAGACATGGTTTAAATCCTTCTCGGTTATTTTAGACCAAGGATTAGAAGACAGAAAAAGGAATGTGTCATAAAAATCGCGAAATATTTTTCAATGAAAATCTCACTGTGGCCTACAACTAGCTTTCTAAGTGGACAGAGACAACCAGATCAGTTATGCGTAAAAATTAACTAATGGTTGCAAATAAGAGCATTGACGATAATTACAAGAGGATTGTTTCATTAGTATATTCCCTAATTTATCATTAGATATTCATAAAAGTAATAGAGGAAATAAATATCTTAAATTTAAATTGAAAAATAATGAATGGTAACACAGGAAGAATAGCGAAAATATTATGTTCCTAAATACCCGCACTCAAGTTTGCATAAAACGAATATAATGGCGAGAAATCGAAAGAACTCAGCCAATAGGAAACGAATAAAAATAGATAAACCGAGAAAAAAAGAAACGTAGGCCTCTTCGCAGATTTATATCTTTGCCGATAAATCAGACTTGTAATAACCAGTACAAAAGTAAGGTCCCATATGCTATACCAGGAGGATACTCGATCTCGGAAAAGGAATACAGGGATGGGATTTTTTTTTTGAATTCCTTCTGACAAATATTGTAAAACGTCAAAAAACTATAAAACTGTCTTTGTACAAAATATCAGAGATGGTGATTAGATGGCTATGAAAATTGACTGCGACAACTAGTTAGTTACTGCCACAGTACCCTCATTAGGAAAACGAAACAGATTTACACTGAATTCACAAACAAAACAAATGCGTACAGCAAGAATGAATATAACTAATCCCTTGAAAATCTGTCGATAAATATTTAAAATGATGAATTACTAACGAACAACTAACTGAATGTAGGTACCAATTTTAAGCAATATTCTATCTTTCTTCAAAATCTAAAGTTAAAACCTTTTCTAATTACTACCTACTTCATCAAAAGTCCTGAATACTGCTTTAAATTATGAAATATTCAATACTCATGAAAGCATACATAAAATAGATATCAAAACAGTTATTAAAATATGAAAACGAAGACAGGGTAGGAAGAATTCCGGGTAAAAAAGGTATGTTTAAATTGATAGGAATCAGATAAGCAACGCAAAAAAGTCTAAACCTGTTTGTTAGAATACACGTGAAACGATTCGACTGGAAAAATTCCCTTTATTAAAGTTTAAACAGAATGAATTCCATGGGAATGTGTAAAAAACAGGAGTCTTTGAGGGATCTTCAAAGGACGGCCATCAAAACAGAGGGAAAATATGAAGAAAAGAACGGCACGCAATGGGATCTAACTTAGTGATTATGAGGGAGGGCGTTATTGGATTTACACCCCGAAACAGAAGGGGAAGTCGTCCGGGAAGAAAAATTGAGACAAATCGATGTTGATCGGATTCTACCCAGATTACGAGGGTAGGAAATGACTCAATTTTTCAGCCATGTTTCCAAAAAAATGATTCGGTAACCAGGGAGAAATGTAGTATTTAAAGCGAAACTCGGGGGTTGAGGTGAGAAAATTTAAAGAACGACCGAATAATCACCGGAGAAAAGAGCGAGGCAGAAGAAAGCCCTTTCAAGACGTGACCCACATACCCTTAAGCGCAAAACACAAAATGAATGTGCAGCCGATCGACTGACGCATGCTATCCTAAAAAGGCACCACCGTGGGTTTTTTCCCAAAGAACTGTGAATACTTAAAAGCCTTCTCTGCCGCGGTGGGTCGACGGAGCTAGCTCCTTATACTGAATTATTCGGCGGGGATCGAGAGGTCGACCCCGGCGAGAGATATCGAACGGGTAACGGGAGTGGAAGTCTAATGAGATAACGCGCCTGGGGTCACGTGCACATACCTACCAAGTTCCCACGGACCAAAAGCCGACGGGATAGGTAAACGAACTGAACGCTGCAGTTTCTTTTTTTGGTCGCAGCGAAGGGAATTACAAAAATATATATGCACAAAAATTTCCGTTTGAAGGAAGATATTTGTTGCACGTTGAACTTCGAGAATCGTATCGAACCTACACTATTGAGTTTGTCTCACACGTAGTCACTACTATAGCAGTCGACTGTTAGGCTCGTGTAGACAGCTACTTCGAAGCACACCGATAAGAATAAGAGTCAATTGAGACCTTGATTCGATCTATTAGCAAAGTTGAATCCGTTGAACTTCGAACGTAGTCATAGACAATGGTCATGGAGATAGCGCAGGTGGCAATAGTTGATTTAAATCGCTGATATAGTTACAAATAGCTTTTTTTCAATTTGCTTGTTAATAGGGATCAACGGTAAGCCATAATTTATTATAGTTTTCTCATATAAATAAAAGGAGAAGATTATATTCCTGCTTCGCAATCGTCACTTCCTACGCTTTCTTATCTCGACCGACACGAATCACATTTGCACTCTCGGGACACCTGTGTGTTGATAATAGTTGCAAGATGTCGTTCTGGAGCCACCTCTGTAGATATTTAATTCCACTTATAAACCGGGCTTCAGCAAACACGTTGAGATATCATATAAGATTATCACACGGTGATATCAGGTGGGTTGAGGAAGAAGAAAACCGTTAGTTACCACTCCTGTTTTGAAATGACTTAAATACGAAATCAAGGATCAGAACGTCCGATGAAAATTTTGTCTTAAAAAATACTACACATATATGAGAGAAATTTAATACCAACGGTTAGACTGCGACATTAACCGCTAGAGATATAACACTGCTTTTGTTCAACGATCTGGATGGAAAGGCAGTGGGTCATAGAGTATATGGCGGCACTTTCAAAGAGTTTCAATGAAATAAATATAATATGAAAAAAAGACCATCACAGTTCATTCCAACGGCCTAGCTTTCGAAACGACCACTATGCGGGAGCTATCATTTTCAGAGAACTTTCACTGTGTTGCGTAGCTGAAGAGGATAGGGGCCAAGCCACAAGTCCGCCGATGCCATCGGTCGCTGCGAGGACTATGCCTCTCTTGCGGTCGCAGTCACACCGTAAGATAGTCAACAACAATATATCGGTGGTCTCGGGGAGGGTGAGCGTTTCCTTGGAATCTACACGCCTCGCACGGGTCGTTGAACTGCCCCAGGGATGCAGAGCAAATGATCTCTCAGCCAGGCCTCGTTAAGCTTACGAAAAGGTGACGGTGGCTATCAGCACAGGTGATCCGACTTGCGGTACTTCTTGCGGTGAGCAAGTTACGGTGCCAGACGTTGTGTGCGAGATAGGATTTCTACTAAATTAGAAAGATTAACAGACACTCCGACGTAATCACTCCTGACGTGATGCAACCTGGTCTATTTTCACAGAATAGGTTGAAAATGTGCGCCGACAGCAGTTATTCAACGGTGGCGGCGTCCGCGGAAATGTTTTTCGGCACGCGCCCACGCCGATGTTCTCCACGGCGCGATTTGGTCACGAACGATTGAAAATTGAGTTCTTAGGCTCAAAAGGCGCATAAATAGGATCTAGTATTGAGTATTTATTATATTAACGAGTATTTTATGGGAGAAAAATATGTTATTTTCGGCTGAGCCGGCGGCATGAACTCGTTTTCGGCGGCACTCACCTCTCGCATTGGTCCGATGGTAGATAATTGGTGACAAAGTGAGTGAAATCGTCTCTATCAGCGTCGAAAGCGACGCGTTCACAAGTTATTCTTTCAATCAATGAACTTTCAAAGGCTGTGCGTTAAACAGTGGGTGAAATGGACATTTAAGAAACACGCAGGGACTTATCTGGAGAACGAACGCTCAGGCGGCCGAAATGTGTTTCCTTGAACACAACGCCAACTCGCTTAAACGAGCTGCATGGAAATTGTGATAGAGTCGGCTTCATTCATCGCCAGAATTTCATTTTTCTCACGAAGAGGAGAGAGAGAGATTTTTCACCTCGTCGCCGGTCCACTCAGGAGGGCAAATAATGAGTTAGAAAAAAATCAGAATCTCTCGGGAATGCACGCGTAAATATCTTTTCTTTATTTTTCTCACTTCAACATCGCAACCTTATCTCAACGTGCCGTTCCATTTACGCTCAACTCTCCCTTAAATTTCATCTGTTTGAGGAAAACCTTTTTTTCAAAAAGAGAATGGAGGAGAAAAATAATGCTAGAAGCAATAGAATCTCGTGGTTCGGGGGTGGGGAAGAGGGGGCGCTGGGAATACAGAGGCATCTAATTTAAGGCCGTTGAAATATGGCCCCGTAAGGGAAAAAAACCTTCGCCAACCCCTCCTACCATAAACCCAATCCACCCCAGCAAACAACGCTAACGGTTTTCTCCCTCCTCTAGAGTAATGTTTGCGGCTAGAAGATTGATAGGGCAAGAGCGTGGCTGCTTTGGACCACCGCGACCACGCGGTGAGCCTTCTAAGAGATTCCCCGGCGATATAAAAGGACGCGCAACGATTTGTATGGGAGAGAGCAAAAGGCCTCGGTCTAGCCGCACTTTTTGGGGGAAAACAAACGTTTCGGAGCGCTTGAAAGAGGAAAAATGGACGAGGGAGGAGACAAGGAGGACGATATGGGAAAGCGTGGAGAAGAGAGAGAGAGAGATTGATGGAAAACAGTTACCCAATGCGAAGCCTAAACGAGTTTCTTTCTGGGTTCCGTTTTTAGAAAATAGGAATACTTGAGCCTCTGAAATTCATCTAAGAGTCAAGGCCTCAAATATTTCAGAGAATTCTTGGGATAAATTTGAGGTTTATATCGATGTTGCTCATTCAAATCGATACGGAAAATGTAAGACAAAAGAACGAAATGTATTATGGATAGGGGCCGAAACTATTGTCTACAGCTGCCAACCCAATCAGCGAGAGAACTGTAAGATGCTCTTTTGAAACTTTACGATAACGACAGAGTGGTGATGGTAATCACTTTCCTAAGATTCGGTCACAAAAATACATTTCCACTTTAAAAGCGATTTTCTGCGTGGTTCGTAGAACTTATTGACGTGAACGCCGTCGAATATCACCGGAAAGACAAATATTTGTAAAACCCACAGCAATACGATGGTGAAAATGCACCTCACGACAATAAATCCTCACGCTCTCAAATGTTAAGATCTTTATATCGATATAAAACTTAAATATAGAACGCAGGATGCCAGTCTCAGGGGCAAGGGGCGGGAGCGATTCCAACAATTGTCAAATTGAGAGACAGTTTATCCTAAGAGAATATTTTCAACGCAATAGACGTCGTGGGAAACCGGAAGCATATGAGAGGCAAGTGCATGCTATACACATCGCGACTTGGTCACGAGAGAGAGGTTTAAAAAACTCTCGATTCTAGCGGGACGCGGACACAGGTCACTCGAGCGAGGTACTTCCTACCTTCGAGCCGGTTTCTCTGATTTTTCTCTCCCCTTTAAAAGCCAACAAAACGACTTCCAGGGAAGGTGGAAAGGGGCACTGGTATCGAAAGGAAGGTGCGGGGGTGAACAAAACAAGGCAACAAAGGAAGGAAACTTTTGGGGGAAAAATAAAAAGGAAAAATAATGTTCGATGGATTGAACGAGACGGGAGCGTTTGCATGGAATGGTAATTTTTTACGACCCCCGACTCTCCTAGGGAGACGGGCTCGAGATTTTTCGTGGTGGCCGATCTTTTTTTACTCCGTTTTATTCTCCCCCCTCCCGCGGGCAAGTATACCTTAACCCTTAAGTGAATGCTTCCAATTTTTTCGACGGGCGTTCACCGGAAGGACGTCCACCCGTGGGACAAATTGTCTTCCTCCTACGCGAGTCTGAGCGTCTCGGTCAAGGTTAAGGTTTCTAGTGAGGCGAGACGACCACAGAGCGAAGCACAGCGACTGCCTCACCCGCCGTGAAAGCTCTCCGAAGCATAAAAACGCCCCCTCTAGACACGGAATTTATTTTTGGAACTATGATGAAGCTACATGGGAAAATGTAAACCTCACCCGAACCTATGATTTGTGTCCATTGTGTTCACAGGAAGTGATCGAAAGGGTGTGTAAGTGGAAGGAAGTGATCGAAAGTGAAGGGTAGAAAGAAAAACGCCCTATTATGGAACACTGATTTGATTGAGGTGAAACCACTTCGATGATGAGCTTCGGCGAACCAAGACAACAACGCAAGTTCGAAAGCCTAAATTTCGGAAACAAGGGGAAAATTCTTCCCCATAGACGTATGCAAACAGATTTCTTATATTGTCTGCGCTATAACCGAGATATGAGGTCAATATTTATAACTCCTGACCTCGGAAAATTACTGACATAATTACAACAAGAAGAAAAAGCTAATTAATGATGATGAAACGGTTTCCTTTCAAAACAATTACGTCCGTCCTTCTCTGAAATCCTTACATTTGATGGTGTAAACAAACTCAACTCCCCAATTTAAACACAACCAGCAAATTGGAGGCACCCTTGGTCAGCAAAAGATATGGGAGTGGGTGAAGGTCAGGTACTTTGGATTCTAAATCTTGGCCTCATTCGTGGAAAAAAACCTACATAAGCTCTTTTTTATCCTTCACTCGAAAACATAAACGCGAATATAAACGGCTCCACTCAAGTTTAAATCAAGAACACTTTTGATGCCTCCCAAACAACACTCCAAAACGTTACGAGCACAGCCTAATGGATGCCTAGCTTTCAAAAATGCAGTACACTCCTCACTCTTTCTTCAAGGCTCGCTTGGCTGTAAACCTTTTAAGATTGGAATCCAACGAAACCGAAAAAAGAAACTCGAAAAAGGGGTTATTCGCCCCTCGACCAGGTTGAAACAAAGCTGTTGCTTCACTGTCGTCGGAGATCGACGCCACACAAATATCACACGCACGATTGGACTGACACAACCGCCGAAAGAGGAAGGATACCCTCTCCACTGTTATAAAGACGTGAGAAGGGGGTCGCAGGTTAATACGTAGATGAAGATTATGCACACTCACGAATGAAATACACAGAAGCACTCAATTTTCCCTTTAAAACACCTCCAAAAATTGCTATTCCACCTAAGACTATAGTGAAAGATGAAGGAATGCGGTGGAGGGGGAAAATTCTGGGCTGAAGAAGGTTTGAAGACTTCACGGGAGGGTAACAATTGTTGCTTCCTCAAAACTAAATACGGGGTTTATTTTCCATCCAATCGGAAGGAATGATCCGCATTGTCATTCACTCACTTTTCCTCTTGAAACACATCCAAAACTGGTCATATACTGAGGAGTGAGTTAAAGATAAGATGAAGGAAATCACAAGTGTAGAAATACGCCGTGATGAAGAGGGATCTCACACTGTGCATAAGGATAGCAATTAACTATTGTTTTCTTACACAAAACACGGGGTTTACGTTTCCGCTTGGCCGAAAATATGATCCACTTTATTTATTCCATGTCTTTGCTCGTGGTGGTAGCGTTGGTGTGAAAAGTCAAACGACGAATGACACACCTTAGAGGCAACCGATCGGGTCAGAGCTGCGGCCAGATCGCTGTCTTCACACAATCTGGGTCCGGGTTCAAATCCCGGCGGTGGCAGAGCTTTTTCTCTATCCCTGCTTGAGTGCTCTGTGGCTGCTGGTGCAGTACACCGCCCGATGAATGGGGCGCCAAACCGTGGTCTCCTTTCGCAGCTTAAAATTAAGAGCAAGCTTATGCCGACGCCGGGTTTCTTCCTAACTTTAGCTTCCCTATGACACAAATTAACTTGACTGTCTGTCGTCTCCTCCAAGTACGAAAACACACAAGTCCACGGGGCGTGTTCCTGCCTCGAGGAAGCATTTATCGGGGCAAAAACATCGAGGAAATGTCGGAGGCGGCGAGCACTGCAGTAGAATTCTCCGCTCCCTCAGCCCCGACTGCGGATGTGGACGAAAAACGGGAAAGAAATGACAGTGTGGGGGAAGCGGTAATAGGCAAAAGGACAGCGATTTCAGTTCTACACGACGTCCCGCAGATGCGCTGTAAGGACGATGTGTTTCCGCATGCCGTGGGCTTCACCCGTCACTAAAAACCAACTTCATTGACTCTTACTTTTTTCTGACAACAAAAGCCTTATCGATAACAAAAGCACAAAGTTGAGCGAGTTGCAAGTCCAACTTTATTACCACAACAAAAACGCGTTTTCTACAAGGAAAACTGATTCAGCGTAAAACGTATGGAGGTTAGTTTAATACTGCACTTTCATTAACTGTAATTAACTTAAGGGAATTCTCGCAAGAACGAGAAAAATCCAGGCCTAAAATATTCGTGGAGTTGGTGTTATTTTTTTCACAAGTCCATTTAGTTGCCAAACAAAGGTATTTTCCTCGATTTGAGAATTTAGTACAAAATCCCAATTATCAAAGTCAGCAACAGATGCACTGCTTACGGAACACCAACCGGTGCGGGTGATTCACTAGAACATTAGCACACACTTGCTCTACCCTATCGCGCAAAGAGCGCACATCTTTACGCGCTTCCCACGTTGTACTCGACGCATGCGTCCTGGCCGGTTGGATAGGGAGATGAGGGGAAAAACGCCGTCAAGAGAGCTCAAAATCTTGAAGGTTGGCGACCGGCTGTCACGGAAATAAACAAATATTTTGGGGCCAGTGGGTGGTCTCCTACTCAAGATTTATGAGGCCTGACCTCGTATTTGTTTCGTCAAATTGAAATCTCAAATATTCGGATATTTTTTCCACTAACCAAGAGGCTGGAAAAATGTATCACGTATTTCACTTGAGGAAGCACTTGGATTTTTCAGGGAAAAACAAATGTCCACAATCGATTCGCACGATAGTCTTTCGTTTCACGTCCAGTAATGTCCTCTTGAGTATGAGGCTGAAGATTGCGAGTTATTCCATGCTAGAATAGTTTCGGAGAACGTAATTAGTTTCCCATGGAAGTATTCGCTGCCTTATTTATCTTCTCACGATGTCAGCGGCAAAAAGTAGCCGTGAAACTACTACAGAAGAGAAATCGGTGATCGAAAGGTTGTTTGTTCAATGGGAAACTTTGTGGCTTGGGTCCAATTTAGCAGTCAAATGTGATTGCCATACGAATCGATTGTCTTTTATTACTCCCCGCGTGTGTAAAAGGGATTGGGAGTTGGCTCTTGACCTACCAGACGAGTGCCAGTATCATGGCTGTGGTGGACAAAGGAGGAAGGGTCACCGATAGAATCTTCCTCTACTTAGGGAATCTTTCATGCGAAGAGGAATGACACGGCAATTGAAAATATTCTCTTCTATCGGGAATGTTTGTTGGATGGTTACAGACACCGATTTTGCTGACGAAAAACTCAATAGACTACTTCGATGGGATGGGCTGATGTTTAATGAGAATACGCCGGTGAAATGCCAGTCAATTATTCCCGATCACCTGTGTACTCTTCTCCAGGGTGTGAGGATAGCAGGTAATGTGGCAGGTGCGGACAACTCGTAACACTGGAAGGAGTAAGGGACAACTGACGTCCACCTACGAACGTGGAGGTCGATTGGCAAAGTCAATTGTCCTGATGGTGTCTTTTTTCTTCCTCGTCCTGCTTGACACAAGAGAAAGTCTTTGGCACGAGAGGAAACACCCAAAATTCAGCCTGAAGGAAGGGGACCTGTTACAGGTGTTGAAGTTTGGATGTGCTGGGGTCAAATGGGATGGTCACTCCCTAGAATCGTCACTCGTATTGTCAATAACACTCTCATAGGATGTTGAAGACAAGAAACCACACGAAAACAGTGACTACAAAGGTGGACTGAGGTAAATGTTCCAACGAGGTATCGAAGTGGAAAAATGTCTCGACGACTTTTGCGAGGGAGTGAATACCGAAGTTCGTCTTTGGTGGTGTCGTCACTTCTTTCCGATCGTCACTTTTTATCCTTGAGGAAGCGCTCGCAGGGGAACCGATGTCGGGGGTCGAACGAGGGGTATGAAATCGAGGAGGAAGGAGTGGTATTCCCAAAGGGCGGTATTTTAGAATTAGGCAGTGGCGTTCTCTCTTCCCGATCGTCACTTGTTGTTTCCTTCCGAATGGGCACAAAGGGTTCCGGAGGCCGAAGACTCTTGGCTGCTCGGTGAGGAACACGTTGAAGAGCGCCGGCAGCGGATGAGGAAGCGACGAGGTGAGGTGAGGCTGGTCGCCGAGCGAGAGAGCCCGAGGAGGTGCAGTCCGCAGGAAACGGTTTTGAGAGCGGCTTTGGCCTCTCGATGGAGGGAAGGAAGGAACGAGGGAGAGATACGAGAAGAGAAAGAAAGAGAGAATGAGAGAGAGGAGGGGAGGGGAGGAATACGTGAGGGTTAACATGGGAACGAAGGGAGGGGAGGTGCATTTGAGGGAGGGGGAGTCGAGGAGGGGAAGTGCCGGGTCGGCGAGGGAGACATCTTGCGGGATATCGCGGAACCCGGGCCCTGGCATGCCGGAACGGCTTCACGGTATGTAAGTGTGTGTATGCTCGTCACCACGCAGCGAAGGGAGAGAGAGAAAAAAAGATGAGCGACGGAAGGGAGGAAAACCAGGAATGCAGTCATTAAACCGGAAATTGACCGTTTCGTAACGTTTTCACGGCTTAGTAAAAAAAATTATAATTCGGTTTAAAATTAATGGAATGAGTTAATTTCTACCCTTCATATTATATTGATGAAGTTATTCTTGGAGAATATATATATATATTTATTTTTTATTGATTAATAAAATGCACATACGCTTATAAACATACCAAACAACTCTCTGCATAAAAGCCTTAAAAATGGAAAAATAAATGTCCAAAACGGTAGCTTAACATATTTCTTAAATCAATAAATGAAAGATAAAAGTTAGAGACAGTCTACATGCGTACAATTAGTTTCATTTTTTTAAAGACAAAGAATAGAGATAATAAGGGGAGGAAACTAGGTAATCGGTCCTAAAACGTTTGTGAATGGACGTTAGTTTTATATCTGTTTTATTTTTGTTCATGTATTATATTTTTTATAAGATTTACGCTTCAAGTAACGTGTTGAACCTCGAAACGTTGGAGAAACTGGGCACTCACACCCGGCGGGAAACCCGATAAAACCGTACCTACCCAGTCTCTTTTCCGGGAAAGCACAAGATCTTTCTTTACCTACGTTATGGTCTGCAGCAACCCTCTTCAAATCCCTCCATTTCCTATTCGTCTAATGGCTTCCAATTTATTTCTTGTATATCCATGATAAAAACACAAATGGTAATTTCCACACTATTTAATTTAACACTAAATGAACGATCGTGGTTTCGACACTTTGTGTCATTATCAAGGTCATCATAATGACACAAAGTGTCGAAACCATAGTCGGTCGTTAAGTGTTAAAATAAATAGTTTGGGAATTACCATTTGTGTTTTTATCATGGATATAACAATATACCACAAAATCAAGCCTGAAACCATTTAATACGTTAAGTACCACTTGTACTCACGTTATCTCTTAGTTGACATTCCTCGGAGGGTAAATGGACCTGGATAAACTTAAAACTGCATCAAAATAACGACTAGGGACTCAGTGACCACAAACAGGAATAGGATCAAAATCTCCCCCTACGCGGGTGGATGAGGTAGGCCGTCAAAACAACCCTAAGTTCAGTGAACGCCGGCCGTGATGAACTAGGAGCGTCGTTGGTAAAACGCCCCCAGTATATTCTGCATAAATCATTAATTTTTGAATTTCCGTCGACCGCTCTGGTTAATCCGCAAGGTTCTTAGAGTAAAGGTTGACTCATTCGCGACTCGGGCTCCCATTGGCTTGACGTCACTGTAGACCCAACTTCCAGCGCCATTTCAAATTCTAGCCTTTCCGCGGGCGTAACTGCTTACCGCAGCGAGTTCTTGAAGTTACCCTCTATCGAACACTATAATCCGAATTTTAAATTGAAGGCCGATTTATTAAAATAATGATGTTAAGATTTAAAAAAAGATAAATTCGTGTATTCAGACGCTATAATTTCCTGATGAAGTGATGAAATGGGAAGGTGTGCGAGTTAATTCCGTTTCCACACTTCCTTCCTGGAACTCTCAAAACACTGTTTTCCTTGCAACTTCCGCAATATAATTTAAACTTAGATTAATATGGCTGGGAGGAAAATACAAAAAAACAAATTAGTTGCTTCAAAAAATTACAGTTTCGCCACTTTTTAAATAGAAATAATGCTCGTTTTCATTCCTCGCCGCGGTTTGAAAATATATAAGATAAAGAAATTTATGCAAAGGGACATTGAAATCCATTACTTCAATGGGAAGAAAAAAATAAGCATATAGAGTGAAAAGAGTTGTAAATTTACCGTTATTACCATTTTCAACTCACGTAATAGGAATTCGAAGTGATCATACGTTAAGCAAAAAATAATACAGATGAAACGGAACTAACTTCAATATTATGCTGAGATAAATAAGAATTCCCTGGTAAAATAATTTCTAGAAATGGAAAATGAACCACCAACAATTGCCGTTATCAAAACAGCACTATAGTTTCCCGCTTGAGTGGAGAATAGCCTTCGAATCAGAGGACTCTTCTCTATCTTAAATCCCACAGAAAGTTTCCACTGTAGCCTTTGGTCAAAAAACCTAAAAGAAAAATGTTTCATGGCACCAAAAAGCACTGCAGGAAACAAATTCGATAATTTTCAACAAAAACTTAGACTAATGGATATCAGCTATTTGGTCGATCATAAGTCCGTTGTAGAAATTTAGCTCCACCGTCAAGGTTCATTTTGAAGAGGGTATAAATAATAAGACTCAAGAATTTATGTCAAAGGATTTAACAATTTCTTTTCAACTGAACAATTTTTTAAATCTTTTTAGTAGCCCTACCAAATTTGCTCTACCTTGTTGCATTTTTTTGTTCAAACATTTTATTCTTGTGAGGACCCTCTGCTTGGCGTAACATTTAATAATCGCTTTGTCCAAGTTGGAGACACAGTACAGAACATTGGTAATTTGTCGAATTAGTCATAATTAGAGGGTAGAGTCTACTTCATTACAGTTTGCAGGTAAATATAAACGCGAAAGAGTACATAAAAATATTATATGGTTTGACTCAAGTCAACATTTATAAGTTTATAAAGCTATTCTTAAGTAATTTACTAGTTCGAGAGAAAATATTATGATTAAAATTAACGTAAGTTTCTTTTATGTGAACTACGATTTAACACTTGATTCCTGATAAATATTTTTATATCACGCTAAAACTTTTCTGTCCCTAAATTAATGAACAATTTTGCGCAACCGTGGCCTCGAAAATTTCTCAATAGCTCTCAAAGGCATGCGAAAGGACTCAAATTTACAGACTTAGTACTAGAAATTTGTTTACCTGATATCTTACCATTGGCACACGATGTTACTCATAGCATACGAGTTAAACGATGAATTTGAAAATAGTCCCTGCATGAATGAGTGCGTAAAATACTAAGTTCAATTTGCCTTAAAAGGGAAAACTTCCTGATTTTCCAATGCAATAGGGGCATCTAAATTCTTGATTACGAAATCTTTAGCATATCCACTTATTTTGTCTGACCGATTCACTTTCACCACTTTTTTCACATATGTGGGGGGCGAGACACGGTCAATGATTCGATTAGTTAATATATTCAATAAAAATATTTTTCAATTTAAGCATCCGCCTGTGATATGAGACATTCCGTCCAGCTTTCTTCGTTTTCGACAAGCTGTTGGAGCACGTTGCCACAGTACAACGGGAGCCTGGCATATCCGACGATTAAAGGCGCTCTTCGCCCACAAAAAGTTCGTCTTATGAGTAGTGGATTACAAAGACGATTTCCAGTGAAATTGCAGGAAATGTGTTCAGATTCGCGTTAAATACAAGGCGGCTCAAGGTCTCAGGAACTTATTCTCTCACAATTTCTAGCGTGCAAACAATGAAATGTCTAGGATCAGCTGGGATGCAGGGTCTACAGTGACGTAACGGGACTTCTGCTGGCGCATGCGCAGTTCCGAATGAGGCAACCTTACAGTCTAAGAACCTTGGTTAATCCGTATCTAGTTAAAAAGGGTTTTAGCCTACTAGAAAAACTCGGCATAAATGGAAGGTTACGAAGCGATGCGTAAGGATGAGTGACCTGGACTGTGGCGCTTTACGGCGCGGATACTTGGACGCTGAGGAGATAAGGAGGGACCGCGATAAAAGACTGGAGACATTGGAGATTTGGGTGCAGAGGAGAATGGAGAAGGTGGAGTGGACTTATAGGAAGAGAAACGACAAAGTGCTGGACATGGTGAGTGAAGAGAGACATCTTCTGGATGAGATACGGAGGAGACCGAAAGTTTGGAATGAGCGAGCACTGAGAAGGGAGGGAATATTAAATGCCGTGTTAAATGTGAGGCAAGCGAATTGAGGGGAAGGAAGAGAATAGAAATAATAAATGCAACAAAAGGTTGCGCTGTGGTCCGGCTTTGCGATGCACGCTTGATGGGAGCTCACACCACCCACAGGGATGCGCAAGGATTGCTTTTGTTTTTGCGTTTATTCTTTTGATGACGATGTGGTGTGCGTGGGGGATCCTGGAGCATACTGGTGATTGGTCACTCCCAGCCAAATGCTTTAGAGGTTGCTCGCAAGGTACTTTATGGATGTAACAGGTATCATTAGGAATCGAAGAGGGAATTTTTATTTGTTTAAGGACGGAGTGATTCGCAAAATGCCCAATGTGTTTATAATAATAACGCGCTAATTCAGTATCTTGGAGTTTACGTCTTGGATACTAAAATGTAATACACTGAATCAACATTTAACATATAAGCCAAGAGAAAGAAAGAATCATTCATAATAGCAATATTAATGATTTCGCACATAATTTGCTGAGTTTTTCATCAGCGTAAGGACATCAAATGGTTATCTTGAGGCTGGATAACTAACTTACCAATATACGAGAAGTAAAAACGAGAAATAAATTACGCAAAAGTTCTATAAATGAAATGGGCAAAAGTCCTTGAGATACAGAGATAGAGTATAGGTTCCAGTAATGCATCCATTGAATTTTGGAACATGGCAGGGCTGTGAAGACGTCGGGGGAAATTAGGAGTAAGAACAGGAGTTGTGATCAGCCACGACAAGTGGGTATCGCATAGAATTTCAACATTGGACTCGCCAGAATAGCATTAAACTTTTAAATCAGCTTTTAATGCGGAACCTCATCAAATGGTTTTCTCAAGTCTGAAAAACATAGCGTTAACTTGGACACTTATGCCACCCACGGCTAAGATTACATGAACAAAGGGAGTTATCTCGATTGCTCAATACCTCTTTGTAAATCCGTGCTGCTATTTTGATAACAGATTTTGAAATTCAAGACGGCCCATTATCAATCTGAAAATAACCATTCATTTCCATCATCATCATTAAGTCAACAATCCAATGACAATCCTAGGATTGGTTTGACGCAGCTCTCCACTCAATTCTCCTATCAGCTAATCTTTTCACACCCACGTATTTCTTCTCATTTAAATCTTTCTTTACCCGTTCCATGTATTTCATTCGAGGTTTTCCTCTTCCGTTCTTGCCATCTACTTGCCCCTCGACGGTTATATTAATCCGACCATCATGTCTGAAAAATTCTTCTCCCGAATATAAATAAAATAAGAGAGATAGACTGTAGAACAAACAAATTCAGGGTGTCTTTTTTCCACGATCAATAATAGGCTATAAAGGAAGCGTTAGAACTTACAAATAGATTAGATGACTTTCATTTTAGCCTACTTACTTATGCATAACTTAATGCATGTTTCTGAATTTTCTTATTAATTCTAACAGAATGTTTTGTGTGTTCTAGCTTTTTTGGCAGAAAACCTTGATGAGCAATTGGCAGATTTGCTTTTGTTTGAATGTGGTAGTATAATTTGTTAGTACGCGGAACGTTTTTTTGGAATATGTGGTATGCATGTGGGAAGCCTATTGCATGCTGGTGATTGATCACCCCCTGCCAAACACCCTAGGGGTGGGTCAAAGGGTATTATGTAGATGTATCAAGATTTGGCCTATAGGGTTGTTCCGTCATCGTTTTGTCAAGGTTTTCACGAGGGTTCTCTTCTCTCCTACTCTTCTTAGAACTACCTCCTCTGCTCAGAAAACAATATGACCCTAGGTTTCCCAATAAATGGAATAAGAGGAATAGGCCAGCAATGGCATTTCCTAGTAACCACCTACTACACCAACCTAAATTCCGTCTTTGTCTCTCTCAGAGATCACTTTTTAACTCCCTACCTCTTTCAATACCATATTTCGATTACTCACCCTTCCCTGGATCTTTCAATGCGCATAAGATTATTCAAGAGGCAGCTTCGAAAACCCATCTTCTGAATCCTTTTTTTTTCTTTTTTATATCCTTTTTATAGTTTATATTTGTTAAAGCTGCAGATTTTAATTTTGTTTATTCAATGTAAAGACCGTTTTGGCTGTTTTTAAAAGATTCAATAAACAGATAAATAAAGAAATTTCCCTATCCCCACCCTTTAAATACGGTCGTGACGTTTGCTGTTATGTACTTTGCTTTATGATGAGCTCCGAACGCGGCCCTATATTAAATGGATTCCGAATTTAGAATATATAATCAGCGAAATGGATTAGGTTGACGACGTTGTATCCGACAGATTAGGGGACGTGTTGGGGAGGTATCTTCTGAATACGGTGGCGTGCTCACGAGAGGCGGAGACGAAGACAAAAGGTGTTTTCGCTGACGCACACAGACACACACACTCCCCGTCGCCACTGAGTGGTAGGTACGAGGTGGAAATGCACACTGCTCGATGGAATGCTTTGCATTATGGGGGAAGGATCTGCGGAGGAGGGTGGAGCGGAGTTATGTCGTTCGTGAACGATTCGTTCACAATGAACGATGAACCGAATGAAGGATCTAAGGTTTTCCCGGCGAATAGACTGGAGGAAGAGCTCTCGGGTTTCCAGCCGGGTCCAAGGGTTTTTTCAGCACCGACGTTTCGAGGGCGAAGTCTGCCATTGTGAAGTTTTCCTGTCACTTCAGAATGAATGAATTCATTCACCCTGAAGTGACATTAAGGAAAAATTAAAGCTATCAAGAATTAAAGGTAGAAGTACAGTTGACGAGGCCTTAAGGAATGTAACTGAGATTCCGTCGACCCCTATTGAGTTGGATTCAGAAAGAGAAGATGTTTTACGAAGGTTGTGTGGGGTCACGTTTTGGAAGAAGAAATTACTATCTATGTATGGTACGAGTAAATCAAGGTTGGAGAGACCGATTATGTCTGCTGCGCTATTTCCCTCCGAGGCAAAGGTGGGAGTGAAATGTTTGTTTAGACCATTGTTGGAGAATCCATGCAAGGGCTGCTTGTTTCGCCGCTGCACGAGTCCAAGACTTCTAAGTTTCCTCCAGACCTGGTTTGGTTCTGTCAAATTGGAGACGGTGGATACATAATATTTTTTCTTGGCCTTCATGACAAGATGCTTCACCTGATTACGCAAAACGATAAACTCAGTGTTATCAGTCTAGCTTTTAAAATTTAAACAAATCAAAGCTTTAAACAAATCTTTCATGATGAACGATTGATCCAATTCCAGTTAAGTTGGCTGTGGTTGGTCGCGTTGCTATGAAAATCAAGTATAGCAGCTTTTAGCCAAGTTCGAATATTATAAAGTATTAATAATGAACGATATACTTCCAGTGCATTAAGACTGCAGATGATTTGGAGTTTTTAAAAACTGAACAGGTAATAATTACTAGCGGGACTAGTGATTAATCCCTATTCACCACCTTTGAAAGTCGGGTTGGATGTTGGTAATGCTCGTTGGTTGCCGAAAGGAATCAAATTTCATGGTCGTGAACTCATTTTGACATAGTTCGGAACATGGTAAACCTTAGGTAAAATAAAATATACTCATTTTCTTGAACGTTCATCTACGATGGAATCAAAAGCCATTTGGATCCAATGAGCGTATGCCATGGATTCGCCGATTTGGTACAATCCTAAGATAGGTGAGTTCTTACGATTTTGTTCATTATGATGATTCGAAGAATCGAATCATAGTCATGAGTCGAATCACGTGAACCGGATCCTCACAATGAGCCGACACTTCCAGCTGTAGGCAGGGGTCGTGGAAGTTCCATGTTCTGAAGGGGAATAAGGGGTCTGGATGAGTTGGTTGCTGCTGGAAACAAGGGAGGTGCTCAGAGGGAAAAAGAGAGAGAGGGAGACGAGTAATGGAAAGTTCCTGTTGTTATGACTCCTTTCCCCGAGAAGAAAAAGGAGACGTGCTAATTTTTATGCATATTTATTACTCGCATACCGTGCGCACTTGCTTTGAGGCAAATTACTGGAATATGCACTCTCTGACTTTCTCTCTTTGGTACCCTTCGTTATGCGGTGCAGTAATTCAAGTAATTTCGAGATCTGGGAAAATGTCATGGAACAAAGGCGATCTCGTGGACATGTCGCAACCTAACCTGTAAAAAGTTTCGGAAAATACAATGAGAATCACTGGATCTATATTTTCCAATTATATATTATATTATATAATTATGTGGTGGTAAAATAATTAATTGAATATTACAGAAAGATATCGGAGTGCCCACTAATTTTATTTAATAGCTCACAATTCGTGTTTCGATTGCCACACAATCAACGTGAGGTTCTCATCTGTATTTGATGATGATTGTAGGGCAATGAAAACCGAAAAAGAAAAAAAAATCAACCTACTATTCTAATTTCAGCCTATGAATGCCGCAATGTAAGTCAAACAACGTTGATAGCTTTGAAATGGTTATTATCGGTATTAGGACTGAATTGAGTGCATACGGAACAATTTAAGGTATTAATTCGCATTATCTGTTCCATTTTGTTCTTTATCAATCAATATCGTCGATAATGTAGAATAAATCTTTTAAAATTATAGATAGGTAAAGTATTTTCTTTGATTTATGAAATATGTTTGGGTGAAAATATGAACGTCAATGAAATATGTAATGTCATCACGAACACGCCGCCATCCAGTTGAAGTTTTGGCGACTAATGGGCCAGCTTATCACCTGACTAACGCGGGAAAATGGCGGCCTTCGAAAGGATGAATAATTTTTCTACTCACTCTTTTCAGCAGTAAGAATTCTAAACCCTTGGCGAAATATCATCGGTGGAACTTACCTGAAATAAAATTAAAGTGTATTTATTAGCAAATGAGATCAAAATTAACAGTGGCAAACATTGTTTCTACGTGGTAATCGCTCTGGTAACTGAGCGATGAGAGACAGGTTAGTTGTACAATTACACAAAAATATTCCTAGGGAAGGTATATACATTTAAAATATTTTAAACTTATATGAATTAAAATATACCCTTTACTATGAATTGTCAAAAAATGAGACTTGGAAATAGCTAGATCACCACGTCACCAAGTTAAAACATGGTGGTAAATGGTTGAGTTAAAAAATTCTCACAGTCCCGGCGATTGTCGTTTCAGGAACTGAACTACCCCGCTGAATGTAGCGGCGAATAATGCGACGACTGGGAAAGCATGAGTGAATATCTATAAGGTTTAGGTATATATGTCATGGATAATATTTCATTGTAATATACGCGAAATAAGTCTTCGCAGGGAAACATATGGCCAATTTACAATCCTACTGAGTCCAAGAAATCATTGATCATCGTCACAAATCAACAATCGTAAGATTGGTTTGACGCAATTATCCATTCCACTCAGATCCTATCTGCTATCCTTTCCTGAGTGACTCTTTCTCATTCTTGGGACGAAGAGAGTAGGTACACACGTCTTGAGGAACTTCTAGAGGTGGGTGATTCCACCCTAATTTGACCACGTGTTTGTCCCTTAGGTCACCGGTAACGACCATATTTTCCATTGCCTTCATTAGATTACAGAACGAAAATCCAAAAGACATTTCGTTATACGTACAACGGTTTACAGGATAATTGAATGTTGAAAAAAAACTGAAATTTGTCCAAAGCGTTAGACATCATATCACCGGAAATAAGGAAGGCAACAAAGGATGGAATGGCTAATTTTAGAAGTCTAGAATTGATAAACATTATTGGTGTCTTATTTATGAAATTTTAACAATTCAAACATTCAAATCGATGGCATTTTATGTGAATATCGCGGTCGATTTGAAAAATATTATATTCAATGCAAAGGCAAACGTTTCAGCTGGTATGAGGTTCTCAAATAGCTGTGACTTCTTGGAACTCCATTCTGCGTTGCGTTGCCATTTTGTGTGAACCACGAGGGCTTAGCATCTAACACCATAAACTTCGGTACAAATGACACGAGACCTAAGGGACATGGATGGTCTGCGCAGCGGTCTACGCAGTAACCCGGGTAATTGGTTCGATTACTGGTCAATACAAATGAGTACTTTGGAACATGTGAATCGCTACATGGTTTGCGTGGCGTTCTGCAAAGTGGCCCGGGTCCGCTGTTCGATACCTTGTCCGAGGGAATTTCTCCCCGTAGCAATTAATATGAATGTCACCATCGTTTACGAGGCAGGCATCACCACTCTCGGAATTTTCCAAGCACACAGCGCTATTCCTGCCATAAAGCCGTGTCGTTTACTGTAATGATGTCGCCGAATGGTTGCTGGAAGCTGTCAGGGAGCGAGCGTTGGCATGTGGGCTGGAATTAATGAATCGCCGATGAATACGTAAGCAGGAGGGGATCGGTGGCTAAGAGGCCGTGAGCTCACGTCGCGCAGAATGGAGAGGCTGAATCATGCACGACACTGATCGTGACGCCCGCCATCAAATTTTGTGACGCTCCGCAGAAGTCTCTTTTTTTTCTCCTGTCCTTGGCGACGGCGAGCACGTGAATTTTGCACACCTGTCCCCTGGGAATGAAAGAGGTGCCCCGATTAACAAGGACGGCTAATTTCCGAGACCCAAATTGGATTCGTCCGCTTCGGAGGAGAATCTCATCGCGCACGCACATCTGAATAAATTGTCTGGTATTTACCACATTTTTCGGCGCATGACTATAAAGTTCATTAATTCAATGCATCGCAATTCTAAGATTAGTGTACCTACTGCAGCTGTTTATTTCTCCCTATCTCTCCCACTTCTTTTACCTCCCTGAAACTCTTCTTCCCCATATCTTTCTTGATCTGTCCTAGGTACTTGTGTCTCTTGACCTTCCTCTGGGGCTTTCATCAATGTTCCTTCAAAGTAATTGTATTATAATCCTAATATTGGTATATACTACAGCACTGTACTTTAATCGTGTCAGGCGAAACATGATGGAACTCCTTCATGATCCATCAGAAAGGAAAGACAATGGCAAGTCCCACAATTTATTAATTACTGCGACCGGCGGTTTCTATCACATATCGGCCTGATGATGATACTATGTAATCGAAACCGGTTGCAGTATTTCAAAAATTTTGGAACCTGCCATTGTCTTTCCTTTCTGATACAGCACTGTATTTCTCCTTATTTCTCCAAAACTACGTCTCTTAGATACATCAGGCTTTTCCTCCCCATATCTTTCTTAATCTGGTCTAGTTACTTGTGCCCATTGACCTTCCTCTGAGGACTTCTCCATCAATTTTTCCCTCATAGCATTGCAATTTTAAGATTAGTGTACCACAGCTGTTCATTTCTCCCGTATCTCTCCCAAACAAACTCTTTTACCTCCCTAAAGGCTCAAATAAAACTTTGTAAGGTTTACTATCATTTTAACATGGGCACGACCCGGGTTTCGTAACCTGAAGATGTAACTACGTTACGAAACCCGGGTCGTGCCCATATTAATATAATAGCTATCGAACCTTACAAAGTTTTACTTCTTTATTTCCAATATGGAGACGTTTCAAAAAGTAAAGTCTGAAGTTATCAGTTATATCCCGAAGGCTCGTCTTCCCCGTGTCCTTCGTCATCCGTCCTATAAATGTATTTGTCCCTTAGTGCTCTATGGAGGCTTTCACATACATTTTTCCTTTCTACTACACTTTCCAAGTAATTGCTGAGTCTCATCACGTGGTTATTGCACTGTGTTCTTCTTCTATGGCATTAAGTGATCCATAGAGTCCATTCCTTTCTTAATCTTCAACATACCTCCTCATCTCGCCCTATCCAATTACGTTATCTTCAGCATCCTCCTCCAGCGCTTTGAAAAATCTGTCTGCGTTGTTGGTTCCCACGTTCCTGTGCGATGACTTCAATACCGCTGCGGACGAATGAAATTCACAACACCACTTTCTTTGGACCACTCCCTTCTCCGAGAATTTTGGTTGAGGGGTGTCCAGAAGCTTGACCTTCTAAAATATTTCCTAGAAGAGTCAGTATGAGCCAAGGTATTGATCGACAAAATATTAATTTTAAATATTGAACTGAATCTTTCGAGTGGGAAAACGAAATTATTAGAGCAAACGATGGAATTACCGCCATCTTTGGTACTCTCTTTGTTTCATTGGAAATATATTACAATATTTAAATGAAAAGGATCCGAACAAGGTTTTTAACACGCATAATCTATGAGTTCAATGAAATAAATATCGTTCCACTATCGGTAGCAGCAAAAACGATTACTAGGACGGACATTCCTGGCAAAAACATTCAGAGAAAAGCATTCACCCGATAATTTGTCTGCTACGTCTTATCAGCCACCGTTTCCACCAAACAGCATCCATTTTCGTGGTTTTTGCGAGTCATCGTTACGTTTCGTATCTTTTTGATGTCAGCTCTCGTTACTCACTTTGATCTTCCCACGCTCTTGGCCATGCACTGAATTTGTTTTCACCTTTCTCGATATTTCCGTGCGCAGGTGAACTTTCGGAATTCACTACGAGCGTAAGGATGGGATAGAATGAGATTCCCCTGGTTCAGGTGCCGGAGAGAATTTGTAGCCTTTCCATGGGAGATTAGGAGGTCTATGTGTGTAAAGATTTATTCTTTGTGCCGCTAAGAAAAGGTGGGTGTGAAGGAGATGCTTGTAAATCGTATGTTCACACTCGGGTGAAGATACTTTCCGACGTATTTCCATTGCATTAACATTTTTAAGCATTTAGTTCCTTATTGTTGTTTATTACTTGAGTTGTGTTACCTGCAATGGGTCGCGGAGGCGGAGTTTCTGCGATTTCTGGTCTGAAAATTAAAGTCTCTTCCGTGAATCTGTTTTTAAAAACTATCTACTTTCTCGCATATTTATTGATTTCCGACTCATTTTCAGGCTCTTAATCACTAGTTTTTAAATATGCAAGGATTTAAATTTCAATGATTTAAAATATCATGTTAATATTAGTGATGGGTCGGTTCGATTCCTCGATTCTTCGATTCCTCGATTCTCGACCAAGAACCGGAATCGAAAACGAGTACTTGCCAAGGTGAAAAATCGATTCCGATTCCAGTAGTACTTCAAACAACAAAATATACGACCGCGTTTCCAACAGTCATTTGAATTTTCGCGCCACGTAATCATAATGACAAAACACATCTCCTAGGGATGTGCGAGTACTCGAAAATTCAAGTCGATCGAATAGTTGGTACTCGACTCGAGCGTTTCGAGTGGCATTACGAATGTCGAGTCGAGTAGTTAAGGTTACAGAGCTTTCGAGGCTAGTAGGTCCAGCAATCTGCCGGCAGGAAGCGCTATCAGCGCTATCATGAAACTCATGTAATAATGCAGTTTTTAAAGCCGATAAGTCATTCTAATGCCTTGGCCAGGTAGTTTCAGCTTGCCGAATACACTATAGTTGTCGACGTGGGCGCCGAATACCTTTACGCGTTTACGCCAGCCGCGGCGGCCGATCGTCTTCCTACCCGGCGCACACTGGTCCGAAATCGGAAAAAGCTGGAATAAAGTTCAAAATGACCTTTTTGGGGATAGAGACTTGAAACTTAGCGCAAATACTAATAAATCATTACCAGATATAGATTTATATGCCATTTTACATATATACAAACCTTTAGTGAGATAAAGAGGCCCAAACATGACCAATTTTTCGATGCCACGCGAGATATCGTTTTTCCTCAAAAAATCTTTGAATTTATCCAAGTGGTTTTGCGTTGGTATGAGTTTTATAGAATAAAAAACGCAATATTCCTTTGATCTGGCGCTTTGCCTGTACTTTCAATGACTTTTGAAGATTGGCTCTCATCTGTCTGGTTTTACGACGCAAAATGGCCGACCCGTTTTTCACGTGAAATTTGACATAAAGTAGACATTATCTTTCGTTTACGATAAATATAACTCGGAAAATTTACACCACTATATAAAGTAGAGATTTCTAAAGAGTACTAATTAGAAATCTAGGAAAAAAAAGTCTGCGACGAAGGAAATAAGAGCGATTTTTCAATCGCGCGTCAAGGCTCAGCTACACGCCGCGGAACTCTAAGGCTCGGTAACAGCGGACGATTTTTCAAGTTTTTAAAAACATTAGTCTTGAAAATCGTCATTTAAAGCATGGATAATAGTCTTCATTGACTTAAAACACTAAACTGAGGATGTTTATAAGGACTATGTATAGATCGACTAGGCCATTTAGCGCATTACTCGAGTGAAAATACTAAGGATTGGATATTTTTCGGAACCATCCCAGGAATAAGAAATATGCCTCGGGTATTGAAGTAAAGTGAAGAGATTACGTCAGCATGCTTAAGAGAGAGAAAAATGAACTGTTTCCGTGAAAGGCAACAACCGATACCCTTTTTCCCTTTCCACCTTCGCCGAGGTGAGTCGCGCGGAAGGGGGAGTTTTCACACCACAAGGCTCTTTTAGCCTTTTTTATTACTGCGTCCGTCCGATGTGATATTCATCTGTAGCGTTTAGTTTCTTTCTTGAACTTAAAAAAAGCAAGAGATTTTAAGGTTGATTAAATGACGTGAGAAGTATAGAATTTTTTTGGCTCTACAAAACCAAAGTTTAGTTCTATAGTTCGTTCGCTTCGTCCACTTGAATTCCATGAAGATTCAAGATCCAAAAAAATCGTTGATATAATTTTTAATAAAAATTCCAAAGTCTCCATAATCTTGCAATTTTGGTAGGAAAGTACTTGCCCAATCACACAAGTGTGTAGCAAAAGGCAATTATCTGCAGGCAGTAATACTGTAACATGGAGACGTCAAAACCTGCTGGCTGAGCATGTAGAATAATTGGTTTTTCTGCTTGAGAATTTGAAAGGGCCAAATATTACATGATTCATATATGTAGTATGTAATCTTTATTACACCTATGAAAATTTCTGTACTCAGGGCTCTCCCTTGTAGTTTGGATACATATATATGGTCGACATATTATGAGTGCCAATATTTTAAAGTAATACCTATCATGTAACACCACTTTTCAAGTATTTTCTGTTTTGAAATTTAGCTATTATATTTTAATTACATAGTGATGATATGAAAGATGCTTTTGTCAACTGACTCTTTTACAGAGTAATATTTTTAAAAGTGGTTTTCTTGTTTCCTGGAATTAAGTCATATTTTTCTTGGAGCCTATGTCATCAGAATCGATGGAATCGGTATCGGTAGAATCGGAATCGAAATGTCAGAATCGGAATCGGGATCGGAATCGATAAAATTTTGGAATCGACCCATCACTAGTTAATATACAAAAATGCATTGCAATTTCCAACCGTTATCCACGTCACCAATCAGGAAAAACGATTTAAGTAACAAAACTGTCCAGCATACGATATGATGTAAATAGTAAGAGCATCTAGGATCTACTAGAATAGCTATCATTAGGTTCGGTTTCAAATGCCATTTTAGGACGCACAAATGCAATAACGGATAGAATTTGGAGGAGAGTATTCTCGAGAGCGGCGGAGGGAGGGAATCAATGCGAGAAAACAGGGTCCATTTAAAAGCCTGCGTAGCAAAAACTTCGTCTTTATTCCAGCAACTAGGTAGAGTGAAGAAAAACCTTTCTTCTCGCTTACCGACATGTTTTTGATTCCGAATAAGAATAACAAGGATATCAGTCCAATACTACATCCGCAGAATAACATCCGTCACTACTAATGGAGCTAAATTCGCACACTTATCTATTCTCCTTTGCGTCTACATCACCGGCTCCAAAAACATTTCCGACGGCACATTAGTATAATGGATGGCAGGTTATCTGCCACCTCAATACGACCTCAATGTCTCCCTAATGTCCTCCATTACTTCCTTCGCCCAAGTCTCATTTAAACTGACGGCCTCGTGGTCTCTGAGTTAACATTCTCATCGTCACACTAAGTTTTATAATATTCTCCTCTCTCCAGAGTAATGTCTGACTACACGCTCTCTCTTGTTAATGAGTTTGATTCATTGTTGGGGTTGAGTTTGAACATGTGGTGTTGCTAAGCTTTTGCTCGGGTTTTGTGGAGAAGATTGTTGATAAATGGTGGAGGGAAAATAATTCCGTTGTATTAATTAAAAGAAATAAATATTTAACTGCAAGACGGGTACGCGTCATCAAATTCAAACCAGTAAATCTACGTTTAAATAGTTAAGTCAATATTAAATGAGTATGAAATTTGGAGGGGGAGGTTTTTTCCCCAGAGAGTATAGCATTAGGATCTTGATCCATATATGTCACATGAAAAATTCAGAAACCACCAAATAAAATCTTCCTGGCGCAGGGAAAAGAATCAGCCCCCAAAAACAGAAGGTGTAAAGTTAAGACGTCTGTCTTACTTAGCCCGGGGTGAACTCTTCACCTATTCTAATAAACAACTGAGTCGCAATTAGTCATTACGGTCTTATACATTCATCATTATAATGTGACATTTTTAGAATTCAGTCTCTGACGTGATAAATTCATTTTAGGCAGTGTTGTTGGCAATACTATTCAGTTCCATGATATAACTAACCTTACAGGTTAACCTTACCCTTCAGTGTGAGAACACTTTCCAGGATTTTATGAAAAAAGGCTTGGCTATCCCTTGAAATGTCGAGGAATGACGGAAAAACACTTGTCAAAAGTCACTTATATTAGGAACTGCAATGGGAGAGGAGCTCGAGGTCTTCGGGGGCCTTCCTCGTTGAAATCGCGGCAAATCAACCCCATTCCCACCGGGGAAGGGCTTTCCTCGCGTCATTTATTCATCCCTTCCCGTGTATTCGTACTTAGCATCGCTCTCGTTCTGCCAGCCAGCCTAGCAGAAAGGCTCCTGCAGTCTCCGCAGACCTTTGTAGCTCCACTAACCCTTTTCGTCCCAACGCAACCACTAGCAGATTCCCTTTTAAACCGGTGGGAGGAGGAATACATTAACCGGGGCGGAATATATTCGCTGTGCAGCGAATGACACTCGCAGAACGAGCCTTGGTGGATTATGGTTGGTCACATCGCAAAATGACTCGGACAGGCTCCAACGGGAAATGAAGAGAACGCCGCTTTTGTGAAGATTTTAGAGCACAATAACTACGTTTTGGAGCCTTAACTGAGAAGCAATAGAAGAAAATAATCATACTTGATAATGAAGTATGATAAAGATAAGATACAGTTAAATGACTCCACCTTACGGCCGGTTAATGGAAACAAAAAGCGATTGCTAGGAAAAACGAAAAAAAAACAGCTACATAGTTTTGGGGCGTTCAAAAGAAAAAAAAAGCGTGGATTGGTCACCATCAATCATTCATCTCCACAGCTATAACGTCATACAGCCACTTATGAAGTATTGGAATTGAATTGAGATGGTCATTAGCCGCATCGATGTCTTTCTCGGAGTTCAATTCTCAATTCAGTATCATAAACACGTTATTTTTCATTTTGAGTTCTCGTCTTCCAAGATTCACGGTTAGAAATAACAAACACGGTTGCCAAGAGCATGGAATAAAATGAATGCGATGCTGCGCGTCCCAAAGTTCCGCGCTAATTTTCCCGTCAATTCAAAATCGATCAAACCCCTTCGCGATAAATTTTCTAGGTAGCGCTCAAATTTTTTCTATGAATGAAAATCACGTGCAGATACTAGGAATTCACGCTAAGAGCTCCATGCGGATGCGGATTTGATGGAACGAGCGCTTCTTAAGAAGTGCAATCTCTCGGTAGGAACCTACCCCTTTATTTATCACCGGAGTATCACAGTCCCGATATTATCTCACCGAAATCCCTTTTAAGTCTCCCATATCCTGCCTGGTCACAACTAATCCTGAAATGAAATTTGAATAAAAAATAGAGGGTATGTCTGATTACAATCAGCAATAAGGTATCAAAACTATAAGAGCATTAAAAACAGCAATTTTTACTCGATTTTATTGAAATTGAGGCATTTGATAAACATGTGTTCGTTTTTCAAAAATGTAAGTTATAACTCACTCAGAAGTTTTATAATTATTTGCGACAACTTGTGCAATGCTCAGATCCTCTTTTCTGCGTGTTTATTTAAACTTACTATTTTTGGTATATCAAAACGGAAGGACTTATTAAAATCAAAGACGGCTGCGTTGGTTCAAAGTCATGCTGTTCTTTTCCTGATGTAACCTTTTAATCATTTCAAATAACGAATTTTAATATGTTGAGGTTTCTTTAAGTTGTCATAGTATTCGCAAGACTATTTAATGCCAGGCTAAAGTTTCCGATGCGATGAGGAGTCTTCCATCTTCAAACAACCTTTTTCTTTAAATTCAAATGAGAGCTCCTCAAGCATCGGAGTCTCTCAGTAAAAAAATACCCCTTTATTCGTTTCCTGAGGATCAAAGTCCTAAAGTTATCTCACCAAAACCTGCTTTAAGCCTCCGACATCCTATTTGGTCACAAGTAAATCTAAAATGCTAATTTTTTGGATCAAAGAGGGGACGGCCGTTAGAATTCTAGAAAGAAAGGGTTTTCATTGGAGTCGAGAATCAAACCGATTTGCGCCAACCTCTGCGTGGATCTTCTTCCATTCGAATGAAATGTCGCCCTGGAGTAAACACCGCTGGAAATTCATTATGCGGCCTTCCGAAAGATGAGAGGAGGAGGCCGCTCTTCCATCGCTCCACCAACATTCAGCACTCGCCCTGATCTCCCTAGCATTTCAATCACGTTGCCATAGTGAAGGACCCCGTGGCGAATTCCAGACGGAAGCGAAGCATCAAGTTCAACTATCGTAAATCCCACTGGCAGGATAAATCGATCTTATTCAAGCAACCCGTCTCTCAAAAAAAAGCCTCCTTAACATCTCATCAATTTACTTTAATTACATAATAGTTATTTCAACACCATAGGGATTGAATGTCCCATGCTATCGGAAAACCAAGCGATATAAATTATAGCTCCTGCAATATGTGTATAATAATAATTTCTTGACCCAATTACAAGGTTAATTAAGTAACTTTAAACCCTCCTTCACAAAACTTAGCAACATACTATAGTCGGTAGCCTGGTTCCCTTTACCACAAATACCTACTCCCTTACCAGGGTTAGAGATATCTATACTAAAGTATAATTTTGCCTCCTAGTAGTCAGAAAAATATTAAAAATACAGTTCACACCGCTCATCTATAAAAAAATCCATTTTTGAAAAAAAAAGTTTTTTTAGGAATATCACAAGACATGGCTAGATTTTTTTATTGGTAGCAAACTTAGGAGAACGTTTCCTTTTCTCAGCAAATCATTAGCACAAGAGGAGTAGAGTGAATTAAAACTGTTTATTATTAGCCGATGCTCTTTCAAACTCCTCAATGTCAAGTAGTACCTATTGCACTTCCTTTAGGAGAGGCTAACCGAGGTGTTCAAGTCTGCCGCACTCAAGTAGAGACGTATTTCCAGGACAGGATCCCTATTTTGGGAGCCATAGGTTCGATTGCAAAGGCTTTCTTGGCTCGAGGCAGGTGTCTGTAATCTACCGTGGTTCTGAATTTCGAAAAGTTAGAAAGGAATGAGAAAGAATGAAAGAAAAGCAAAAAAAAACATTTAAAATTCATTCATTCTTTTTTCTTCAACTTTTTTCTAGCTGATGGGCTTTCTAATCCTGGATAAACGAATATAAATAAAATCTTTTTCATCGATGGTTCAATGATTTAAGTAACTTGTCTTTCACGAATAATATTTATAACTTAGGTCCTGTTTCGCCGTATTGCGTCATCTTCGTTACACAAACTTATATCAGATGAGAATAATGTGACATTCTCGTAGCTATGGTGTTTGGAAACCATGACATTTGTATGCAGCACAATAGAGGAGGCTAGGAAAAATTAAACTACGGAAACAAAAGCATGAAGAGGTGAAAGGCTTTCGTTGCACAGAGAGCCGATTAACCAACGGTAGACAAATCAAAAAATAAATGGTCAGTAAGTAATATAACACAGGCGAAGAGGGCATTCAATAAAAATGAAAATCTTGTTAGAGCTAAGAATACAATCATAGAATAAAAGGAAACAATTCATCAGATGCTACATATGGAAGCGAGGCTTGGACGTTGGCAGTTGCAGAGAAGTTCATTATAGAAGCATTCGAAATATGTTGCAACCAAAGAATAAAATAATAAAAAGTTTTATCGATTCCTACAATATTCCAACAGCAGTGTTCGAGAAACATTGGCAATTACAAATATTTTCTCGGCTTGGTTTAATTCTCTTAAATTTTAAAATTTCATTCTTTATTTGAATATCGGGAATTAATAAACTGACAAAATGGCAGATAAAAATTATTAGCGTGTTGTAAACGACGTGCTGATGTAGCAGATAAAATTATATGAAACGCATCATGAGCCATTGGTAACGATGACTTGGTAATGATGACTTGATAACTATGATAGTTAATACTACATAGAAATTTATGATACTTTCCAAATATTAGAATTCTAAACAACACCTTGCAGCGTTAAATAAAAAATATTTTTTATATCTCCATTGGGACAAGTACAAAAACAGGCTTACTGCTGAAAATCTGATGAAATAAGATCGAAATAAGAATATTTTGGATGGTATATCTCGGATTCTACAACAAGTAATATTGGTGGTGGTTATGTTCGTTTTGAGTGATTACGGTTGTAATTCTTGGCCTGTATAGACAAAAGAAAGTCAAGAGAAATAAACATTGAATTGATGAAAAACTGGAAAAGTAAACGCAGACCTGTAGATACTAATTTTATCCTCATGAATCCGTTTCCTCGAGCGTTTAATAAGTGTTATTCTTTAAAATGTGATCTCTGCCGCGGAAGGAAAAGCCATCGACCTAGCCAAAGCTGTGACAGTGGAGCCGGAAATATCAAGATGTGCACGGGAGCACGGCCGTGATTACGTGAGAGTGTACGTCCCTCCCCCTCGAGTACCGCAGGGACAACAGCCACGCATTAACAGAGGCACGCACTCATTCACGGCCACCAGAGAAAGAAAGAGGCCTGAAAACATTTCACCCGAGGAAAACAAAACAAATGCGAAAGATCAAAGGATTGCGAAAGATATTCTATATTAAATTTTTAATCATGGATAATTTTCATAGAGAACACATGAGTAGGGCAAAAAATAGGGTAAAGTTACGCCCTCTACGATTAATTATAGGGTAAATTTATTTAGTAAATTTGAAGAAAAGTTTTTCTTAGACGATGTGGAAATTAAAATTCCTTTATAGTCGAACTGAGCTATATGGAATCTCGAGGAAAAGATGAGGGAAATTGTATGCAAAACAGTAAGATTTGAAATGCCATTCTTTCCTCTTAATATTACGAATAGCAACAATAACTAGATTCAAAAATAGCCAAAACCATGTCTGGCTTTGAAAAACCGTACTTTTACAATAAAAAAAGTCCAGCCGTGTTTGTTTGCAAGATAAAGAATGAGTGATGTGTTTCCTTTAATTGTAATAACAATTAAAATACTAATGCATCATGAGCTCCGAGAGAGGGGTGCAAGGGGCTGCACTCCTCATGAAAACCCCCCCGCACCCATTTAATGCACCCCCCTGGCTCATGAAAAATTCTTGCAAACCGACTACTTTTGTAAATTGCATAGGGACTATATATTTTCGAAAGGAAAAATTACAGATAAAAAAGTAAATAAGTCCTTTTTAACTCATTCAGTCTATAATTCATTTATAAACTACTGTTGCTTTATTGCAAGAACAAAATCTTCATCGCTGCAGATGGCAACATGACGCCCCAAGGGTGGCGATGAATGCCTTCCCACAGGTAATTTTTCCACCGTCGCCTATGATATACATTACACTTTCAAATGATGTTCCTTGTTGCGAAATAAACAAATGATACTCATTGAAAAAAATCCCTGATTAAGGTGTAAAAATACACTGATATGTTGGTCAAAAATGTTGCCCATAATTCTCAAAGACCAATCCCCCCGTGGCATTGATCAATGTTAAAATTTGATGTCAGGAGAAAGAAAAACAAAACTTAAATTATTATTTCCGACTTTTAATCCTTTCTCTTCTGGTTTACACCATTAGGAATTATTTACCCCCTATCCTAAGGGCAAATTAGGATTAGAGTTGGATGCTAAGGAAGAGAATTCACCCTACTCTACATTGTCCGATCCTATCAGGCCTTGTATCCTCTTCATTAGCTGGCAAATCTGTAGTAAAACAGCTTTTTGCCCGTGGTTAATCAGGTGTTTTTGGATTCCTAGGTTTCCAATGTCTTTTTTTTTAACCTTTTTGATAACGTTCCCTTCGCAGAAATTATTAAAAATATTAACTTGGTTCAATTTCTAAATATGTTTTATTTCACCCGCCAGATTTTGAAATTTTTGGATTTTCCCTCCTGTGAACTCAACGTTGTGATTCAGTGGCACTGCTACAACAACTGCCTACATTTGCTTCTTTTTCTGATTTGAGGACAAATGAAATATCTGGTCTATTGTAGTGTATGGTTTTACCTGTGAGTGCCGGTCAGTTCTAGTATAGAATGCGTGCATTAGTTTTCTACTGCTGCAGGTAGTTGGTATTTGCGATATGGCGGGGTTTTCGTCGAATGGTCATGAGTATTTGTCGGGTTCCGATAAATATTTATCATTATTATAATATTTATCTCCTATGATTATTTCAAGGTGATGGCGTGAGTTTTAACAGATTGTGTAATTCTTAGCGAAAAAAAAATCGGTTAAAGGTGGAGTGAAGCATCTGTTAAAGGGTTTCCATGGCGACGAACGTGGCGTAAATCTTGAGCGTGAAAACCACAGTTAGGGAGGGGACGTTGCAGAATGCCATTGTTGAGGAGGGGGAAGGGGGTGTTGGATGGGAAGACGTTCCGCCGCGTGATTTAGTACCTTCCTCACCCGCCAGGAGGGGTAGTTATCAGAGAGGTAGGCCTGCGGTCTAAGTAGGGGAGAAAGCAAGAGAAAAAAAATGGAAAGAGAGGAAGCATGAGGTTGTGAGATGTGGGGTGGATGAAAGGAGCAAGTGCACAAAGCTGCCATTCAAAGCAGTAGTTTCTGTTTTAAAGATTTGGAAGAGTCAATGTCTGCGGTGATTTTTTGCAAATATGAATTCATTCATTTCCGTTCATTGTACCAATGTCCGAGACTGGCATTCAACAGTCCGCTATTTCTCGCCTTACCCTCAGTAAGTTTCATAATATGGTTGGTAATTTTAGTCCTCATAATGTCTGCTAATGCCCTAGTAGAACAAAATATTTTAGCAGTCCCCATTTCTAGCCTAATGGCACAGAAATTACACGACAATCACAGTTACTAGAAGACTACGAAAAGCTCTAGCCTTGGATATTAAAGAATATCACATAGGAATTAATTTCTTGAATAAAATGAATAATTTATACTGACTATGAGATATTCCGCTCATTTTTCATAGTCTAAAAGTGATTTAGCTATTCTCATGCTTACGATGTCTGCAATTCTCACCATAGAGTGATGATTCAGGCTTGATCTGTAAGTTTAAATTAATATTACATTTCTAGAACTTCTTGCAGTTAAATATTAATTCATTGAAATTACGCTAGATGGTACTGGAGCACATAGCCCTTGACGTAACCGCTCCCTCAATCTCTAAAACCCAAGTGAATTGGCTCATTTCCATGGGAACGATTCTTTTCCATAGCGTCATCATTGTAGCTTAGAGCAATGAATGACTCATTAAATGATTCATTAGAAGATACAACAGCACTCCGAATGTGATAACTTTCATTCAGTAATAAAGAGAGCAACATCCCGGAACCAGCAGTAATGAAAACACCCTTCCAAAGCGAGCTTGACCATACCAGTTGTTCCGTAGATTGTGCAGGATGGGAGGAAGAGCTCGTGAACCGCTTGGCTTCAAGCCAAAGCGATGAGAACAGGTTATCCTAAGCATTTACCGCTACGGGCAGCGATTTATCAACAGAACCAGTAGAGGGCAAGATAAATAGCTTGCATTCACATGGCTAGGCTGTACGGTGTATGTGGGACCAAGCATTCCGCTCGAAACATTATCACTATCAGGCACAATGCAATCAAAGTTGGGTATTTAATATGACTAAAAGAAAGATTCACAAAAAATGGAATGGCGCCACGAACGATTTTTATTAGATTAGATTTTCTCTACTGTTGTACGTTACTATAAGGTAACAGTCACATAGCATGGTAACATGGCAATAAATGCATTTGTTTACTTTTAAATTTTACACTATAATCACCGAGAATCCGTCTTTTCATCGATTTTTCTCGATCGTCCTACTGAAAAGATGTTGCAGCTATGGACATTTCAATTTTCTTCTGCACTTGTTAAATTATAGAGGAAGTAATTTATACCAGGGTTAAAATAATCCCAGAGAGTATGCGTCGCAAATAATTTTTGCTGTTCTTCCCAGCATGCAACAAAATAACGTAAAATAATAAAGAAAGTTGGATTTCTTCGAGGATTGTAAGAGGCGTAACGTGTCAATTTGTTGAGAAACTTTTTTTTTTAGTCGTACTATGTACTTAAGCTATCATGTGCGTACTTAGTATACCTCAAGCAACTAAATAGTAAGCTCGATAGATATTAGGAAGGTGAAAAGGAAAATCTTGGTTTATAACAACGTAACATAAAATATTTTTCACCGAATCAGTATCTTGATTTGTTTAAGCTGAAAATTGTTGATTGTTGTTGTATTGTTGATGCATTGTTGAAAAAATCGAAAATAATTGCAGGGTGTTTTTAGCATAAATATTCGTTCTTGAAACACAGATTTAACTTGAAAATAATTCTTAGACTGATCAGATAAAGAGCATTGCTTCAGCTCTTAATACATTGGTATTATGGAATTAAAAAAACTATCGAAGAAACCAATATGAAATAGTATATTATAAATAATAGAATTTCGTTCGCTCTCAGTGAATCAAACGCAAAGGTTGGTTAAGTTGCGATTAGGGCTCACCCCAGACTAAGCCAGAGACCCCGAATGGTAACATGGGGTGAACCCTATTTAATGGTATCATATAGTTACATAGAACGGGTTATAAAATGATGTAAAAGAGAAGATATACGTCGCTATGAAAAGGCTAGCGGATAGGAGAGCGGAATGTAGAGCTGTGTCGAACCGATTTTAGGGATGTTTACTTATGACAATGACGATGACAACTCAGAGAGGATAAAATAGACAACTGTATTACAAAAACGAATTTAGGAGGATATAAAGGAGGAAGTAAGACCAGTGGATAGGTTCGAATAACGATATTTACAGTAAAACAAGACGGTAATAAGCACAAATATGAAAGATCCGTGTCATCTTCTGTCGTACGGGAGCCAGTGAGGGCCGGGAGCCAGGTGTTGTTATTTTTTCCCGCGAGACGAGAACAGAAGCGATAAAGCAATTGGGAGAAGTTAAAGAGAGCATCGGGAATACGTGCTCCGAATTTCCCCGCGATCGCTCGAAGGAATGCCCGTGGGAAGAAACGGGGAGCCGCGGTGAAGGATGTGGAGGGAATAGGCAACATACTCCCTCATGAAGATACTTTTCCTAGTCTTAAATGTTTCTCATGCCTTTCTACTTCTTTTGGTGGTAATAATATCACTATTGAATATGCTTATTGTAATCGAAATAATGAAATAAAGAACTAAAAATGTTTTCAAAAAATGAAAAAAAATTGCTTCATGCAATGGAAAGGTAAAAAATGGCAAGAAATAATGATAGAGATACGAAATTATTTACCTCGAAATAAAATTCTGCTTGCAGTTGTTTTAAATAAAATTCTGTTTGAAAAATAACGCTGCGATTCGTGCTAGTTTTAAAAGTAACCATTGCTCTATTCCACACGGTATTTATCAAAATACTCAACCGATTTCGACCTTTTCAGGTCATTTTCAAGAGGTGAAGGGCTCAGTGAAGTTTAAAAAAAATAACTTCTGTGTACACTTCGTAATACAACAAAGTTAGCTTTTTAATCTATCATGTCATAATTCCACAAAGTGAACTCGCAAACCATTGATTACATTGGATTCGTGGTATATATGTGTTATTTTTAAGCTTCTGCTAACCAAAATACACACTGCTCACAAAAACAAGACAAGTGCGCATAAAAAATTACTTAATGGTCAGGTGACTGGTTGGGGTGTGCACGGTTTAGGGTCACACCTTCCGTACGTGCCTGCGACGCAATCGGGAATGAAAAAGGGAGATGATACCAAGGAAGCAAATGAACTATAGCGAATAGTATCCGTTGAAATTCAACGGGTAATGAAGACCTAAATATGCATTTACAATTATAAAAGCAGTGGTTTAATGTTAACAGGAGGTGTAGCTCATAGTTGGGATTAATGATAAATAAATTAAACATTAAAATTAATCGTTAAAAGTGTAGCTAAACTCTTTCAATTCATCGTCATCTTTAATTTTTGTTAAAACTTAAATATATAATCATAATAATAAAATATTAACTGATTAAAAACTTACCTTCGTTAATTTTATAAGTCAAATTTTGGTGTACATCAATCCGTTCGAATTTTGCCCTCGACAAATTTTCCAACAGACATAAGGAATAATAAAACGGTATCCTGTCATGTAATAAAGGAGTTCAGTTGTGTAAGTATGCAAGGAACAGTCCCAAACGAACTAATTCACACAAATTAGGGACTTGTCCAATGTAATTCATCTGAAAAACACGCCACTCGGCGACATCCCTGTCGTCAGCGGGGTTCAGTGAAAAGAACGGGAACATTTCGGAAAGCACAAATTCCCAAACGAAGAGAGATGACATCACGCGAAGACATAGTCCTCGAGGGATCATGTCAATTTTTTCGATCCAGGAGGGAGAAATATGAGAGGAAAGGAATTAACTTCAACTTTAAGCAAATAATTTATCAGAAAAGTAGATTTCAAATTTAGAAAGTCGCTTTTTATCGAGATTGGTTAATTTAAATTTCGGACCTTGGTTTAGCATTAAGAAGTTTCGTCCACAATATGTTTTAAATAGATGTTCATTCCTGGTTGCTATTTTCAATTTCTCTTCATGGAAATGTAGGAAAATAGATTTGGATATAAAAGCACAAGTATCCGAAGAAAAAGAAGGTTGTAGCTATTAAGATCAAAATAATTATATGCCTCACTCTTTTCCCAAAAATATAAATGTCAACCCAATACTACCACTGCCATCGCTGATGCATGCTGTTGAAGGCCAACAGTTTGATATTGGAAGCATAACAAATTTTGCCTTAAGAAAAAAATTGAAAACTCCTCTAGTCAGCGGGGCAAGAGAAAACAGAGATATAATTTAAACTGAGACCACGTCTTAATGCTAAGATAAACAAAAAGACCCTCGATTTCAACATGTAAATCCCATACAGAATCATACCCCATAACCACATCAATTGAATTAACCGTTGCACATTGTGAGGAAGCCTCCAGCATGACGCGGAAAACGTCAGAGTAAGCGATGTAAATCTTTTCGGAGAAGAAAAAACAATTCTCTAACCATATGCAATAAAAACTTTCAATCATTTACACAAAAAAGACGTAACACAAAATTTCGTTGATAAGTAGAAAAAAATGCCAACGATTGTTATGAATGGCATCGGTGTTGTAGGTATGGCACAAGAGGTCGTATTGTTGAACCGTTCATCCCTCTCATTGTTGTCCACTACGCTCCATTTACGCTCCGTTGGGACCACCCCCATTACACGCGTTCGATTTCCTCCACCTCAGCGCCATCTACGCGCAAGCACACGAGGGGCCCAGGCACGCACGCACGAACCCCCCCACCCCCCTCATCCAACAACCAGATCATTGCACGCCCATATTCGGACCGCTTCCGACGGAATTCTTTCCGGTTGACCTGATTATCGAAAAAATTGGATCGCAAATTCCCCGCTCGCTGCTATGTTTGTCATCCAGAAAACCTCATTAGCAGTGGTCGTGGCGACACGCATGGACATTTCAGGAAATTAGGCTCCCGGGTGGGTATTAAATTTCTGCTGGAAAGTTTTATACACTCTTATGCAGAAAATTCATGCGAAAAATGTAAACTTTTTCAGGGGCATTTTAAGATAAAATTTGCCTTGTTTAATTCTATATGGAAAAAAATATGGTGATGAAATAAAAAGTTTGAAAAATATTCGTTACATATTTTTTCCACCAAGATAATCGGATTCCATGTGACGTGTCATGACCGTAAACATCTCAATAAGGAAATGTGTGTCGCATCGTATTAATACTAACTGAATTTATGGAAATAATTCACCTCGTGATTCAATTAACTATCAATTTTTATTGGATAGTCAGACTATGTTAAGACGTGAGAGAAATTATATTTTACTTAATTTCAAATTAACAACAGCACTCATAAGCATTCTTCATCTAACGGACGAATCAGTAGAAATCAGTAGAAATCAGTAGAATCGAAAGAGTAATCATCGATGATAGAGAGTTATTTCGGCACCAATAATGTCATTAAAACAAAAGAGAGTTTTTTTAAATATCCATAAACACGCGCTCATCTACCTCCATACAAACTGGATATCACATTTGTGTACTGAGGAAAAAATATTATCATTTTCAGACAAAACGGAACCTTCTCCATGCAGTGAAAACATTGGTTGTCATAACAGACTGAAGGTGACAAGAACAAGAATGATCATGCTGAGGTTGTGGAAAGTAAAATGCTTGATTTGTAGAAATGTAAATGGTAAAAAAATGATTTAATGGAACAAACTATGTACGTCTAAAGTGCGATGGGAACAGGAGGAGAGCTGGTGAAAATGTTTGTTTTCGAACGCTAGTAGTTGACAAACTAAAATTAAATTGACGAATATTAGCTATAATATTACGCTCGTAGACTAAACACACGCGAAAATTGAGTACAACTGTGAGTCAATAATGCTAAGATTGCTTAAACGCAGCTCTCCATTCCTTTCTCCTATCCGCTAGCCTTTTCACAGTAGCATATTTATTATCTTTTACATCCTTTATTATATTTCCTATTTAACTCATTCGGGGCCGTCCTTTGCCCTTCTTCCCTTCCTCCTGTCTATCTACGATTGCCTTCCTCCGGCCATCACGTCTCATGATGTAGCCAACTAAGTTATACCGTCTTTTTCATAGGGATTTAGAAGAATTCTCTTTCCTCCCACTCTTCTCGGGCACTTCTTCATTTCTTACATGGTCGATCCGTTTTATCTTCATCATTCTTCGGTAGCACAACACTTCGAATGTTTTCACCCCCTTGATATCTCTACTCCTGCCAGAGACCACGCTTGACGGTAACATCATTTGAAATTCACGAATATGCGAATGTATGTGCTAAAAGAGAGGTTATGATACTTGATACTTGGCATTTGTAGATAGTGACCGAACTATCTTCATTTTTGGAGATTAAAAAAATAATATAGTGGTGAAGACTTGTGTTTCCCATTAATAGCTCACGGTCGCATGGACTGATCCCACTGGAATGGGGATGCTATTTAGAGCACAGGCTGTTTTCATTGATCGGTTTCGTTTGTTTTTAGAGATGTTAGATTCCTCCGTAACCTGAAGAGACCCTCTCTCCTTACCACACATTATTTTCTTCCGTCTATACCATTCCACGATTGCCCTCCTCTCCAGCTAAAAGCAATTTCCATCGCGGTGAATGAGAGAGCAGCTACTGCATGCTTCGGGAGAAGAATAAAAATTAAACTATTTTGAGATATATTTCACGAAGCAAAAGAGTCTCATCAATCTCCGCTCTCTAAGACTTTTTGCTGAATCACATGCCGTTTCTTCGTTCCGAACGGTGTAAGAACTTAGATTTAACCCAAGGAAGACTTTAAGTATCGCTCCCTACTATTCTAGCAAAACGAAGAAATATTCCTTGAACATATACGAGCAGATTCCTCGCTTGGAACGACGTAGGAGCTATAATTCCCACCGGATACAACATACGGATTGTAAGTACTGCCCACTGCTATTCAGGTAACTCAAAAGGGAAAGGGAAAGGCGAAGTTTAGCAGTAAAGATGGAGAACTCTAACTTCACTTTAGTATTTTATCTACGCTCAAAATTTCCCCTTAAATACGTAACAATAACTTACAATTTTTAGCATAGGAATGGTATCAAAAATATATTCATTTTGAGAACACAAAAGGAATTATTAAGGTTAAAAATGTTTTAAATGTATTTTCCAATCCGGAAGTCAGATATGCTAAATTGATTCTTGCAGTTCGAAGGCGTGATAATACATGTAGTAAAATAATTGAAGAATACACTGAGTACGCTTGAAAATATTGAGCAGGTACTTACGAGTTAGCGTTTCATAGCAGCTCTTTATTTTCGCACAGAGAAATCTAAGATGGCATTCAACTTACATGAAAATAAAATAAAAATGAATACATTACCAAAAATGCTAAAAAAATTGACATTTTAAAGATCTAAGACTAAATTATAGCTTTTCTGGTTTACTTTCATGATTCGCCTGAATATTAGCAATTAAATTGTTCAAATAAATAACATCTCTGTCACAGGAAAGGATAGTACGCAATGTAGCCCTACAAAAATCCTTGAAAAATATCTAGGTGGTTCTAACGAAGAGTTAATCGACAAAACCAAAATTTAGATTGCAAAATGAGATTTTGAATCGACGCAGACTTCGCCGTTACCAAAGCCTGAAGACCAGTGTTGAAGAGATTGAAAAAACACACAGAGGACATCTTGTACTGGATTGGCTGCTGCTGGCCAATCACATGGCATTGATCCCCGCTCAAGTGTATGTAAGGCGACCAGAAACGACACTCATCTGAACCATATGAGATGAGTGAGTCGAGCATCGAAACGTCGGCAGAGGAACATCTGATGATTTCCATTTAAGTTGGAATAACCCACTGTTTTGTACTACTTGGCGTATTAGAATTTTGTGGGAGATTATTCTCTTGTTATAAATGCAAATTTATTCGCCGTAACTTTCAGTGATTAAACATCGTATAAAATATTTTTTTTTTAATATACGGTAAAAATCACTGTTTGTCAATGATATTTGCATTGATCAAATAATAATCTTTGTAGTAATCGAGGATATGCATGATAAATATATTACATTATTGTTATTTTACAAAATAATTTTTTTACAACATTGCTGAAGATCTCTCGGGTTGCCTGAAAATTATTTGCAGTTTGACATGTCGGCCACGGTCTCAGTCGTGTGAAGTATAGAATTGAATTTCTAAAAACCGTCGATGCAAGTCGCATTTTTATCGATTTTTTTAAATATCCGCAGCACGGATATGAGGGCAAGGTTGATCCGTTTGTTCTCAATATTTACTATACAACGTTTACCACGGCGAGGAATACCATCGCATAGTTATGAATTTGATGGATTATACCGCCACGAATATCACATAATTTCGACCGACAGTCCCAGCTATCGGTTATTTCTACGCGAAATTTGGATCGCTCTGCCCTTCAGCGACGCAAGTGGGGACTTTTGTGAACCCATTTTGTGGGCGAAGACACATTTAGAAGTCGACTGAAGAATCCTCCGTTGTAATATTCGAGCCGTTGAGTCCACTGGGCGATGAACGAGAGAGAGGGAGAGAGATAGGGAGAGAGGAATAAAGGGGCCTTAATTGGATTCGATTGAAATGGAGGGAGAGAGTCGCCTGATGAGGGAGAATGGATCTGCCAAACGTATGCTGTGAAGAGAAAGAGAGAGACAACGGCAGACGAGGTTCAGCTATCGAGGGTGGCAGCCACTGATGAGGCAAGTCAGTGAGTCAATTGCGAATGATCGATCACTACTAGCGACGGGTTTAAACATTTTTTCCCGTGGTTGTTTTGAAAGGCTGAATGAAATGCATTTCTCCATATAAAACCTTTTGTTCGCATTTTTTCCCATCTCGCAATAAATTATTACCTCGAAAAGCATACCCTTTGAAAACTTATTCAGTATTATTCCCGGGAAATATACACGTAATTTATTATTAATCCATGTATTAATTATTACATTGAAATATTGAAATAACACATCGATGGCTAAGTTCTAGCAACACGTAACTCAAAAATAGCAACTTTTCAAGAGAACAAAAAAACGATTAATTTCTTTTACTTGCACACTGAAATTAAAAACCAGAAGTTCATTAAACTGAAAAAGAAGCATTCATTTGCAAATAAAGAGTTGTGTTTCGCTTGTATTTTATTTTTTTAATGTTATTATACTTTGTTTAAGATACTCGTCTCAAGCCGGCCGAATTTCAGATACGTGTTGTTAGAACTTATTGTTAGCCATCGATATGCGACGTCATTACGATAGGTATTTTCAATTGTATGGCGCCTACAAAATCACATAACTACCCTCATTGTCAGTGGACACGGAAACATTATGTCTTGCTTACTTCATCCATTATATCCTTCCTAATTCCTTTTTTATGCAGTTGTCTGTGTTATCATCTCTTTATTATCATCGTATATATTAGGGACTCGTTATTGAGTAACCAATTAATATAATTGGAGAATGGGGATAATTATACGTACAAGGTATTAAAAATACGATAATATGATTCAGGGCATTACATTAATATTATGCGTATATTATATAGTGCCATCGATTAATTTCTTTAAAAAAATATTTTTTACGTTCTTCTCGAGCCGATAAAGAAAAATGTTTTATTAAAAACTTACAAAACGTTAGGCTTTTTTTCGAGGTACCCATCTGCAGTCGATTGCTAATTCAATAAGAACCGATGTTGGTCACTCACCGGTTGCGAATGACTGAAATCATCCCCCAAATCCCATAATTGGAGAAAGCATGATTGACAAAGGGATCGTTTTCAGTTGCGAATGACTGGGAACTTTTTCTGCCTCAAATCAATCTTAGGATTATTGACCACTTATGATGATGAATGAATTTCGGGTGAGATTGTGATTTGGAACATTGGTTCATAATATTGCTTAAGTTTTTTCACTTCAAAATATACTATTATTTCAATCGAATTCTGCTCATTTTCCAAATTAAGTTACTTGTGATTTGGTCATGTTTGTAAGGCCCGGTCGAGCTTCGACTGCTCCCTTGGCAACCAGAATTCCATCGTTTTGAGTCGAGCGCTAACCATCGTGCGGTGAGAGTGTAACAATTGACGATCAGCGACGCGGGCGCCACCCCCGCCAGCAGCGGATGAGAGTGAGTGGAGTCAATGGCCGGGGAAGGAGAGGTTAGAACCGCAAAGAGGTAAGAACGCGAATATTTGCGATCTCACCCACTCACCTGCCTCGGGACATAACGGGATATAAGAAAGAGAAGGTGGCCGAGGGCAAGGCGCCATTCTATGTGATACGCATTTCGTGACATCTTTTCCGCGCACATCGAGGTTCCGTTTCCTGCATCTTTCAACGAATTAGCCACTCATCACTTGGATAAAGGAGGGATAACGAGGAACTAATGGACAATATTAAACGAGAGATTGAAATAACACACTCTGTTGAGGAAGGTAGGCATAAGATTAAAACAAAAGAAATCAAAGTGGCCAGGAAGTCAATTGGTTATGCTGACAATAGAAGGATAAAGAAACCGAGTATATCGGAGGAAATGATAGAATAAATGCAAGAGAGAAGGAAGTGGAAGGACGTGGACACGGTGAAGGGAAAAAGGAGGTATAGGGGAATAAAATATCGATTACAGTTTGAGGAAATGGTAAATTTTTAGAAGGAAAGAGAGGTAGGTGCGCTGTGTGCCAAGATTAAGTCGCTATCGGGTGGCAAGCCGTGTAAAAAAATTCCAAAAATCCATGTCAAAAAAAGCTGAAGATGGAAGGATGCTAAGAGAGCAATCCAAAGTTCAGAGTAGGTGGAAGGAGTGGGTTGAATATCTGTATTATATCAGGTACAGGACAGAAAAATTGAACTTTGATAAGAAAAGTGAAGTAGAGGATAATAATGTTACGCCGGGATCTTAGACACAGACATCAAGAGTCCTTTTTGATATGAAGGCTAGGAAAGCAGGGTGCGTGGGCGATATCCCTGCTGCTGTAGAATTTAGGTAAGGATGGCAAGAGAAGGTTTTACCAACTATTAAGCTGGATAAATGAGAAGGGATATTGGCAGGAGAATTTCGTAAAACCGGTTTTTGTTCTGCTACCGAAAAAGAAGAAAGCTGTAGAGTGCAGAGATTTGAGGGCTTTTAGCCTAATATCGCACGTTGTGAAAGCATAACTTAAGTTTTTAAACAAACGAATGGAGGCAAGGGCTAACGAGTATTTAAGGTGACGATCAGTTTGGTTTCAGATAAGGAAAGTCAACTCGAGACGCAAAAGCGGTAATGAAATCCCTGGTGGAGAGGAACCTAGAATAAAACCAGGAAGGGTATGGCAGCTTCGTGGATATTGTAAAAGCATTTGATAAAATGGACTAGGTAAAGCTAATTGAGATCCTTAAGGAATAGGTGGAGATTAGAGGGAGATGTGACTCATTCGCAATCTGTGTATAGCCCAGAATGCGAAAGTGAGGGTAGCGCACGGAGAATCTGGGTGGGCTAGCATTGGCCGAATAGTGAGGCCGCTCCGGAGAGGATGGCGTAAGGTAAGCTGAAAGCTGGAGTTTTAGTGGGGGAATGATTTATAACAGTAAGTTTTAAATCCACTATGGTCAAAGAAAAAGCTTTTACATTACAGCTTTCAATGCTGTAGCATCGTCATCAGATGCTATATTTAAAATGACGCACTTTGAAATATAGCGCCTGGTTATGATGCTACAGCAATGAAATCCAGATTTTGCAAGTTTTTTCCTTGAATATAGTGGATTTTAAAAGTTACTGTTATAATAAATGGAATTTCACAGAAAGAACACTATCACCGTTTCATTCGGGGGGAGTGATGTTTTAATGAGTGAGGTTCGAGGATGATCAGGCGCCGAATAGCCAGTCAGCGAGAGGACTGCAGATTTTAGTCGAAGCGTTAGATAGGCCTTGCAATGAATACGGTGTAAATATTGAATACGAGAAAACCAAAGTTACGACAGATTTTCTGAAGCAATGCGAACCAGAAGTAGATTTAATGGCGTTAATTCTAGGTAAGGGCGTTAAAAAATCGATTCATGAATTGCCACCCAGTTCTATTTTTGGAATATGTCTATAGTATAAAATAAAAGTTTGGGTCAATTCTGAGATGGATTAATTGAAGAAATTTACTGGAAAAGTTATGTGAAAAATGTTTTTAAGACCCAAATATGAAGACGAAAGGAAAATCTTTTTACCAATTTTTAATAAATTCAACCGTAATTTCGCACTAAGTGCGATAGTTCCTCTGGGGAAACACAAGGATGTAACATAAGAATTGATCAGGACTTAGCATGATATAAGCTAACGAATTACCCTGGTGAAATATTCATAGCGTAATTGTATAATTGTAATGAAGGGGAGTATTAACGACAGAAAAATGTCTGTGGTTTGATAACACACGATTTCTAAGCGTCCGCAATTTCGAAGCTACGGTCATTTCCACGTCGTCTCCCATTTCCTGCACCCCAGTTCAAAAGGGATATATGAAACAGAAAATCTAAGGAGGAGGAGGAAATTGGGGGTCCGGCCCTTCTCAATTTTCCCTTCCACGCCCCTCGCAATTTCCATAATCCCTCCGTCCACTTATATCCGCAGCCGTCCACTACGGCCGCCTCCTCTTTCACCTCGACAAGTCCTCTCCTCGTACCCTGCAGTAGAAACTCGCTCGTGTTTCAGCAGCGGAGATTAAGTGAAATAGCGGGCACTGCGTAGTAATAGAATGACTGGATAGAAATTGTAGTTATGCTACCCGTAAACCTCTTTCGTGGAGGATACATGAGTACATAAGTTCCGAATAGATATGAAAGGATTCGTTCTATTTTCTTCGTATAATTTTAGCAATGAATTCGTCATCCCTGAAGTCGGATTCATCTGCAAATGAGGATATCAGATATCCATGGTTTTTATAGTACAATTAGTATCCTGGAGATCCTGAAAGGAATAGTAATGAAATTGATTAAAATGTGCTTGAGCAGGATGAAAATTAGCTATAGGCCAAAGTTTGTGAAAAATATCACGGTTTAAACCCATGGTTTGGTATTTGGAGGAGGTGACCGACAGCATTTGCGCCATGAGGGAAGGGTATGGAAGGATGGGTGGAGAGAAAACCGGCGTCAGTAGTAGCTTGCTCATAACGAAAGGCGCCAAGGGGACCACGGCTTAACGTCCCATCCGACGGACAGAGTATTGCGCTCACAATGTCCTCCACATATAATTCAAGCAGGGATCGGGCACTCTAAAAATTCTCTGCCTCCGCCGGGATTTGAACCCTAGCCCACGGGATGGGAAGCCAACACTCTAGCCACCACACCAACCTGATCTCCGTTTGAACTCCTAACTGGTGGGATTTCGTATTGCCTCAAAGAAGAAAGTAATAATTTCTACCAGCTTTCTCAAACAGTAATAAACTAAAGTCACATTAGTTGTTCACAAATACGAGGTATTCATTTACATGGCAAACAAAAAACCATTATCGTTCTGAAATCATAATGAATCATCATTTTGATTACTGATTTGATTGTTTCAATCGTTTTTTTTATAGTATCACTAACGCTCGTTCGCTGAATCGTCTCATAGGCTGATTTCGATGGGTGAGTGCAGAGCTCAACTCAGACTACCTCACGGGAGTGTAAATTTCACACATTCAGAACTTGGGGGGCAATTTCTTTCCTTTGGCCACGTCGTACTTAGAGGATTATCTTTGGGTCATGTGCGAAGGCTATATCTGAGATTTGAACCGGGGACCACCAGCACAAAGCGCTCCCTAATGGTACATCATGTGGTTTACCTCCATGGTTTCAAGGTATCTGCATTTTTATGTATTGCCGATAATAAATGCGCACAGGGAGAAGAAAATTGTCTCCATAATTTCACACAAATAAAAGCTATATTAATTTTCTTCACTTGAGCAATGGACCATACACACAGATTTTGAAAATTATAATTTTATAAATATTCACATTTCTACAAAATAAGTGAATAAACTGCTTGTAAATATATAGCATAAGAGGTTGAACCACTTCCTTGGATGAAAAATTGCTTTGTCACAGCCCATGAATCGGTGCACATCAAAGAAGGGAATTTTCATTATTTTGAGGAAATATTACGAATTTTTACCGGCCCATTACCGGCGTTAAGCATCTGAAAAGTAATTCAACCCTGAGTCGAACATATGCAAAATACATGTCATGAGATCTTAAACAAAGTAAATGCATGGTCCGAGATTGAAAATCATTCCCTATGACAAACAATCTGATTTTGCTATAAATAAGTCTATTTTGGCACGAACTCTATTTTACCGCATATAAGCCTTTCGCACATTTAACCAAATAAATATTCAAGTTTTGTGCGTATTTCTCTCTTTTGATTAATTATAATTAGTGTGAATAAATTATTACGTTCAGATAAATGTTGTCAAAGTCTGACACTAAATTTCTGACAAACTTTGTGTGGACATCACTAACATAATGATACATAGTATGAATAATATAAACAACAAAGTTTGAATATGCAGGAGTTTTTTTTTTGAGGACAGTTACTAGAAAAAGATGGAACGATGGGAAATTAGATTAGTCTATTCAACTGACTATTTTCTTCTTGATTGGTTGTCCTTGGTTGGTCAATAGGGTAGTTTCCTTCATTAAAGAAAACGAAAGGCATTGATTGCGAATCGTTATCCACCACTCGTGTATTCATAATAAACTAATTATTTGGTTTTAGAGATCCCAGTTCAGACGAATGACAATGGTCAATTTTAACCTCATTTGAAAAAGGCCAGATTGGCGCCCATGCGATGCCACTCCACGTGACGTCACAGGGACCTATATTCTTTACGAGTAGATATGAGTTTTACATCGTCTGAGATTACCAATGCATGCATGAGGCAAAGAGCTCAGGGAAATATGTCTTAATAATCACCTATTAAAACTGCCTACGGTCGGAAAGTTTTCTTCTTTTGATAGGGTATTAATAATCCTTATTTAAGCCAAGCGCTACCTGGTAGCTGGGTACTCTGCTACCTGCTAGCAGACTGCATCGTATCAGCGCTCAAAGCCTCTTCCCAAGGTCACCTCAATGCGGCAGCGGGAACCAGAATGACGTCACACGGGCATTGCCCAGCATTCATACTTAGCCGTCGCGTTTTCGCGCGCTTGAAATTTTTCACTTTTCATGTTATCGCGAAAAATAGATATCGTCATTAAAAAATCTAAAAGCGTGAAATACGTACTCAAGGAGTAATAATATTTCGAATTAGGCAATACAAAAATAACAGGAAACCTCCCTATCGGTTGCCCAAATAGCAGCATTTCTTCACTTCTATTCCCAGGCTCTTCTTCGTCTCTTCAACTGCAGACCTTTAATTTTGTGATCTTTGCATTAATTTTCAGATTATCTGCTCCATGTCTATCCTATGACTGCAATGAGATAGTGGAATTGGAGCATGCATTTTTTTTTCACCGTGGATTTTTTCCGAATAAATTCACGCACCCATCTCAGCAACTGCAAACGAGTCGAGGCAAAAGTGGTCTCGGTTTGTGGCAAAGTGAGGAGACAGCCTGACCGAGACCTGACTGAGCCGCTTCCCGAAGGCAGTTCAAGTTATTCCGTCCTGTATTGAAGTGACCCTGCCCACTCCTAAAATCCCATTCCCATCTTGTATGTAGCAGGGGTGGAGTGGTTACCCAGCGGAGGCAACGTGGTCAAAGGGACCCAAAGAGTAATTCCTCTCCCCCCTCAAAACAAGTCAGAGGGCATATATAGGTGAGCATACCTTTATGATAGCATACTATGTAAACAAAAAATTACATTTAAAACTGAAATTAACAATCGTTTCAGTTACTCTGGCGTCGGAGCAAAACATTTCAACAGTTTATCTTTGCCTAACTTAAAAACTAACTGTTTTTGAACGCTCATAAAAAAGCTAAAGGCTCAAAATTTTCTTGATACTATGTGCAGCTCCTTGTCGAGTGCGATAAGAAATATGGGCGAGCCTTAAGCAATGATGGGGTTTTGCGTGTTCCCGCCTACCCCTGATGCGTGCGTCTCTTGACCAGACGACCCTTGAGCAAACCAAACAATACCCTTATTCCATCCCTCAAAGGGGCCGGCCCGAAATGACAATAGATTGAATGCGTGAGTACACGACCGGTCGGCAGCTTAGCATGCATCAACACGAGGGGCATTTTCAAGGGCACCAGCGTGATGGTGAGGTCCACGCTCCAAGCATTTTAAAGCCGGTTTGCTAGCTGAACTGAGACGGTCGTTAGCAATGATACATTTGGGAGACCTCGATTAAGACTCAAACGCAATGTAATTTTTTGTGTAAGGATGTTTACTTGAATAAGAGCGCGAATTCTGCGAAAAAAGTGACTTTACGAAAAGAGAAGCGCCGTACACACTACATTAATTTTTTCTTTGAATTAAAACATCATTACCAAGTACTTGGTATGAACTACTAAGGACCTGATGATGATTAATATTGCGATGAGGTAACTAAAAATGAGGCTGTAAGATGACAAATGTGATTTAAATGTTTTATGAGGGCGGATTTTATTTTTGCCGAAACATTCCCTAATATGTTGCTATTTAATCAGTTAAAGTCATGGAACAAAAACGAGGCCATTTACTTTCAGTATTTTTTTTTAATACGCACAGAAATAGTTTCATATTCATATATATATACCCAAAAAAAACCGCAGACTGACAAGGGGGAATATTTTATGGATTCACCTACAAGGGCCTGCCATTTTGTATACATATCACGGGGAAAATTGATTGCGTCGAATTGGAAACCAACTAGTATCTTTATATTCTAGATGTTACGAAACTCTGGGGATTCGAGGTTGGGTAAAATGGTTCCCGCATCAGAATTAACACACGTCGATATTAGGATCACTAATTATCTTCATCGGAAGACTCCATAAAGCATGCAATATGTAAATCTGAAAAGAATATTAACGACCATTCGTGGCGTCAATTATCATAACAAAATTCGATGGAACTGTCCGGCTGATCTAGGAATAGCGTAGGTTCAGCAATGGGATTTTTTATTTTGCTCTTCTGCTTTCAGTTTTGCTTTTAAAAGGTATTTTCGCTCAAGAGATGGCGCTAGATTTTTTTCACGTAATGGGTCAATAACTGAAGTTTGTTTACAACCAGTTGAATTTATTTTATGCTTCTTACTAGTCTGAACATCAAGTGTTTAGCTGAAATATCTCACATTTGTTCTGCACCAGCTAAAGCCAATTTTTTTAAACGATTAGTGTCAATGGTGATGGTGAAATGATTGTAGACATGATTGGTTATTGGTGAGCGATTCTGAAATTATAATACCATTTTCGTTCCCATGTGGTTCATAGGCGATCATTCATATAAATGGCCAGACTGCTTTCGATTTTTGTTTTCTTACAAATACCGTGATGACTAAACAAATAAATATGCATAGGTAAAACAATATGTGCCTTGTACACCATAAACGACCACTCAGTCCGGAAAGGGGTTTGAAAAGATCCTCTTGAGGTTTTCCCGGGGAATCTCCGTTTCGCAGCAAACGGAGTCCCGGGGCTCAGCAGCTACGGGCGCTGGGCATTCCCTACATCCAGGGCATTCTCTGCTACTCGACGCGAGAGAAAGAGCCGACACTCCATCACCGCCTCGCTTCAGCCTCTTCCCTTCCACGAGAGGAGTCGGTCCATCGCTTCCATCTATCTCTCTATCCACGCACCCTTTACATCGGCTTGAACGGAGACTCATAGGTGATGGGTCGACGTCACTTTTTGGGAGACTCTTTGTGAAGACTCAACTCACGGAATCGATCACGTAAATGAACGGTCGTCATGAAGTAATTAAGCCTAACTTCCCATGCAATTGACACTTGTATTTCAAATTTTCTATTCTTACGGAAAGTTTTAATTCTTAAGGTTTCTGTCGGAAAATTACACATTATCATTGCTATAAATATATATATTTGTTTTTATGCTTTGCTTAAAATGTAATACTGCTATGCATGGGAAATTAAAAAGTGTAATTACTTACGGAATGCATTTGTTTTGTTTTTTAATCGCACGTTAAAATTTGAATTTATTTTTAAAATATATTTGCCATTTTGTATGCATACTAAACATTTTAAATGAACGCCCTATGATTTGGTTCCTATCTCGCGCCCCCTGCTTCGTAAATGTTACCAAATTAGGCGCACAACCGAGATTTTTTCAGCTATAATATTGACCGGTGACCGGAGAATACTTCACTAGCTCTACTTATACTGGAAGAGAGAAGATTCACGAGCTCGACGATGAAGAGAGCGGCCGAAGTTTATCATCTCTAATGGAAACCAGAAGAAGAAGAAGAAGAGTGTGTGAATGGAAGACCGCCTCAGGGCTCACTCCACATTCTCATCTCTCTCGCGCCTTAACGTATAGATGTGTGTGTGTGTGGCGCCTGAGAAGGGATTCGCCGCCCAAGTACTCCATTCCGGGCCATTTCCGCCCGCGCACCCATCGCCGTATTTCTTTCATCCCACGCTCGTCTTCTGCGAGTCTTCTTCGTCTTTCCGCTGATGGATCTCTCTTCACCCGCCTGGCCAATTTCTCCCTTCGCCCGTCCCATCAATGCCTCCGACCTTACTGTAGTCAAAGGGCCTCGGTTAAAGTAAAAAGAAATTGGTGAAACAGTATTCACAAGCAGTATTCAGGTCACAAATTCTTTGAAAGACGCGCTTTCAATGATACAAAGAAAAAGGTATTTCCATGTGCCTTTTTTTAATATTTGACTGTAAAATTAGGATAATTTAACACGGACTCTCATTGAGAAATACCGGGAGTTAAAGTGTGGGCACGAATGGAAAATTGAACTGAAATTGGTGGTCCTTCGGGGAACATGGTTAATATGGACGTCCTTCGGTGAAATTTTCGCGGCCGCTCGTCATGGCAGTTAAAAAACTTTTTGGGAAATGTCGTCGCGTCAATATTCGGGTGGACTTACTTAAGGTAATTAGGGCGTATCGGTAAAAGTAACGAGAATCTGATGAAACCTAGATCACATATTCTTTTTTTTAAAGACGCGCTTTCAAATGATACAAAGAAAAAGGTATTCCCATGAGCCATTTTTTAAATATTTGACAGTAAAATTAGGATAATTTAACACGGACTCTTATTGAGAAATAGTTTCTCCGAGCTATAGAAGCTGTTCGTAACTAGACGTCGTTGAGATGTCACTCATTTGAAGCAAAATGTTGTTACGAATCTAAATATGTACGGAAAAGTATAATTTCGTGAAGAAATAAGAAAGACCGCTACACAGATTTCGCCTCAATTGCGCAAATATATTTAGTTTCCCGGCTTTTAGATACGTCTTAAATATCTTTTGTTTATAAATAAAACTATTTTTTAGGATTTAACACTTAGATTGTGAATATTTAGCCAAAGTAAGTCGTCAACATTTCAGTGTGCATAGGTTAGAAGCAGTGTTGAAACTAGTCAAGTTGACTGCAGTAAATACCTTTAAAAAACATTTTTTACGTTTTCATTGTGGTAAGGTGTAAAATTGCACTCGTATTTAATCCCAATTTATGTTTTCTTTACTTTAGATTTTTTCGTTCGCTCTTTTGCGTGAATAGAAGGTATTTTGAGTATATCACTTCACTTAAGCCGACGCCGTTCCAGCTTCCTCCGAAATGTTCGGGCCGGGAAATGCGATTGTGGATTTTCTGGTGATTTTCTGCAGGGATCGTAAAAAATAAATCTCTTCACGCATTTGCAATCAAATATGATAAAATCATTCATTCGACTGATTTTTATACATAATCCCAGCCGTATTGAGGGTCGTAATAACGTTGAAAAAAAATCATCATGTATATTATCTACAGAAAACCGTATTTTTCATTATGGGATTTTGAGCATCGCTTGCCTTCGACTCTATGATTTTGAATAAGAATTGGTTACCATTTGTCGTTTGATGGCTTTATTTTTTTCTATGACTAGCAGTGCCAAACACCGTAAATTAGCAGCACCTTTAGGAACTGCGAGTAACGAGAATTCGTTTGCGAGTTTACACATCTTTTTGGATCTACGATTACACCCACTGTCGTCCTCACGATCGTGGTCTAAACCAGGCATAGACCTCTTTTTTTGTTCATCCTTAAGCGAACACTGTAAAAATGTGTTATTTGGGCTGCTAATATGTTGATAGCACTGTAAATTACCACGTAACAACTATCGAAGTTATCAATTTATCGTTTCTGATGGCTTATGACACGTTTCATTTGATTGTATACAATTGAGAAAATCGTTTAAAGAAACACGTTAATCGTAATATTTTCATTCGCAATTTGCCTAGCTACTTCAAACCTAGGACACAACGATACATTGATCTGTAAAATTGAAAAGAAGAGGCTCATAAAATAATGCGTGTAAACTTGTACAATTTTTCATATTTCTCAGACTGTATTAGCATCCTAGGACATTAACACTTCATTTCCAAAAGAGCAGTACTCATTTGAACACAAATTCTCATCAATATATGTCAAAAGTAGAAAGTATAAAAATTCTCATCTTTCTCATTTCTACCTCGGGTTGGGTTCTCAGTTCATTCATCGATTCATCCTCTCGCTCATGGAGACTAATAAAATTAAAGCCATCGCAGCCTCACTCAGCGCAATCGAAGTCGTCATCGCGTAATTTGGAGCCGCTCCAGAGTCACACCGGGCCGGCAAATCCAAAACCGGGCAATTCAAAGCCTCAATCGAAGCCATCGCCTCACCCAGCCATGAATCTTTCCCCCGAAGTTCGCTTTCGCTCGATGCACAGTCGACGCCCCAAACTCCATCACGCGAATAAATACCAATTTGGTTCCCGCGTCCGTCCCAGAAACCATCCTCTCGCTCACACTACACCCAATATTCAACGAGGCAATCACGAACGTACAATCGCAGATTCTCCCGCTGTTCACAAAAGAGGACGCCTTCATTTTATTTATTTTAATTTTTATTCTCAGGCCAGTGTCCACAGCACATTTTAAAACCTGACTGAATGAAGAGAATCTTTTAATTCTTACCTAATACGCGAAAATTAAAAGAAGTATCGTCGTGATGAATCAGTCAAAATTAATTTAGTGTCTACCTGTGTGCATGATTTTTTGTTTATAGAATATTTATTTGTGGTCGAAACTCATTAATATGCGCATTGAATTCTTCCATTCGCGGTGTAAATAGATAATTTATTTCTGTCACCGTCTTCTTACCTCAGCCCCGTCAACACTGCACCTATGAATGTAATTTTGATAAAAGAGCAATAAGAGAAAATGAAGTGAAAACATTACGACGTATTATCACAAAAGAGAATAGAAATCCCATCCAAAAGGCTGGTGTAGTTGTTAATCGGAAGTCAAAAGCAGTCATATAAGAATGGAGAAGTATACAGAATTGATTTCCTTTGCATTTTAATGAATGCATCGACAAAATATTGACGAAATTTTATCGTATACCCTTAATAAAAACTTATCGCTCCTGACCCAATCATCTAATGTGAAAATGAGCCACCACATTCGTCGTATATGGGGTCCCTCGGGTAACATAAAACCGGCATTTGTGGCCTTCACCGATTGGCTGATATTTTAGCGGAAAAATATTATATATACCCGGGGAAATCCTCAGTGATTGCAGTAATTAATTAATTGAATTGTGCTCTTGTTTGAAAAGAAAAAGAAAATACTTCCATAAAAAATATAAAATTATTCAAAAGAACATAAAAAAATGATAAAATGAAAAAAAATGAAAAAAACAACAAAATGTATACTCATGCACCACAAAAATGAAATAATTGAGAAAAATCCAGCACAAATTGGACTTGTAAATTTTTCATGTTTTCATGTTTCAGGCCAATCACGGCCGTTCCCAGGTTCCGATGTCGGTTAGGTTTAGCCTTCTTAATTTTAGAGTGCTTTTGCACGCGCTCACTAGAAGCCTGTCTTTCTCATTCTCCTTCACTAACACTGGAAAGGTTACACTGGTCCCTTTACACTCGTTTTGCCATAATTCTCCCGCGTACGCACTTTGCGTACAATCATAGCCGCTGAAGAGGTGGTATAAATACTCACCGGCAGCAAGATACTATCCACGGTTATGTAAGCCGGTCATTTTTGTCGTCGTCGAGAGATTTGTTCAAAGTAAACCTACCGTAAGGATTGTATGGATTATCTGCGACGATGATCGAACAATAATGCGCAAATTTATTTCAAATACATCGTAGTCAGTCGCAAACAAAACGATTCGGAATGTATCAAAACATGATCAAATCTATAAATCTCTAGCACAATGTTTATAATCTCGCTTTTAAGAGAGCCGCAGTTGAGCCACTTCCCCGAAGCGTCACTGATCCACTTTTAAGCGACTGTTTCGCTCCCAATTGGAGTGAAAACGGTCGCTCAAAAGCGAAACTATTTCGCCGGTAGGTAATGGGTCGCAGGCGGTGGAAAATTGGAAATCCATCTCGGAGGCAAACGAACCAATCGCCACCTCGCGAATCGTTCCAATTCAGCTTCCTTCCTGAGGACGAAGCAACGTTAACGGCCTCCACGGTCGCGTGAGCTCGCTGCGGGTGATTAAAACTCCGTGATCGAGGCATTCCAGGAATTTGGTGGACGCGTTCCGTTTGAGATGGGCCCGACGATCCACGGCCACTCTCTGGCGGATTGGGAAGTGAACGCTGATTGGACAACCCTCGCATTGGGCGGAGGGAAAGCTAAATGAGCGAACCAGAGGGAAGCGAAGGTTAGAGAAATTATTAGCAATGAATTATCAGGACGGAGAACTTAGCGTGAGATTCCAGTATCCATGCTTCAATGGCGGCGTTCGAAGAAAAAATAGGTGCGGGTAATACCAGATGAAATCATCGCGAAAATTAGAGTGGGTTTTGGTTGATTTTGAAGTAGCAGGAAAATTAGCGTAAAACTTTGGCAGGTGCAGTGTCGTAGTAATTTTTTTCATGCGTTTTGCATCCGTGTTTTGTTAGTCCTTAAAATTTATTATAATTTGAATAAAATGGTAACCGTGAATAATAGAAGAAAACATTTCGGAATGAAAATTAAGGAGGATATAATATAGAAATGAGAATTGAAGCGAAGGAAAGATATGGAAAAAGATAAGGAGCAGACCAACTCTATTTCGATGGAGTTTGTCTGTTCCTCATCCTCCTCCATGGATTACTCTTTCATTGCGGCACAGAGGTGTGACAATTTAGGTGTGTAGAATAATGATAGGGGAAGTCTTATCCTTGCTAACTGTGTCTATGAAGCATCGAAGCTAATATTTAAGTCAGTTCTAACTTTAAATTACAGCTCTATTTTTTCTATAAAGTTGTTTTTACATTCGTAGGTGAGGTGGGGTATTTATTTAGCAGAACGTGAAAATTTAATGGAGAATAAACATGCAACACCAAAAAACTTCAAATTGAAAAATTGGAAATCAAAAGCAGTCATGTAAAGGTGGAAGAGGAATGACAAGTCGATTTCCTTTGCATCATCATGAATGTGTCGACAAAATGTCAACAAAATTACATCATATTCTTAATAAATAAATGAAAACTTATATCGATGCGGACCTATCATGAGGGAGTTTTGCAGGAGTGGGCCACCCAACAAAAAGGATGGCTAATCATGAATTCCACCCAAAATTAAGTTCAGACAACTGATGCATTTCCCAATAGCTGGCGCTAAAAAGGCAGAGAATTGTTCGTTGAAGTCTTGATACCAGAAAGCCATCGTTAACAGGATAAACAGTATTACTGCTGTGACTCGACTTTCACAAGGGTACAATATATTTGAACAGATAACTGAAATCTACGATTTTGAAGAGATGTAAAATGGAAGGGGATCCGATTGCAAAAGCACTTGAAACAAAATTTCGATCGATATCCGTAAAATGGACGCACACCATATCTGTAGCATTCCTTTCGTGGAGATATTTTAACCGTTAATTGAAGAGAGTGGATTTTTGCCAGCTTTCAGCGATGAGAGCGATGAGAATGCATTACCTCCATTGGTATTGACATGATCACGCTATAGAGACGCATTTAAGACATACAATCCTCTCTTTCTTTCGTCTGCAAGTTTCTAGGGGACTGACATGAGCATGAGCACAAGATTGGTTCTCTAATTCATCAAGGTAAGTGGAATGGGGTATTATCGAGCTAATTTTAAGTTTCAGCTTCCATTCAAAGAAAACTGATTAGGATTTGAATTAATACCAAATGCAATTACTAACTACCTAGACTAAAATAACAACGCAGATGCCACTTAAGGGCATTTATTTAATTCAATAAGTAGTAGTAATAGTATTTAAATTTAGGGTGCGTCGACGGCTTAGTCATTTCGCACCACTATCGTGTCATTTAACTACAAAACTTATGTAGAAAGATATCCATTGCATATGATGTCTTCGTATAGATAGTGAGCATGATTAGACTTTATCAAAAATATTTATTTCTCTGAGGAACTTAAATGTATAATTTAAGATGGTAGAGTGGTCTCCTAAAAGGGGTTCTAGGTCTCCCCCTAGATTAATCCGTCTTCGCGCGTCGCGGTACTTAACACAATCTATCAGGATATGTTTAATATTTAACGGGAACTTACAATCATCACATTGGGGAGGTTCTTTCTCTTCAGTAAAGAGATACGCATGGGTCAAAGGGCTGTGCCCTATCCTCAACCGTGTGAGTACTACCTCCTCTCTCCGATTGCTACGGGAAGAGGAGGACTACGCTGCTATTACGTCCTTGATGCCATCTAATTCAATAAGATATGAGCGTTCCACATTTAGTTGACAGTACGGGCCTTATGGATAACAGCGTTGCCAAGCTTCCGCTCCGCCGGCAGGCATCCTAACAGCGTATGCAACCACACATAATATGGCGCCAAAACGGTTTAGTTCAAAAAGGAGTTAGGGATCGCACGAAAGACTGCGTAAATTATGCAATTTTTTTAGCGTATATTACAATACCTTTGCGGCAGTATAAAAGGAAAAGTCTTTTGTTATTTCATGTACGTACTTATTCAATGCACAAACTGAATAATGAATAATCTGTAATGTAAAAAATAACAATAAATTGAAGGATAATAAAAATTATAGCCGCTCCTGAATGAGACAAAATTTTTATTCCTTCCATATTATGCAATATTTGTTGGCTCTAGCTAGTATTACATGAAAGGCGATTTTGTATAAGACATCATCAATCTTTAATTTTTCTAAATTTTCCCGTACTTGGTTTATTGTTAATTAAAGATCTCTTTTCAAGCTGACATCTTCAAAGCTAATTTCCTCAATGTTCTCTTTCTTTCACCTTGTAGTAGGCAAGGATTCCAATTTCCTTGAGTAATAAGAGGCATTATCTACCACTATAATTGATCCTTCGGGTAAGTTTGCAAGAAGTGAGTGCTCAAACCATCTCTCGTAACACTCGCCACCCACTTCTTCATGCTCATCCATTGAGTTCTTTTTGTACAGAAACACATGCGATGCTCCTTTTATGAACCCATTTTCCGTTCCTGCGTGTATAATTGCAAATCGTCCTCCTCGGGAAGTGGGGGCCAAGCCCAGTATTTAGTCCAGCAAGGAAAGCTTGACGCGGATTTTCTAATTGTTTGTTTCGCAAACTAATGTTCACTATTTGTCCAACATTAATCCAACTTTCGCCTGTTAATACTCTCGTCCTGTGTTCGCGACGATATTTTTTAGCTGCCTTAAATAATAATTAATTGTGCCACCAACGAATAATATCATCCCTTTCGATAAGGATGATTCTTTTCCCCCTGCGTTCTTACACGAAGCCTATGTCCAAAAGAAGACGATATAGTGTTGTCCTTTTGTAATCTGGGAGAATACTATCCATATTCACCGGGTTTCAGATGGATTTTAAAGTCGGAGGAATAATTTTCACGAAGGATTCATGTACCTTCCTTCTAATTCCCGATCTCACCAAACCGTCGAAAATCACTGCCCTCGAATTTTTGTAAGGCTGTCTAATTTCTTTAGTTTTTGAAGGAGTTACCAATGGACCACGGGAGCTTTCCTTTCTCACTCTGTAAATAGTGAACTCCTAGCACCCAGTAGCCTTCGAAGCTTCTCGGCAGGCCTCACTAATGCTGAGAGATTTCCTTATGTACGAGAAGACTTTGAGCACCAACTGTCTTTCGTGGCTTATGAGCTTCTCACCTTTTCTCCTCTTCTTTGTATCGGACATATTGATTGGGCGTGTTACAGCAGAGATAAGTGTAAAACACACTTCACAATTCTCAAGTTCAATACACCACACAACACTTGTTCACTCCAAAAAAATGCAATGACAAACTGAACGCCTTCGTAAATTCTTCCCTCGGCCCCTTCGGCCTGGGTCGCTTTTGGGGCAGGTTTTATGGTACCCTATGAAAGGAACTCAGAAAAAACCCAAGCCCCCTTTTGTAAATGCGTGCACTGGATGGGGTAGTGTTTGGTACAGATTATGAGATATTCTTTTTCTTGGTTTCCCCGATGGGACCTAAACACCCAAGGTGAAAGAGTCTTACTTCCAAGCCGCTTGCTTACTTTCGTGTATCAATGTATTCAGATAAAAACACTGCTGTTACGACGTATAAGTAGGTATTCTCTGTTTAGGATATCAAACGAATACATAAATACATGTCATAGTATGCATTGACAAAAAACTCCTTTTCCGCCCGAGAATTTTCCCTCTGCGCGCAAGAAAAAGCAAGAAGCCCGCCCAGCGGCACCGTAATATTTTTTCTTAAGATCAAAACCTTGTAACTCGCTTCAGAATTGATGTAAGTCAATGATTTTTTCACCAAAAATAACCTTGTAGTTTTCTCCACATTTGGTACGCAGCATATAGGGACCTACGACGTAAGAAACGTAAGTTAGTAAGCGACTACTTTTTACCTTGCAAAAATCAAAATTTTCTTGTCCTAAAGTGTGTTACGTCGGCATAACAACATTAAAACTCAATATTTGTACAATTGGTGAAGATCTTCAAGCAGAAAATAGTGTGAAGAATTTTTTGCAAAAAAATTCAATTCAATACAGTCAACGGTCAGGCAGAAATTGCGAGAAGAAGATAAAGTAAAAAAATACACGTTTCTGACGGAAATTTACGGAAATGTTTTTAATAGCTTTTGTTATAATTTTTATCGAAAAACTATTGGCGCCAATGAATGCAGCACCTTCTTCTACATTAGAATAAAATTTTTAATCAGTGCATAACGCAACTTTAATTTTCGTGCTGTTGTTGACAACACCGAGCTCCTGGCCTTATGGAGATTAACATGGGAAACGATTCTCCATAAGAGCCCATACTGTCAACTAAATGTGGAACGCTCTATACATCGCATATAGAGTCTAGAAATTATTGCATTTAGAGTCCAGAAATATCATAAATAAAGAAAGATAGGTACCACAATAATTTCCGACGTGTAAGAAAAAATCATTAAATACATTTTTGCTTACTAAATTCCAGTATTTTGCAAGCATTGCTAGAAGAATATTGTATACTCATCACATATTCATTGATGTTAAAATTGATCACATTTTTTGCAAGTTATTCAATGTATATTTTTCAATAAAAAGTTTTTATCGGTATTTTAAACGAATGAGCCACCAATTCCATTCAACATAAAAAAATTTCCTCAATTTCTCCATTGTTTGCAAAGAACTTAGACAGATGTGTGTAATGTAATTAAAGAAATTCAAACTTTCTCAAACCTACACAGAAGTAATATAAAACCAGTGGTTGGGACGGAAAGAGAAACAACAATATAGTCTGTAATAAAGGTCATTGGCCTTATTAATAAAGGCATAAAAAGCCACACGAGTTTATAAAGAGAGCCTCACATCATTATAAATAAAGTACCTGCCGTTTAATTTTAATAATTAATTTTATTTACATTGAGGGGCCTAATATCGGGAGCATGGAGGCCGAGTCGGTAGAGCTCTACGCTTCTGATCAAATAATCCTCTTTTCAAAGACTGTATAAAACTTTCTGACGACCTTTAAAAACCTCTTCGAGTGAAATAGCCCATCAGGTTCAATATAAGCAAGTGAGATTTTCTGCTCTTGCCTGTAGAGCCAAGATTGAAACGGCAAAATCTAAGATCACGGCATATAACTGATGAGTCTACTTCGCTTTCTATTATGGCAGGTTTTTTTATGTCTTTCATTGTATCTAATGGAAATCCTAGAATGATTATATTTAATACCCAGAAAAGAAGTGACGGAGTAGAAATAAGATCAATGAATAAGTATTTCATCAACAATTTTGTCCATTTCCAAAATTAGGTAGCACTGAAGTTACAGAGAAGAAATAGTATGAAGACGCAATCACGCGATCATTTTTTCACGCATCATTCCGGAGAAGATTTGACGGTATACAGACCACAGTAGTTGTGTAGATAGGTGAGACACTGAGACAGTGAATGGGATGAACTCGATTGCCGCGAGGATACAGGAGACGCTTGCTAAGAGGCTTGGTATGCATGATTTAAAACTTCCTCGGTGAATAGAATGAATTCACTTCTCCCTGGTTTGCGCGCGGGTAAGATAAATTAAGGCTTCCAACGTGTCGAGTTCCGTCTCGTCACCCAATCCCAAGGTTTCTGCTTAAAAACTCGGAGTGACCTCTGAATCTCAGCATCAGGAGGGGCGGGATCGGTCGGGTCCCGATTGTTTTCGCGTAGGACTGTGGACCGACGATGGCTTAGCTCTGGCGATCATAATTCTTTGGAGAGTTCGATTCCACGAGCTGCTGATCAATTAACAGGTATCTCTACTGAAATTTTTCTTTTAGAGTCATGCCTCTATAGCCTCAAAAATTGGATGAATCACCATAAAACTGTGGTGTCATCCCACCTTATTTCATGGTCTTCACTTAGGCTATGCTCGACTATAGCTTATTTTTCCGGTTGACCGAGTCGGAAATGTCTTTGAGCCGAGTAAAGAGAGTTCGCTCAGTCTCCCCCACGTAGACATCACCACAATCACACGGGATGTTATAAAAGTATTTCAAATACTGTGGATGTTCACTAGAGAAGAGGCTACATGCATTTGAGAGAAGACCCAGAGGATGCGCGCCAGGGCGAAGAGGTGATTTCGCCCCGGGGATAATGGAGGGGGGAGTGTTGGGGGGGGGGGGAAAGGGGGTCAGAGCGTGGGAGAGTAGAAGAAGCGGCGTGTGAGGTCCACGGAAAGGTCAAAAGAGTGAGGGGAAAATGGATACTTCTATGAAGAGTTTACCTTTGGAGCCTATCATGCTTAATACTATATTGCGTGTGCTATTATTCGATTGACTGTCACCATTAAGTGAAATACCGGGTATTTCAATATGAATAGCGGAGTTTTAACGATTGATAATATTTATTTCACTTAATTTATGTCTGCAAGTGATGCGTAAAAATGATAGAACAACTCAAATAGTTTAGTTAGTAGGCGCTAAAGCGCCTCTGTACCCTATGTTACCGCCAACATCCGTTGGAGAAGTCCGTTGCATCGATTACTCGAGAGAACTGAAACAACGTTTGGGAAGAACTCTCGCCTTATCTGGACGTGTGCCATGTAACTAATAGTGCTCATATTAAACTCTTTTAGGTTTCATGTAAAACTGTATGAGTTGCTTTTTCATTTTAGGATGATTTACTGCTGTAAGTCTAGTGCAATAAATATTAGAAAGCGTTAAAACTTCGCTATTCGTTTTGAAACACCATGTAGATGTACCCGCCTACGTTATTTCTCCATCCGCCGACCCCTACAGTATCCCCGGTGTAAATCGTTAGCTTGAACGCCGCTCTATTCTTTCTTTAACTCTTCGTATGGTATTTTAAGGCGGCGACCGAAAGCTAATGCCATTTGCGCCATGAGGGAATATCAAAGAAGTAAGGATGGAAAGAAAGCCGGCGACGTTTAATCTTGCTCTTAACGAGAGGCGCCAAGGGGACCACGTCTTAACGTCCTATCTGACGGATGGAGTGCTGTAATTAAAGGTATCTCTTCAAAGTACTTGAGCAGGGATCAGGTAATCTCTGAAAATGTTCCAACCGTATTTGTATCCATCCCGCACAACTGTTAATGCATCGATTCTTTTTTTGGTACGTCTGGTTTCCCAACACTCCCTGCCATACGTTTTAAGGATGGAGTGATGATGTAAACGGAAGTGTAAAGGGTTCGTCGTAAGAGATAGGGGCACGAGGATAACAGAGAGAGAGAAGGTGCAAATGTATCGATGAGACGATGTTCGGGTCAGAGGAAACGGTTGGGGGGATTGCGGTTGGTTTGAGAGGGGAGAAAGGGTGTTTGTCTGGAAAGTGTTTGGGTCGGCCGGCTTTGGCCTCGAAAGGCACTGTTTCTTGTTTTTCTCAGGAAATAAGGGATGAGAAACCCGAAGGAACACTTTGATGCCTTCACCAGCGACGTTGAACAAAAAAAGACGCGGCTTTCTTGTCGGGATGATTCATCCCACCTCTTCTTTCTCAGAAGGAAAGCACCAATCCCCTTTCTCCTTCACATTCATCTCCTCCCAAATGGCTAAACCCGACACAAGCTGCATTCGATACAGAGAGACGCAACTGATCTGCCAAAAGACTTTCACCATGGAAACTCTCATACTGGCAGCTAAGTAGCTAACCTCGTGCTATGCTGACAAAATAGCAGAATGATAGCCTTAGAATTTAGGGATTGACCCTCTATATTACCATTTACACTTAGATAAACTATTTTTTCGCGTTTTTTACGGGACCAGGGTAGGTATTTTTCTACTTCCAGTAATTCGAATGCAATTGAGAGGGTTGTTGAAAGTACATAAGCACATGCCGCTTTCATCAAGATTTAAAAAATTCTCTTCTAACCGTACGTCATTGAATGTCGGCCCCTAAACAGGTTTTCCGCGCAATATTTTATGAAAATCACATATGAAAAGGGACAATTTTATACACGTTCTTCAGCATTGAAATGATATTGATGGCTGTTACAATACACAAGTCATTTTGGCAAAAAACCGACGAAGTGTTTTCCATCGTGCATGAATGGTAAAAATAGAATGAATTAACATCACAATACTGCTTTTTTTGCAGCGAAAGGTGATTGCCCCGCATACGATTTTACCGCCAGCGCCGAGGTGGGCGAAACTATTAGCGTGAAACCCTGTTTAAAAACACGCAGGCCATAGACCTATATTTTCTCTTCATCATCATCTTCATTAGTCAACAATCCTAAGATTGATTTGACGCAACTCTCCATTTCTCTCTCCTATCCGCAAACCTTTTTATAGCGACGTATTTCTTCTCTTTTACATCCTTTATAACCCTTTGTCCTATGAAACTCATTCGGGGCCGTCCCTTGCCCTTTTTCCCTTCCACTTGTCCTTCAACGATTGTCTTCATCAGACCATCGTGCCTCAAAATGTGGCCAACTAAGTTGTCCCTTCTTCTGCATAAGGTTTTTAGGAGGTTTCTCTTCTCTGCCACTCTTCTTAGCACTTCCTCGTTACTCACGCGGTCAATCCATTTTATCTTCATCATTCTTCGGTAGCACCACATTTCGAATGCTTCCACTCTTGACTTCTCTGCTACTGTTGGCGTCCAAGCCTCGCTTCCATTGAGAAACATACTCCATACATAGCATCCGATGAATTGTTTCCTTATATCAATGCTGATATTTTCAGCTGTAAGAAGATTCTTCCTTTTTTTATAAAGCCCTCTTCGCCTGCGCTATTCTACTGACAATTTTTTTTCAACTAAAATAAAATAAAAAAAATCTGGACATTGAAAGTTTAAAATCGACAAATTAGTACATTTTTTAGGCGAAAAATAAAAGCAATGAAAATATTTTGGTGTGCAATGGTGTTATCCGAGTTTTGAAACCATGAGAAGTGGATGAGTCAACCAATAAATAAAACAGTTAGACTGACAGAAACGCGCCACGTCGGAGGGCGTCACCTGCGGTGAGTTTGGAGAACTAGAACGAGAGGAAAGCTTTGGGGTGGACGGCGGAGAGGAGAGGGGGAAGTATGCTCTGCTCTTGGTCTTCCTAGCAGCGAGGCTCCCGAGAGATTACGGATGAGGGAGTCAAGGGACCAACACATTCGATCTTGCAATTTTGTGATGTCGTTACTTTAAGGAAAAAACGTACGAGCTAGGTAATTTATGGAATTTGAATTTCAAGTCCGTTTCGTACTGTGTGAGTATAATGCTAATAATACAGGCCTGCATTTTTACTGTTTTTTTCATGTTATTCTCAAGAACTACAATATATTTTGGATTTTTGTGCGTTGAATCCAAAATGGCCTATTTTAGTCCGTCACATTAGATTTTCTTTTGCAAATCACAATCTGTCATTTAAGTGTTATATATAGAAATAAATGAAAATTATAAGACGTACAATATTGAGTAAACATGTAAAGTATAATGTATTCTAATTGCTCGCTCCTAGGTATACTTATTACTACAGGATATTTTTATTACTTTCATAATGCATATCAGTAAAAATTGTAGTAACGCTACGCTGACTAAAGCAGCTTCTTCCTTTTTTTCGTGGTGAAGAGAGGAAGGAGCTGAGTCGTGAAAAATGTTTCATGCGGGAATATGAAAAGAATAATGGTGCTCATTTGGCATAAAAAAAGGTTTTTTTATTGTTGAAACCTCCAAGCGCTCTTCCAATAATAGCCAATTTACCTAGTAACTTTGCTATTGGCTTTGGATATGAGCTTTAAATTTCAATAATTGCCTAAAAAAGCATTTTGAGTTGCTGGAGAAATAACGTTATAGCAGAAGCATTTCATTTACCATAGTCCAAAATGTTTTTGGAGACGACTCGTTCCCATTCAAAGGTGATTGGATGGGTTAGTTCTCACGTCCACCACCAGAGCTAAGAGCGGTCGTATTCGATTCCCAAAATTTTATCCAAGGCTTTTGAGGGGCCACTCTCGTTTCAAAGCCTATTCGGAGCCTGCGGTTTCATTTTCACGGAGGCATTTATTACGGATGTGGCCAAATTGTGACCACTGACCATCGCTTTGCCTAACTCTCACTAACGTGCCGATACTTTTTGGAACGCGGGGTGGGAAATAGCCGGGAATCGCTTGGACTCATTCGGAGTCATTGCGATCGGAGCACAATGGGTCAGCTAGGCTGGGAAGCGTTGGTACCTCGTTGCTAGGCAGGGGAGCAGGTTATCTGGGTCAGAAATCGCTCTTTATTCAAAGCTCAATTATTGCGACCACATGCGCCCTCTTTTGAGTTCCTCCGAACGGCGTACTTGCCTCACCTGTGTTCTCGATAGAAACTTTAACTCGCCTTTTATGTCTTTGACCTAAACCGATTATTATTTAAAGAGGGTTTATACCTGTTAAGGCGGGTTCTTTGGGAAGCAATAGCCATTCCATTTAGCTCGGGTGCGACTAGGAATCGTGTAAATTCAAATTTTAACATCCAAAGGGAAAGTCTTGGACAAATCTGTGAAACGTATCGATTATGGCCAAAGGATCCCGGGTGATAGAACTCATGACTTTATGCACCTTAAAATATTGCTTTAGTTATTATGGATAGATATAATTCAAAGTGACATGGAGAACATGGTATCAGAGCCAATTTTTGTATCCAGGTATGACAGAAACGATAAAATAATGGATATACTATGGCGAACGGATAGGTTCAGGAATTCATTTTTCTGCCGAAAGGACTTTCATAAATGCTAGGCGGAACATTGCTTGAGCATTTACTCACTATTTGTAAACGGATGGTGTCCTAGCATCCCCCGCCACACGCCTATTGACGCCATGTATACGGTAGCACTTACACATAGATGAAAAAGATTGATAAATCCTCGTGTTAAGCGTTGACCAAAGATAATTACCGCCGCAAAGAGGTAAAGAAATAGTTCTACTCAACATGTGAACCTAAGATTGTAAATAGCTTGAGCAATAGATGATATCTCACTTCGGAGTTTGAATCTTGCATCTAAAACAAATTCTATACTTACCTTCAGCTATAGTAATGAACCAGGACTTTCTGTAAGATTGCTTAAGATCCATGACGCGAAGTATTTTATAACAGCAGGATACATATCAACCGCTAATTATTTCATATTCCATCATTAATCGTACGTTAACCATTTATTAAATGCCCATGTTTAAAGACCCAAATTGTATATAAACATTCCACTCTTCGTATACAGCAAATACACGGCGGTTCATTTTTTTATGGGGATGGTGTCAGTAAATAGGTGACAAATGAAGTGAAATGAAAGAAAATGTTGGCTTAAAATCTCGAGTGAGTGAATTAGAAAAGAGGTTAGACGACCAAGAGCAATATTCTCGCGTTAATGACCTTGAAATACACGGCATTCCCCAGCAACCAAATGAAAATACCTTAGAAATCGTGAAAAGTGTGGGGGACGCCCTTGGTGTTAAAATAACCGACGATATGGTGAACACATGCCACCGATTGGGAAAGAAGGGACACGAAGGCGGAACGAGAGGTATCATAGTCAAATTCGTCCGTAGGTATACAAAAGAAGAAATTCTTCAAAAGAGGCGAGTGAAAAGGACCTTCTCCACACGGCACCTGGGCTTGGCGACCGATACTCCGGTGTACATAAACGAGAGCCTGAGTCCAGGTCGGAGGAGACTCTTCGCTGCTGCGCGTCTTGCGAAGAAAGAAAAGGGATACAAATATTTATGGCTAAGGCATGGGACAATACTCATGAGGAAGAAGGAGAATGATCAAGTAATCACTCTGAAATCCTCTGATGACCTGGAGAAACTGTAAGCATTCTGTGAGTGAGTTATGTATGTCTTCAACCTATCTTTACTAACAAAATGCAGAGTACTGTTAATGATAGTGAATTTAATGGTGGCAGGTTCCTTGTCTTGCATCAAAATATAAGAAGTCTAAGAGCTAATTTTGATAAATTTGTATTTCAACTAATTAATCTCGATATAAAACCCGCTGTAATTGTTTTGACAGAAATTTGGGTCAATGACACTGAAGTATCTATGTATCAAATAACTGGCTATCGGAGTTTTGATGTGTGTAACAATAACTATAGGGCTGGAGGAGTTATTGCATATGTAGCAGATACTTATGAGTGTTCTTCTATTGATCTGGGTGAATTAAAAACTGCTGATATGGTTAAAATATCAGTAGGGATAAATGATTCTTCTTGGATAAGCATTATTGGTGTATATAGACTTAATTTTAATCCTGTTGAACATTTTTTGAGTGAATTGGAGAATGTATTAACCATCTCTAGTGAGAGGAATTTAATTGTAATTGGTGATATTAATTTATGTATATTACAACCCAACGATATTTCCTTTGAATATCAAACCCTTATGGCTAGTCATGGACTGGACCAGCTTATTCGAGTACCAACTAGAATTAGCAAAACGGGTAGTACATGTATAGATCACATTTTTTGCAGAAGTAGAGATAACTATAAGTATGAGGGAAGAGCGGACGATTGGGGTTTAACAGACCATCATGCTGTATCATGTTCTTTAAATATTAATGTACCCATTAATATATACGAACGAGTTTATCGAAGCCATTGTCGGATAAACTTTAACCATCTAAATAATAGTTTGCTAAGATGTGACTGGAATGATGTTTATTCACAACAAAATGTCAATGAAGCCTATGAAATATTTATAAATAAATTGAAATGCTGCATTGAAAAAGCTGAATACGTGTCAGACAGTAACAGATCGGGAGGAATGAAGAGGCCATGGATGACTTACGCTTTGTGCGGGAGAATTTCTAGGCGAAATTTTCTGTATAAAAAAATGAGGAAACACCCTGAAAATGAAAAGCTAAATAGGTACTACGTATCGTACACGCAAAGATTAGAATATGATATTAAAAATCGCAAAGAAAAGTATTACAGGGACCTATTTGATAGTAATGTCAATAATACCGCTGCTCAATGGCGCATTTTAGATTCACTCACGGGAGGAAAGCAAGGAAATGAGAATTGTGTAAAAATTAGAACTAGTAATGGTATCGTTGTCACTAAGTGCCAGGACATTGTAAACGAATTTAGTTCACATTATGGTAAAGTAATTCAAGAATTGACCCAGAACAATTATTTTGAAAGTAATACGAATAAATACAAAGAAATATTCCCAACCTCCAATTCAATTGACTCACTGTTTTTTGTTCCTACTGATGCGAAAGAAATTAGCAGCATTATTAAGGAATTAAAGTCTAAAAAATCTAAAGGTGTTGATAATATTTCCACACAAGTTATAAAAGAAGTAAATGCAAATATTTCGGAGGTCCTTGCCCATATTGCTAATCTAAGTATGTATACTGGAATATTTCCTAAACAATTAAAAACTGCAATAGTGATACCAATTTTTAAAAAAGGTGATAAAATGAACGTAAATAATTACAGACCAATATCCCTATTATCTGTATTTGCTAAAATAATAGAAAAAGTTGTTAAAGTCAGACTTCTTAAATTTCTAAATCAGCATAGTTTTTTCAATAAAAACCAATTTGGATTTATGAGTGGTGAGAGTACAGAGGATGCATTATTAAAATTCTGTTCAGAGCTGAACGACGGACTGAATAAGAACTGTAGAGTTGCTGGCTTATTTGTAGACATTACCAAAGCCTTCGACTCCATTAATCATAACATACTAATGAATCGATTATGGGAAGCGGGTATACGTGGAACCGCATATGATTGGTTTCAAAGTTATCTTTGTGATCGAGATCAATGTGTGCGTCTCAAAAATTGCTACAGTGAAAAGATTCGACTCACCTGTGGTGTCCCACAGGGGTCTGTGTTGGGACCCATACTGTTTTTAATATATGTAAACAATTTATGTGCTGGCAGGTTTAAAGGTCAATTAACGTCATTCGCAGATGACACTGCACTAAGTTACTCTGTTAATAGTGTTGATGATCTATATGAACACATACAAAGTGATCTATTAACACTCAATATGTGGTTTTCGGCTAATTATATGTTGTTAAGTGAAAAAACGAAATATATTATGTTTAGCATGAGTAAATCTACCTCAAACAAAAGTAAACTATACTATCAATGTGCAAATTGTATAAAAGATAATGTTACTTCCTGTGATAAATGTATTTTGATCGAACAGGTTAGTCACATAAAATATTTAGGTATATATTTTGACCAAAATTGTAAATGGAAGTCTCACATAAATAAATTAAAATCAGAAATGATTACTATTGTAAGAAAATTCTACTTCCTCAGATACATATGCCCTGAATCAGTGTTAAAAATGGTATATTATGCTCTCGTTAATTCAAGATTGCAATACGGAATAGCCTGCTGGGGTGGAGCATATTTTATCAACATTAAACCATTGATAGTGGCGCAAAAAAGGGTTATCAGGGTTATAACACGATCGTATAGGAAAAGCCACTCATTTCCTCTATTCAAAAAATTAGATGTCCTCCCACTAAGGCATTTATTCATTTATAAAGTCCTTAGAATATTCTATAACCGTAGTGGTGAAAAGGCCCGACCACAAAACTATGACATTAGAGCTTGGAGAAACTTCCATATACCTAGGCCGACGACCGAAATTTATCGACAGTCATACAATTACTTAGGGCCTAAATTGTTTAGTATGTTGCCGAGTAATGTAGCAAACTCGGAAAAAAGATGGGGATTTAAATCCGCAGTTAAAAAATGGCTTATGATGTGTGAGGAAGTAGAGTTTCTACTAAGAAAGGTGGGTTAAAAAGTTTACAATAAAAGGTATATTGTATATTCTATGTATGTAATTATGCGTTTATATAATAAAAATAAGAAAAATAGTTATCCTTGTCCAAATATTTGAAATACGTTTTGTAATAATGAATGCAATCGGCAATAGAACAAATAACTGAATACAAAGAAATTTTACTTCTCATGTGTGCTAGCACCAGACCTATGTAAAAAGTTTATGATGGTAGCCCCAAAACTACTAAAAGGGGTACCTATATATTCCAAAATATTTAAGTATGTTCTAAAATGTAATATTTGATTGTAAATGGAATAAATTATATATTATTAAAAAAAAAAAAAAAAAAAAAAAAAAAAAAAAAAAAAAAAAACCTGGGATTCACCATAATTTCGAACCTACCGTGGCGAACACACACAAGAAAACTTGCAGCTGAGCCTTGAAGTAGTTTGGATCCATGAAGCGCGTTCTGGGGGAGATTTTCGGATGAAAAAGTAAAAGAGGTGGTGGTAGGTATATATTACAACAGTCCAGCCACACCTTTAATATACAGCGAGCATATGGAATCCGGCGCAGATAGACTTAATCCGTGAACTTGAATAAAAAATACAAAGAAAAGCTGCGCAATTTGTCAAAAACTGCTACGGGCGTACAAATCTCGTTACATAGATTTTTAACGAATTAGGCTGGGAGCCCCTGGATACTCGAAGGCTGCGCTCTAGGCTCAGGTTCCTTGAGCAGTTGAGAATAGATATCTTTAAGAGCGAATCGGAGAACACCACATTCGATCCTCACCATTTATCCTGGTCCGACAGACACGATGTAATAATAGATAGATATTTAGCTGAAAAGGTAGGAATAGTAACCCGTGTTTCCCCCGAGCAATTATGGAATTTAACAAATGCTTGGCGGAACTTCGTTATAGCATTGCCCTTTTTGTTAATGGTTGGTGCTCCAACACCCCCCGCCATATGCCTATAGAGAGGGCTAGCAGGGTAGAATTTAAATGTAGATGTAGATCGAAATGGTTTCATTCGATTCACGCTTCAGTTTCCTCCCGCATTTGATCGCCATGCCCTCTCTCGCTACACAAAAGAACCTCTTCTACTGGCCAAGCGAACAAAAAAGGAGGAAGCCACATAGCTCACCCGTCCACCCACCTCCCTCTCCATGTTCCGATTTTGACCTTTGACCTTCCGTAAGACCCCTGGCTTCGCGCGCCAAGAAAATGCTCCCCAGGGATTTCACGGCAATAATGGCAGCGGATACAGGGTGACCATTCATCGCCTCTTCGGGTCGAATCGACTCTTTGACGCTTTCGTAAGGCACAATGGAGATCCCACTCAGGGCTGCCAACTCACCCGGATTTTTTCAGGCAGGGTGTTCACTGCTTAAAAATTTAAATATTACGATGGATAAATCAAGTACAAAAAACACGCATTAAGAAGAAAATAAAGCACCCTGCCTTGACCCTAAGTTCCACGTAAAAATTTCACTAATTAAATACTACGTGTACAAAAACAAAAACTTGGTTCACATTCACTTTACATTTCAAACTGCAGTGAGATACATCATCTATTTGAGATTTTAGTTGTAGTACTGTTGTGAATATTTACTGCGGTAGAATTTGATTAATGAGGTAGAAAGTGTTGCACATAGTGTCTTGTATGCGTGAAGTTTAATCGTAAGGTATTGGGAAAAGGCAAGGCGAATGAAAACGCGTCTTTGTAGATTATTTTTTATGTTTATTGCAATATTAGGTGCCGGAAAATTACAACTTGTATTGATAATTTTTTTGCCAGGACATTCAGCTCCTAAAAGTATGATGTTCAAGTAAATGCGTCACATGAAGGAATAAAACACCACTCTACGGTATTTTTAAATTTCCGCATGAATGATATGTTTGATAAATAAGTGTTACTGCAGACCATTTGAGAGCACTTATTCGCGGTAGAAAAAAAACAATTTACTCCTCCTATGAAATCCCTTTAAACATACTATCCATTTCAAATTTCTTAGAAGTTACTAAACTAGAACCATGAATGACGAATAAATTATAGATAAAATTAAATGAAAAAATATCTGATGAGACTAAGGCGCCATCCACACTGTAACAGATTAACAAAATAATGTATTAATTTTAGGAATGAATTCCGGAATGAACTTTAACTGAGGCCTTTAAAATTACCATCTGCACAAATTGTAATATGTTACTGAAACTTCAAAGTCCGATGGTACAATTTAATGAGCTATCTGGTCATTTAACGCGATGTTTGCAATCAATATCTCTCAAAATAGATGGCTGCAATATTACTGATCCAATTGCATAGCTCGTGAATTTAATGACTTCGAAGGATATGGAAGTAATGACAAAAAGATTTTTACGCTAAAGATGTTGGTGGTATAATAAAAATGTGCTGTGGATACTCATGTGTTGATTCCATGCATTTTGAATCGGTAGTCTCCGATGAGATAATTAAAATAGTGATATCAAACCATCCGAATAAATATCCTGGCTTTCATGAAATCACGATCCAGTTACTAAAACTAGAAATAAATGATTAAGCGCGAACTGTGGAGCATATTCATAATTAAAGCCTTGCAAATGGTTTTTTTCATAATCTTTTAAAAATGCTGTAATAAAGCTCCTTTATAAAAAGGGCGACCATTTCCCAATTCAGAATTATAGGCCGATTTCACTGCAGTCAACATTTTCTAAAATAATCCACGGTATCGCGTTAAATAATGAAGCGGCATCGTGAAGAGCAATATGCAATCAACTTCAGCATGCCTACGGCATTGGTTTAAGGTAAAAAATTATAAATGACTTTGAGGGCAAATGTATATGGTAGAACATTTGCAACTGATATAAAATTGACTGGGATTAATACTATCACTCAAAATATTGCGGTGCAACCAAATGTTCGAAATATTAAAATGGCGACAAAATGTTGTAAATGTGTCGAGGAATTTATTGTGAACCATTTAAAATTTTCATTTTATTCGGAACTAAAGCCCAACTTATACTTAAAAATTTATTTATAATTTTTTAGTGTATGATAGACAAAGCTATGGTGTTTTCAGTTGGAGCATATCAAAATTCCGTTAGATTTATTGTTACACCATCTACCAAAACAATTGGTGAGAGTAATCCTTAAAAATAGCAGCCTAGATAGCTTCTATACATTATTTTGTCACTAAGATCAGTTCCCCATTAGACAACACTTAAATCTTACAGCGATATTTCATAAGCAGTGGAAATAATGGGTTTATGTATTACTCCTCCACCCTACGAAGAGACGGCATATTTTTTACCAAAACCTAATCTTTTTCATGGGACCAAAAATTTTTAATGTATTACCATATTCATGTCTGAAAATAAATAACTGCAACTCAATTATAGAAAATGCTCAATGTGGGATATTCGCTAGACAAAGTATGGAGGATTGGAGGATGTTTTGGTTCAATTTTGAAATCAATGAAACTTTTGTAAGCAATGTGCATAAATAGCGTTCTTATTTGTCCATTTTATATTGGAATATAATTTACTTTTGACGGTGGTCATAAAACAGAAAATTTATCATGGATAACTAAAATTATATCTCTGATGTACTTTTACGAGTGTACTCAAGCATATACCTTTAAATTATCGAAAAGATAACAATTATCTATCAATCTAGTTTTCACCACACAGATCTCACAGATATAAAAGTGAACATCAAAATATATCACTTTCAAAAGATGCAGGGCTTCATGTGGGCGTCGGTGTTGTCGTGGTAATGTTCCCGAGAGCCAATCTACTACCAACTACAATATAAAATACACATAACAAGGACATTATTGATGTACGATGCATATATGTAAATTTTGTACAAATTTATTAACTTTTTCCAGTGCAGCGAAATTCTCAGAGTAATCCAGATAAGCAGACACTGTGCTTGACAAGATATGGCAGTAGGATTCAGAGACGCAGCAGGAGTTTTTCCTTTATTCAATCACTTTTAGTGGGCTTCAAAACATTGGCTCTATAACTGTACTAAAATAGTAGTGATGTCATTATCACAAGCGAATTAAGGACTAGGATTCGAAAAATTCGAACCCGTGATCTCTTGGTTGGTAGTCAGAAAGGGACGTCACACCGGCGCCACCGTGGCCAACATGAATGCCTGCATTTTGTGACAGTGATATATTTTTATGTTAAATTTTAAATCTGTGATAATGGACAATTATTTATTCGGGTGAATAATTAATCCATAAATGTAGATCATTCATCTTGCTTAGGTGATTAAAGGTTTACCTCTTGCAAATGTATTTTTCACTCACACATCCAATTTTCCCAGACACTATATCGCGCATTCGATATTGAGTACACGTTGTAATTCAATTTCCATGATTAAGTGACGCCTGAGAAATGGCGATGGTTTTGGATGAAAATGAAATTCCATTACAGCCGCATATAAATTGCTAATATGCATAAGTAAGCGGGAGGTAGGCTTGGAACAACCATAGTTTAGGGATGACAGAAAGAGAAAAACAAGTTTTTCAATTACGCTTGCCTAAATTTTTCAAATTAAAACCGTGTCAATTTAAGAGCTCTTCCATAGTGAGCGCCCACAAAATTATGACCTTTGGCAGGAGGGGCAACACCACGAGTATATAAAAACGGATCGTCCCGCAAAATACATCAGCTACAGATATTTGGGTTTCTATGCTCTGATGGTTCGAGGATAAGCTTAAAGCCAACGAGTGCGTGCACAAGGTTGCGGATGGCGGGTCGACCTCTAGATATAACAGTTAGCTGCGAGGTCACACGTCGAATAAGCATTCTTGGGTAAAAAGCAACGTCGTCCTGATGGAGTATCGGTCTATCCTTGTGTAAGGTAGAACATTTAAATGATACCTAAACCTGTAAAAGTACCGTGACTTGGCGACTGGGAGCCGCCAACAATTATGCTTCTCAACACCCGGGGGAGTGGGCAGTAGATCTTCTTCAAAAGTGCGAAGGTAGATATCATCTTGGTCGGTACAGCGACACACACTTCACTTCGGGCGATATTGCATCTAGTTTAATGGGTGTAGTACTTTGTTTTGGAAGGCAAGGGGAAACCATCAGATTTTTTCCCAAGGAGTCGCAACTTTATTTATTTTTATATTATAACATGAAAGAATTCTCTCCAATAAAATATTCCTGAGGTAAACTAGTCCTCCATTCGGATCTCCAGGTCAACAGTATTTGAGAGAGTAAATAGGCCAAATGTGATAGAATAGGTACTTAGTTTAGGAACATGGAACGTTAGATCGCCTCGCACATGCAGTAGGCTAGAGAACTTAATGATGAATATTTGAGGAAAAAATACATGGAACTGGTTAAGAAGAATGTGAAAGAAAAGAAATACATTAGCGTGAGAAGACAAGCTGATAGGATAATAGGGTAGTTTCCTTCATCAAAGAAAACGAAAGACATTGATTGCGATTCGTTACACACCACTAGTGTATTCATAATATACAAATTATTTGGTTTTAGAAATACCGGCTTAGACGAATGGCAAGGGTCAATTTTATCCTCATTTAAAAAAGGCTAGATTGGCGCCCATGCGATGCCACTCCAGGGGCAGCGGGAACCAGAACGACGCGACGTCACACGGAGATTTCCCGGCATTCATACTTAGCCGTCGCGTTTTCGCGCGCCAGAAATTTTTCACTTTTCATTTAATCGCGAAAAATAGATATCGTCATTTAAAAATCTAAAAGCATGAAATACGTACTCCAGGATTAATAATCTTTCGATTTAGGTGATTAGAAATAATAGGAAACCATCCTATTGAATGGAGAGCTGCGTCGAACAAACCTTACGATTATTAACAGTGGATGATGATGCTTTGATGAGTGTAATGCCCTGAAACACAGTCACACAAGATTAATTTGATTAACCGAAAAACAGTAAATATTTTTGTAGTTTAAAATAAAGATATTTATTTTATGAATTCACGAACATGTTGGATAAAATGAGGAAATTTCAACTTGACTCGTGCGTTATGCTATCTAATGAAAATGACGATGACTATCATGAAAAATTTCAAATAGTTTAGAAAAAAATATCGGATGAATCATTTGGAAGTCATTTTAATCTAATGCTACTTTCATAACGAGAGGGTTATAAGTCTGAATCTAAGGATGACTCAATCTTGACTCCTCCATCTACCTCGGTGGTTCAGAACTAAGACTCAATTTCAGTTTGAGATTAAGTTCGTATTCTCGAAGATAACATCATATCAGATCACTTAAGCATGCTAAATTCTGGTAAAATTTAAGAAATAATCCATTCACTTACACTATCGCAGCTCATCAAAAAATAGCATTACTGGATCACAATATCACTCGTGGAAGTTTATTTATGATAGATATTTAGTTTAAAAAACGTGAGACGATGGCGGTGGACATCTTGGAACTTGGTGACTCAATTTGAGTTGGATCTTGAGTGATATTTCGTTACACAAACGTGGCATCCGAGTCGTGTTTGAGTAGGGATCAAAATTCGAGTGAAGTTCTGGAATACGGCCCGAAATAATTACATCTCTGCATGAGAGAGAATTCTCGTAGCAACGCACGTGCGTGATGACGCACTCAGAGTGAAGCAAGGGAAAAGATTTACCCACTATCGTGCTCGACTGGAAAAAAATTCCTTAAAGAAGTCAAGAATTTTTTTTGCAAAAAAAAGAGTAGCCGACACCCAATGAAAAAAAAGAGAATTGAATCCCGTGAACACGTGCACTCAACCCACCCAAGAGAAACGCGCCCCGCGTCGGGAGGGGGATAAAACATAAAAAAATAGGGGTTGAGGGGTATCTTCTCCACATTATTCTTCTTCCGTCCTTCGCAAACCGCACGCGGCCAAACACCCCTCGCCGACCGCAATCTCCCCCCCTCATCACCCTCCCCTCATCTTGACCTTCACTCCGTGCTCATCTATTTCAAACAATTTAGCACCAAAAACTAGAGTCCCGTTCACTTGATTCCATCTCGACAAATGTGACGTTGAAAATTTCGATCTCACGAAACACCATTTTGAGTAGCCATTTAAAAAATACCCCTTATTCAGCGGATTTTTGCAAAATCCTTCATAGTTTTCAACTTTAAGAAACAATTACGTTCATCAATTTGCATCGAAATGAGAAAAGTCAAAGGTTAATTCCCAAGCCCAATTCAAATTGACGAACTTACCCATACGCATCCATTTCTCTGGTGACTGTGTGTAATGTGCTCAACTTATGCAAAAACAATGGCAAAACCGAGCATGAACAGTTAACAATTGAACTTAGTCGCATGGAACATGCTCTAGATCAACAACAACTCTAACTATTACGAAAATGTGCTAATTAGCATATTCATTAAACGACTTTAACTACAAACAGAAAATTACTTAGAAGACCCAATATAAGCCGTGCATTTTAAGTATATTTGAGCAGCTGTCATTCAGAGAAGTTTTGTTACAACTTTCTGGTCGTAAGCCTTCAATAAACTTAATGCCTTAAGATGGTTGTATTTTCGAAATCGGGAGTAAGTGGAAGATTGCTTCATTTTTTTATCAGATATAATACAATCGTATGAAGTAATTTTAAAAATTTCCATCTCTAATGCAACAAAATAATATTTCAGCAGGAGCTACACGCTTTGAAGTATTTTTTTTTGGCAGGGAAAACTCAGGGGGTATCTTTTTGTATGCAAATCAAGTGAAATTATTACAAGCTTAGCTTTAGCCGGGAACTTATAGGAAAACCGTATTAGGCCCAAGCAATTAAGCATAAAACCCGAGTTTTTGGGATATTGGAACTCCGCGACTCAATTTGAGTTTGGGCTCAGCTTATCAAAAGTGGAGTACAGTCTGAAGGAACTTCGCGACTGAAGGGAATTTGACTTCATCAAGACTTTGGTAACGTTCTGAAATACGTCCCTCAATCTTATTTATCTCTTCCACGGACGGATTCAACAGTAGTACACAGTTCTTCAAAATACGATACCCTTTCTGATATTAATTATGATCGCACGGAAGCCCTAGTAATACCAATTTTTCCTGTCCATAAATACCCTATAAACAAGATTTCCTCATCCCGTTCCCATAAATCAAAGCCTACAAAATTTTCCCTCGGCTTCCCTGTTTCCTGGTCGCGCTCTCCGGAGGTTCATTCACGCCTCTCTATCCATAAGCAATATTATAGAGTAAGTACTCTATGGCATTATTCATTAATCCCTTCTTCGCCAGTTCTCGTCCTGTTCGACACACATTCTTTTGTTATTGTTTCACATATTGCAATTTTCATTCCATTTTCTTGATGAATGTCGTCTGAATATATCTATCATTACTTTATAAAAGTTGCTGGAAGAATTTTGCCTTTGGTAACGTGGCCGGGATAATAATTCATGTTTACATAGGAGTTCATGGATTAAGAAATTTTGCTCTCGAAACAACCTAAACTCTTTCATGTTATGTTTCGAGGGAATTTATCATTTTTATTTAAATTCATAGTGTCTGGTCTCATCAGAATTCAACACATCCAGAAATAATTTTAATTTTCCTTTCATTATGTTTTCCTCGTAGCGTCTGTATCTCATTTCGTGGCCAATTCCACCGTGTTCTTCTTTGGCACAAAGTATTCCACAGTGCCCTTTCTTCTTTTTCTATTCTTCGACATACTCCCTCATTTCTATCCCTATCCGACCGTTTTACATTCAGCAACATCCTCCAGCACCGTCTCTGCAATGTCTCCATTCTTTCCTTATTTCCGATGACCTTTGCTCCTGAACCGTAAGTGCGCTGCCCACGCGATTTTTTCTCGAATGTTACTCACGCCTCTCTCCATAGTAATTATTTACACATGCATACTTCGCCATCGCTCATCCTGTTATAGAGGACCCAAAAACTGTCAAACGCACGAACCTTGCATCCTAACACTGGTTCATTGAAAGGAAGGATTGACAGAAATGAAGAGGTTGAAGATTCAGATAAATGATTCGGTTGAAAATTTCTTCGGCATATGAATGAGATCGGAAATTCAATGTTCAAATTCCTCTCGGTGTTCCCCTTCTGAGTAATTTTTCTTTGAACAATTGCATTTTTGCAGCCCACCCTAAATAATCCATCGTTAACAGCACAAAATGTTGACATCATAGAGAAAATTTTCTACCACTTAATGGGTCAATATCTCTTTTTTTAACTGTATCTTTCGTTTACAACAAAAGCCATAGTGTTGAAATTTCAGAGTACATGGTGTAGACCTAAGTTTACATAATGCCTGTGTAAGCCCGTGTCTTGACCTAGGGATATATCGAAATATCACGATATAAAAATATATCGGGAATCCGATGCCGAGTTATGAATGTATGCGAAACGTGGAAGTCCGATAAAAGTTGTAGCATGCCGCCAGATGGCAAAGAAAAAATGCCGGCGCTATGAAAAAACACTATAAATATTTAATCCAATGCAAAATTCTCTATTCGATAAAACATTAAGATGCATGATGCGATGGAAAAACGATATGGCACCACAATATCCGAGTCAAATATATCGTAAGGTTTTATCGGGAGGCGATATTTCATTGGATAATATCCAATACTATGCATTGATATTTTTTAGGGGCCCGAAAAGACCATTGTTTATTTCCTGGCTTTATTTTATCGGGATGGCCAATTAGTGATTTTCAGAAATTGCCTTATTCCAATATTGAATTTTCTGTAACACCCAAGCCTACCTTTTTCTATCAAACGTACCAGGAAGTGGATGCAGAATGTCAGTGAGCACAAAGTTAGGAAGAGAAATGGAAAAAATATGTATTTCCGTTTCCTAGATCCTTGGCTCAAATCCGGTCGATGTCAGCAGACAAAGAAGATCAAATGAGCTCGCGCGATTATTTCAGGCTTCTGGAAACGGAAACCTTGCGGGAAACCCTACATGTCAGAGGCAAAGGAGTCTTTCCGAATGCGCGTATGCCCTCTGCCCTAACACGTTATGTTAACACACACTGCAAGGCTTCTCTCCGGGAAAGCTGTTTCCCATCAAAACCACGAGCGGAGAGCACCTAACATTCCACTTTAGTCCGATCCGATATTGCACACTTCATTATAATTATTACTATTTCAACATCGTTGCAAGAGGTAAGTTAGCCGGGTGGTAACATTCATTTACGTGATGACGATATACCTTTATAATATTTGCCGTCATCAACAACTCAATCAAATGATAACAGCATCTTTCAACTTAATTTGTATGTATTTACATTTTTTACTTCCTTTTACCCCGAAAACAGCTCGCAACGGCATTTGCATTAGAAATCGCAACAATGAACTACACTACTACAATGCAATCACGAAAATACAAGTCCTTGATGGAGGCAACTCACCCAGGAGGGACTCAAACCAGCGACCTTCGGATTAACAGGCGAGTAGTTAATCCCGCCGCCATAGAAGCTCGCAAAGGTAAATTTCGATGAGTTTCCTCTATGCAGTAAAGTATTGTTCTATTTAGGTGATACTAACTATGGAGCAGTGCAAAGAAAGCCTAATTGATTGGCGCTAAACCGGTGATAATTATTTTCAAACAAAATTTGACTCTCGTATTTCCTTCCGTAGAACTTCCCATAATCTTTCCCGCTAACATTGAGCTACGCTCGTTGAGAAATTAATATGCGTCATTTTCATATGTATGCGGGCTTTGCGAGTTTTCACGCAAAATTATAAATATGCAGAAGTAAGCCCGAAATGTTCATATTTTATTTTATGGCAACGCATTATTAACACAAAAATAGTGCTAAAAATTCCAATAAACTCCTTTAAAAATGTTGATTTTAGCATAAAATCCTGAAGTCCGACAGATAAATGTCATCCAAGTCAAGTTTTAATATGCGAGAATATTAAAACAATAAAGGCAAAAATAATCTAGAAAATATGAATTTTACAAATAATCAGATACATCTTACAATTAGTTATAGGAAACATTTACTATTTACGTTATTCGCAGAGAACGTTAAAAAGAAATGGTTGGAAAAGAATATTTGCAAAAACATAGAAAAGTAAGAAATACATTACCAAATAACATACAAAGAGCATTGCCGAACCTCTTTAAGGAATTCAGTCTGAGGAAAAGCATGCATTGGAATAAGAATCGTAATAATGAAGCAATCGAAATTCCCAAAAAATATCAGTTCTGATATAACTGACACAAAAATGTTAACAGACCACTTTTAAAGCATACTACAGGATTAAACCACGTGATCAAAGGACGTGGACTAGAACGGACCGGAAATTTCATTATTTGCTAGAGCCAATACAGACGAAGAGATTCAGTCCCGCCAAAGAAGTATCATTGGTGTCTCAATGTGACCCAATCCACTTGAACGCATGTGACACTGACATTGAGGGAAAACCACCATTAGTTCCTCATAATGCGCCAGAATCATGAAGAACAAATAGTAGGTACGGAATTATGTTTGAGGAAGGCAACGGACAGCTGAGGTCTTTGTTACATTGAAAAGGGTGGGGAGGTAATAGCGGACAAAAACCAGGCGTCGGTATTAGCCTCGTAAAGCAGCGAGGGGAACACGGCATAACGTCCCATCCGACGGGGGGAGAGCGTGTCCTCCACTGAGGACTCAAGCTGGGATCGGGCAGTCTCTACAAAATCTCAGCCACAGCCGGGATCTGAACCTGGTTACCCTAGGTGTGAAGACAGCACTAATAACACCAACCCAATCCACCAAGAACAAATAGATCGACCGAGAGAGTAACGAGGAATGCCTACAAATGAAGGAAGTGTAGAGAAATGTGCTAAAAACCCTAAGATGAAGCATTAAAAAGTATGTACACCAAGGTAGTACTTAACCTTGAAAATATCGGATGGCCTTGCCGGGATTCAAGCCTGGATCTCTGCGACTAAAAGGGATGTACCATGAGACACTATGATATGATGCAGACAATCGTCGAAGGAAGGGAAAAACGGCTATCGAGTAATGCAGAATTACAAGAAAAGACACGCTTAAATATGATTAGATTGTATAAAAAGAGAACTTAAAGTAGGTACAGATGCGTCGACTTTATGTCTGTTTTGTAAATCTCTAATCTGAACGGGGAGCGTAAAAGTTTAGCAGGGAGAGCAATGGCCGCTGATTGACGGGTCCCGAGTTCAAATCCCAGGTGGAGCTTTCGGAAAAGCCTGCACAAATATCCTCGAATTAAGGTAAAAGGGAAGGAACTGTCTTTCCTACCCGGAATAAGTGAAAATTTAACCTTGTGGCTTAGTCTGATACGAGCTCCACCTTACCTTCACCCATCCAAACCAACCTGAGTGGTTCATCAATCAGAGAATTAATCTCCGGGTGTAAACGGAGTCCCTGGTGAGAAGCTCCTGGAAATCGGATCTGAGAAAATATTAGAAGAGGAGAATGCAAAACAGACGGAATAATTATAGCCATTCTGGAGGCTCACTTGACAGGATTTCCTCCAATGAACAATCACGACTCACTTGACCGTGAGGGCCCCTGTATTACACGGACGAATTCCTTTGATGACGTCCATCTCGCCTAGATAATGTTACTTGTGTCGAGAATCGAAACATCGGTTAAAACGAACGCCCAGACCCGGCGGACGGCCCGAAAAGAATTCTTGGAGCAGAAACGCCCGAAGAGCACCAAATCCTATTGAATTATCATAAATCGAGACGGAAATATTTTCAACAGAAATGATAAAATGTTTCCGTCACGCACTACGGTATCGGCTGCGATCCTGACTCATACCTCGCATCCCTGCTTTTGTTCATGCCATCCCCAACGGGCGGTGCCTCCCCCTGCGACCCCAGCTGAGTAAAAGCGGCGACAGATGCCCCTTGACGATCACCCATCGGGCTTACCTTCCTCGTACTCCTCCTCCTCCAGCTCCAGGATGGCGGGCGCAGTCAGGTAGTCCCTGTCCCTCATCGCAGCCGCCGAAAGGAAGGAGTCCGTCCACAAGTGGCTTTCACCGCGATGACGTCTCCGTCCGACGCTAGGGGCGCTCACTGCTCGTCACGAATGACCTCCACGCGTCTCCTGGAAACTGTGTCCGCTCTCGTCGCAAGTAACAGCCGACACTTTTTATTTTTTACTTCCTCGGTGTATAAGGGTCACAATCCAGAACGTAACTATTACCTCTTCCATTCAGAAGACGATCAAAAGTATGATCATCCCTTTTTCAAATTGTTCTGTCCATATATGTGAGAGTAATTGTAGGGGTATGGAATTTTTTTTCACTGTACTCCCTGAGAGAGTTACACAGTTATACCTCTAAATTGGGTCCATATTTTCGCAAATTACAGCGGAAAATACAATTTTTTCCTCGACATATACTATGAGGTCACAATCTAGAACTTCACCCTTTTTCCTTCCATTCAGAATGTGATCGTAAATATGGTCAAGGTAAACAAAAATCCTTTTCTAAATTCTCCTATTCACCCTGATGAATTCAAGGGGAACATTTTTAATATCTCATGTAGATGCTCAAAGGATGCCTCAAACAGCGTTGCTCTTCCCATTCTCAACCAGTAGATGATCAAAAATCTCAAAGGCAAGCAAAACTCGTTTCACTAATTTTTTCACTTGAGGTAAGAGTATTTACTAAGATATTTTCAACTCTGTGATATATATATAATCCTAGGTTTCAATGAATCTACAAAGCAGAGAGTTACACTTCGCTTAGAACTATATCATATTTATTATTAATGAACAAGCTTCAGCAAGGCAGCACAAATCCGAAATCAAGTTTTTTCCTGACTTCGCGTTAAAAAATTCTCTTTACACTTTCAATCTTTATGGATGAAATTCGGGCTTTTGAAGAGTTAAGTGTTGACGTTAAAGAGTGAAACTTATGGTCACTTCTGGAATATTTTTTGCCACATTTGAGAATCTCATCCACGCTGACAACTGAATGAATCTGCGCAGTATTGATGTTTAAACCACGACGCAAATTCGTAAATGTTTTCTCAGAATGGTCATACAAAATGGTTATAACATCTTGTTAGAATTTAAGTAGGCGATTAGTATCGGTCTGTTTACTTTTACACACCGTTGACCACACGCAACGAGAAAACCAGTCGCAAAACCGCCAACGATTCTTCGCCGCTTACAGCACACGGCACCAACGGAACAAGAGAAGAACGGCGCGGACGAGAAACAAAAACAAACAGACACGTACACCAACCCGTCACGAAATATTTTCACCACCCATTCAAACGCACACAATTGCGACTACCGCAAGAAAAGCGGTGCAAGAACAGAACCTTGAGGTACACACAAAAACGCGCAGAGGCGTGCAGGACTTCACGGGGCAGCGATTCACTTCGTCAGCCGTGCCTGACCCCCACGGGGCTGTAGGGACCCGAGACTCGGACGACAACCCGGCAAACGGCCGGGGAAGTGGTTATAAAACCCCCGACACGCTTCCGTGGAGTCACAGCTTCGGATGGGGTTAGGAGCAGTTGTCGCCCGGCAGGGTGTAATGCGTTTCCATCCGTCAGCTGTCTTCGGAGCGACCACACGGCGGGACTGGAGGACCAGCAATACAACGAGCAGCCTTTCCACCCTTGTGCAGGAGGCGGCGGCGGTCGGGGCTACTTTCGGCGTGGGTCAGGGGCGGGTGAAATATTACGTTCGAGTGGAGGGGATGAGGGGCGGTAAGGGATTGGCGCGCGGCAAAGGTGCACCCTGACTCTCCTTCCCCCTCTCCAGCACACCCCTATAAAAGCCTCTCCCTCACGTCTCGTTCGAAGGGGGATGGGCTTTTGCCATCGACTTTTCCTGACTAAAATAAACACTTAGCCTCCAATAAAATTACTTTTTGCAGCTTCAAGGCCGGTTTATTGGGAGCAGTTGTAATGTACTATCCGTATGGAACACTTACCGTTATACATATTTCAGTACCATACTTAAATGGTGGCGTTTTTGCAGATCATAGCAAAACGTATGAATTAAGATCAACTAAAAAAAAACAGCTCCACAGCTCAGGCGCGCATACCGACCTTAAAATTGAGAACATTCAACGTCACGGATGGTAGTCTCAAAACTGATTTCCTCAGGTATTCATTCATTATTCAGAATGTATTCCAGCGTTTCAGTCACGATATCAGCAGAGCTTGCTTTATTTATTTATTTTTCTGCCAGATTCGAGTTGAAGAAAGTTTGTTTTTTTTAATATTGTATATCCTTACATTGCTGTTGCTGCTTTAATGCTGAAATTCTACATTATAAGGTCCGAATATTTTACGTCAAGTCATATTGTCTGGTCATGATTTAAAATTGACGGATGAGCTACAATCTTAGCAATATTTTATATGGTGACGTGTAGAGGACATTCATTGTAATGTATTTCGGTCTCAATTTTGATTTCATGCTGTGATTATTTTTTAATGCACAACGCGTTTCAAAATTTCCCCGCAATCATCGAAAATTCATAGCACATTTCCACATTTCAAAAATTACCACAATCAAAATTTATTCTTGAGCTTCAACAGAAAAATCTTTTTCTCGAGAGATAAAGCGGAAGACTGTCATGATTCACATACTCAGCCAGCGATTCCCTACTGAGTTTAGTGTCCAATTTACCTCGCGTTTCAGCGATTGCACGTCATCTACAGTTGGAGGGGAATCTAACATTTATTATTCACGAGATAGTTGATTGCCGACTTAATTTGAATATGCTCGTTTCGCGTTTCGATGGCCATCGGATGGACCACGGTAGTAAATATTTCGGAGCTATGCAATCGGTATCGATGTCAATCATGGACACCGATGCATCCAAATATTTAACTTATATATAAAGTTTAGAATTGTACGACGACTAAATCCATCATAAACCTGTTTTATCTCTAAAAGTTGACAGGGTATAAATGATAAAATGATAAGAAACTGATCTCAGAAGTGCATGTTACTCAAAGGCATAATATAAAGGAATCTCTACCATGCATCACTTTCATATATGATGACGAGAAATCGTTAAAATTAATGATTGTTATCTAATGATACTTATGAATTATTGAGGACTCGTAACTTATCTTTACCCAATTTATTATCTCGAGTGGGCAAATACTCACTGCATATGCTAAAAATCAATCGCTTTCTCACTCTCTCAGTGATTCAATCCGAAAGTTAGTTTGTATAGGTGAGGTATAGCACACGCTTAACAAAGTCACAGGAGTGAGAATTTTTGACATTCAGAGTGGGGCGGAGGGTAGTAATTTTCCCTGACCCACCTAGCACTTCGAGGACTTTTCTTGGGTGCGCCCGAAGACCTCACCCGAGATTTGAAGCCTCTATGAGCAACCAAGCGCTCTGCACAACTAGGCTACCACACTTTAGAGCCAGGATATTCCAGCTAGAGATGTCTCATCGAAATAGTACAAGAACATCGATTATTATCGGTACAGATTAGAATATCAGGCTCAGAAAATCAACTCCAATGCGGAAAAGTTGGAAGAAATGGAATTAAATTGACCGACGATAATGAATATCCTCCGATTTATGAAAAATATACTTAAATTCTGGGTTATGACTGCTCCCAAATCGGTAAAAAAAGTGAAAATTCACAACTTGTTGAGCTAAATTTTTTATCCTACGAAGTTTTATCAATGTTGCTGCTTGCAATTCATCCATAATGATAAGGTTAAACTTTAAACTTAGTTGAATTATACGACAATGGATATACACTCTGCGTTTCTCAAACGGAAGGTTGAGGGTTCAAGTCCCGGCTGAGATGGGAAAGCACGGAATGGGTGCTTTCCAATGTTATACCGTCCATGTTAAAATGCAAGTACAATAGGCAACCTGTTAGAAATAATAAAACGATAACTTTTTCAAAATCGCAACTATATTGAACTGGAAAAGATAGCATCCCCAATCGATTCGTTCTCCATTCGCATTGATTCGCATTCACTGCTATGAGATTGAACATCGACGTGTTGACACCCAGCTAGAGAAATATCTTATCGCAGATGGCCTTAGGTATCGATGATTATCGGTTAGCATCGGTGCGAATTAAGCGACCAATGGACCGAGGCCTCTCTCCGCCTTCGGAAATGAAGTGGAGTGGAAAAAAGGGAGAGGGAGAGAGAGGATATTGCGAGGAGGCGTGGGTCGAAGGGCAGCAAACACGCGAAAGGGCAAACGGCCAGCTTTTGCGTGCGTCACGTGCGCGCGTCATCGCGGGCCGTGCCTGCGTCAAGCGGTGGGCGTGTTTGGAGAATGCGGGTGAAAGTGGTCACGGATGACCCGGCGATGGCAAAGGTCGCGCGTGGACTCCAGGGCGTGTTTGGGTGGATCTACTCTATAGGCCTGCTGTCTGTTGAAAAAAAAGCAGGACTCCCGAGTTTCAGAAGCCCTTATCGCCCAAACGAAGCTGCAAATTTAAATGCGACAAAAAGTATATCATGAGAGAACGTTTCCCTTTACATAAGATCAGATGCTTTACAAAACCGTGGTTAAATTAAAAAGAAGAACTTTGTGCTTTCACATTTATATTTATTCACGACCATGGTTTCAACGTTAGACGGATGATGACGTCTAACATTGAAACCATGGTCGTGAATAAATATTAATGTGAAAGCACAAAGTTCTTTTTAATTTAATTATGAATCGCGTTCACCAAGTTACGCCTCAAACAATCAAAACCGTGGTATTCCTTGCCCCGTAGTATGTCTTGCCCTTCTCAAAAAATTATTCCTTATTTGCGCGTAAGAACACGTTGCCAACTTAGAGCGCTTGGTATCCCTGTACTTTTCGTTTCCATAACATACGGTTGTGATAAGTAAGCGACACCTATTCCTAGCTGTGAGCAGCATTAAAATTTTTTATACTATAAACATTAAAAAAGTTGTTATGAAAGCAAAAAGCTCCGTCAACCTCTAAATCAACGACTTGATTGAAGGTTGATTGGTCCTGTCGTGTGGTGTAGAATTTAATCAATTCAGGTAATTATCAAATATAGATTAAGTGCTAACATCCTTGCCAACATTATTTGTTACTAATATGCATCTTTTGCTAAGAGTAGCGTAACCTAGGCTATGTAAGAGGGATGAGGAAAGATGTGCGTAGTTGCTACCAACGAGGCCGCCACACCCATAACAGTTCAACACTCATGTCATACCATGTTACTGTGCGTCACCATGCACTTTGCGGCACCTACGCATGGCTACAAGAAACTTTCTCTCCTTTTTGTTTCTGCTTTTTTTTTGGTCTCCCACACCAGGGAAAACCGGTGTCCATCGCTCAAAAAATGATTAAATATCAACCAATCTTTGTTATATCTTTGATATTCCACCTATATTCTCTTAATACCTGTATTAATTCTCTCAATGCTTTGCATAGCACACAAAATTACCTATCGATTTTCAATGGAGCCATTGGTTTAGAAGTTATCAGACGTTTTCGTTGTTTACAACAATTTCTTTAATTATTTTGGGGCACGTAATTTGTATTCTGTCAGCTGGGAATAGGTTAGGCTTCCATACATTTCAAACGAAAGGTGTGGAAACAAAAAGTATGGGAATACCAAGGACTCAAACTTGGGCAATGTGTTTTTACGCGCAAATAAGAAGCACTTTTTTAGAAAAAATAAGAGAAAAAACAATATAGTACATTTCTGCCTGACAGAGGATTTTTTTTAATTATACGATAAAATGCAGAAATAAACGATAGCTGATATAATTTCTGATGCGTTGAAGTAATAGGATTCGCTTGGACAATAGAGTTCCTGTGTGTTCTGTTTTATTTTACACGGTTGTGCGCCCAATTAAAACACCTACACCTGAGCAAGATATAGAACCCAATATTTTGCCAATTGATGGCAGCTAGACGTCAATTTTCTTTCAAAGTTTGCTAAGTATAGTATTTAACTTCATCGTCATCACAGGCCATCAGTAGGTACTATGAATCAATGATTGATTGAAGCTTTGATTACAAATAAAACAAAATTAATGCCAATTGAAGCCCAAAAGCAATATAACTGAAACCAATAACAGCGCATGATGCCCAGAAAAAATTCTTTATTTCAAAATAAAAACCCCAGAGGTACCATCCTCGGTAATCACAAAAATCGGACAAATGTTGAAACTCAGGAGAAGCCACCAGAAAGAGTGGGCACGTTGAAAAAAGCGATAAAAAAAGCTGAAATTTACCCAAAAATTAGGTTTTTCCTAGTCCTGCGACAGATTAGACATAGCTCTCCACTCATTTCTTTCACTAGCAAATATCATCAAGGTATTCCTCGTCTTTCATATTATGGATCACATATATTACCCGAGGTCCCATTCATGCCGCCTCCCCACAAAAAAAAACTCCTCAGCGCCAAATTCCAGAACGTATCTCAAGTCTTGATGCCGAATCAAACTCGACTCGATTGCCTCGTGGGCATTACGACAGTCCAACTCGAATGGTCATAAACTCATAAACATGAAATAAAGTCAACTCTGCCGCCTCGTCTCACGATTTTTCAATGAAGTATCTCATGAAATACTACTTCCACGATAGAGATTGAACTCCAGTCATGCGGGTTTTGATAAGCAGGTGACTATGGATGCGCATATTTCAGGTGAATGCATTCTTTGTAACTTTAAACACTCAATTTTAGTTGACATCTCAAGCACAGGGGTGGACAGAAAACTGAAGATTGAGTCTGGTTCTGGTAAAAAGGCCCTAAGGTTGCTTAAATGCTGTCCAATCCACTCAATTCTCCCTAAACTCTCACTCATTCCAACCTTTGGTTGATTTGTATAGGTGTTGGTAAAGCTCAACCAGCACTACGCCACAGGTGTGTGAATTTTGCACATTCAGCGTAGGAAGCCCGTTCCTTTCTCTGGACCAACTCGCACTTCGAGTATTTTTCCGACAGTCCGGCGGTTTTCACTCGGATATCAAGCTTGGGATCCTTCAATCAGCAGCCAAGCTTTTCCCACTGATACCAATCCACCCTCTTTTCTCACAAATGCAAATATTTTCCAAGTATTTCTACTCTTTCACACTCTTATTCAAGCTCTTCCAATTCCGCCCATGGCGTACACATTCAGGTCGACGTAATGGCCAGCGCCACGAGACACGACTGTCTGACCAAAAATATTGTTGATGGACAAGTGGAATGGGAGAACGACATGAGCATTTACAGGTTTTGAATGAGATGAGTGGAGCAGTCCAGAAAAATCAGCTTCCAAACTGTCACCATAGAGACAAGAAAAAATAATAAATGATGTAATATTGTCTATTTTAAACTCGAAATTAAGTGAATTCTAAATTTGGCACTGCAGAAGAGTGATGAATTCAAATGAATTGTTAATGTAAGAAGTTGAATATCCAAAGAAGAGTAGAGAAATAACTAATAGAGTAGAATAATAATAAGATTCGCCTTTCGTAGCTCTAAAAAAATGCCACATCATAGGAAATCACTTTCACCGAAGGTGCACTTCAAATAAATTGCGCAAAAATAAATATCGCCGACACTAAGTGGGTACTTTCCAGTACATTTGGGGAAGCATAAATGCTTAGCATACCATGTCACGATTCACTTGAAGCACGCTACTCGCCAAAATGAAACTGAATCAGAGTTACCTGAATTTTAGCATTCATGCCAGAATTCCGTAAAAGGTAAGTCTTCTTCCTATCTTGCTGCCCGTCATCAATCACGTGAAATACGACACCACTCGTAATCAGCATTTTAAGCCAAACTTTGGAGCCGGCAAGGACGAGCCACGAATCTCATCAGACTAGAGGGGCTAGAGGCTCAACATATCCCATGAAACCCAGTCGAGGAAGCGATGGTGGAAGGCTGAAGACATATTGAGGTCGCTTCCTGGCTATTCACCCTAAATACGTCAAGATAATGCCACGGCAATGACAAGATCAATAGAAAAGAGGGCATCTGATGAGTGAACGCGCTTTACACGAGGTGTTCCTTTGATCACATGGCACAATGTACCTACAATACACGTTGTACTATGGATAAAAAAGTTTCCCAACAAAGATAGTACCCAAAGTCACTTCCAAAATAATTTCATCTTCTTTTGTCGCGTCATGCCTTTGCTGAATAGTTACGACGGCGAAAATTTGTAAAAAGTAAATTACGTGAATGATCATGGTCACGTGATGTACTTTAGATATTCGAATCACCAAACCTCGTACAAGACGTAGCTATTTCTTTACGTCTGCTATCATCTGCATCTCTACGTCATTCCTCGATGGATTTCCGATAAGTTTGTTTACGCATCAGGGTATCATAGCAGCAAGTGTATTTGTTTACTTTTCTCTAAAAGTCTAGGGTACTCTTAATAAATGTTTTCATATATTAATTAATTTAATTTTTCACTTTCTTTACTGGAGCGATGGACCTCAGTAATCACGATTAAGAGCATATGGTATTATTTATGATTTCAGAAGCTCGATATCCTTGAGTGTTACCTTGGAATAAAGTGCAACAGTAGAGATAACCTTATCACAAATGAAAAAGAATAAGCTCATGACAATGAAAAGGTTCTCTTAGGACTGGAAAAGCAGTCGTAGGGCTGGAAATGGGGAACTTTTGGGAATATTTTTGTCACTCGTGTGAATTAAATTCATGTATTAGGAAAAGAATAAAAATTATGGGTCATTCGGCACAAATCTACTTGTTATCCCTCGACCGGTATCTGCAGGTCATCGCCATTATCTTTAGGTTGCAACAAAACCCTTTCTTCAAAAAAGGCTATTCGGGCTTCCAGCCGGGTGGTCTCCCTCCATTCTGCCGACGTTTCGGAACACGTGTCGGGTTAAATCTTCAGGGCTAATGGTGAGTGGATGAAATTTACCAGCTTATATACTCTTCAATTGGATGTGACGTCTAACGTGATTGGCCGGGAGGCAGCCAATCTTATTTTCTTAAGTGCCGGTTTCCATACATTACTCAGTGAATACCCGGTGTCACGGTTGAGGGTGTTAGTTGTCAGCCGGATCTCGATGGATTTCTTTACCAGTCTTTTCCAGAAATCAGTCTCGCGGCATAGAATTTTCACGTGGTCCCACTTCACCCTATGATCGGATTCACTGGCGTCTTCTACAACCGCGGATTTTTCCGGATCACCCTAACCCACCCTTTCCCCTCCACCACCTTCCCTTTCCATCCCACCCCACCCCTTACCCACCCTTTTCCTTTCCTTTTTCCACCTTTTCCCTTTCTTTCTTTTCCCTTTCTTTCTTTTCCCTTTTGGGGTGGACCCTTTCTTGTTTGCTATGGACTCATGAAATTGAGGCTAGGCGTGGAAATAGGCTAATGTACAGTTATAAATAGATAATTACTTCACTACGAGACGACTTAAAATCCTATCACATATCGAACGTTCTACGGTATAGTATGGCATATGGAGGAGGCGACCGACAGCTAAGGTCACTCGAGACATTGGTAAGGGTGGAGAGAAACCCGGCGTAAGCATTAGTCTGCGGTTAACGAACGGTGCCAAGGTGACTACGGCTTAACGTCCCATCCGACGGACTGAGTGATTTACTTGAAATTCCCTCCACACAAAACTCATGCCAACCGGGGATGGGACCTTCCCTGAAAAACCTCTACCACAGCCTACCAAGGGATGTGAAGCCAGCACTCTAGCCTCCACAGCAATCCAGTGTGCACTTTCTATGGCCTTGCAGTGTTTGTAATAGTTAAATTCCTGATGGTCGTGCCCTCAAGCGTGCAAATTCATGAAGTTGGCTATGAAATGGAATGTGTTCTAAAAAAATAAAAATAAAAACACAAGAAAACTCGCACGGCATACACGCAAGAAGGTTGTAAATATGTATGTTGGAGGGGCAGCACTGGTTCCGAGCGTTGAGCGCAGTGTGGCAGGAATGGGGGTGCTTGGGTAGGATAAGCCACGCCTACTTTGACCAAAACATTGATAATAATCCCATAAGAGTCAATGCTAACTATTTGGTGAAATATTCGGTCATGATCGTTGTTTCGTTAAAATAAACTATCGCAAACGAACACAGTAAACCTTTTTTTCTATCATTATGGGAAGGCTTCGTGAAAATATGCCTCGAATATCTTTCCCCAAGAAAAATTATTGCCAATCACCATGGTTCGGCTGTGCAACTAGCTTAGCCGAAAATAACATTTTAAAAGTGCAAAATATCGATTCTCTTGTACTTCTACTGGTAATTATTATGATTACAGTCAATGGAAACCTTACGATAGCGGACCGGCCGCAATAATAGTGTGAAAGTATGTTCACGACGATATATTATCACCACGATATGGACAGTTTATTATACACAGTAGTATGACAAACGATCGGAAAACTCCGACGGCAATCAAGGAGTAATTGTTGCATTTTCACTTTATAAATCAGAGACGATATGGGGAATAGAGTACTTGATTATACATATATGTACACTGTTTGAGACTATGTCCGAAAATGGTCAAACCAAGATGGCGGAATTCTGGCCACTCTTAAAATCGAATACAGCGCCTCCAGTGTATTTACAACCTCGTTGCATACACGTCAAAACAGTGCTTTCTCAAATTTATCTTGGGGCTGTGTTGGCGGCGCGAAACGACTACGATGAAAATAACGGCATCACATAATATTTACCACCATTTAAGCACCTCGTATAATGAAGGGGTAAACTTGGGCAGAGCTGCGATGAAACCTGGACGAGAGGGTGTCATATTTTCCTGAGATTGTCACGTGGCCATGTCGGAAGCCTACCGCCCTAATGACAAGGAGAGACAGGAAGCTATATAGCAGGAGGTCACACCCCGATGGGCAGACCGCTGAAAGGCAGGGGCGGGGAAAGAGGTCTAGTAAATAGACGGTCGGAAATGTAGGGGGGAGCGGCAACGGTCGACTGAGCAAAGAAAAAGAAATGTGTAAGGGGCTACAAAATAAAGCTACTTACAACTCATGCTAAATACATTATCATGTAGTTTTTACAACTGAAACTCTGTTGTTCCGTAGTAAAACTCTTTCGTCTATACGAGGAATGTGGAGTTGCCAGGCTTGAACACACGTGTTTCCGCGCGGATTCTTTCTAAATTGAAATCTGCTTCTTCGTAGATGATGTAGCAACAGTAGAGATTGGATGAATAGGTAACCCTAACAGCTACCTACCATTGAGCGACATTTCTTTGGTATTCATTACTTTTATCATGCTCTAAAATTTCTCCCAAGATATAGATGAACACTGCATTATTACTATATTTAACTTCCATTACTTTTTATAAGAACTGGTAACTAGTTGTTGCAATGCTGAAGTTTATGTGAACATGACTAGACAAGGTGCATTATTTTTACGAGCGCCAAATCTCGGATGGAAACTTTTGCGAGGCATTTTATTCATGGCGATCATTTTTAGCATTCCTGATTTATATATAGCATTTAAGCAGCGTTATATTCTATTAAGGATGACTCCTCTGAAATGTTGCTACAGTAACCCTTTAGTTTTCCCTCTTTTAATAATAGTCTACAAATTTGACACTAGACAGTGTTGACGTCGGTAGCTTTTTCGGTCGTCTATCCCGGAACGATTTCGGCGTGTTGATTATCGACTGATGCCGCGAAGTGTAATACCAGCGGTTATTTTGGAAACATCAAAACAGAAGTGGAAAAGAAGGTTTAGGGATCACGATGATGAATCATTTCTCAAGGCTTTTCCCTTCAGATGTTTCAAGCTGCAATAGGTGGACTGAGAAAAGAATCTTGGGCTTCTTTACGCTCGGACTGACCATACAATTTAACGAAATCATGAACCAGAAATTGGAATGAAGCCATGACTACAATACGATAATTTCCTAGTGCAAAGGAATAGTAGAAGCAATGATCAATTCGAGAATCCAAAATTCGGTTTGCTGAATAGCTAGGCAATCAAAATAACGGGGGATGACCTACACAATCAAGGAGTACCACAATACTTTCAGAAAAGAAATTTTGGCTGCCTCAAGATGGCCCCGAAACAAGCAGAGATCGCCTACATAATACCACGGAAACCGTCAGATAACAAAAATGAACGAAAGGAAATGAGCAAATCATGTTTCACGGTGCTTAGAGATGCTAAGAAATAGAAGAATAATTTAATAATAAATAGAATAATAATCTAAGTTACACCCACCATTTGTTTACCGTTTACCACCTTTACCGTTTTCGGCGGAACAATGAATTCCTATACCTATCCGTTAGACAAAAATTCCGTCTTAACTTATGTCTTTTATTTGTTTTGATTTATCTCTTTCATCGGACGTGGGAAAACGTAGGGTTCTAATTTAAAGTATTCGTGTGGCTCAAAAGATTTATACGGTTTATATTAGAATTAGAGAGTTAAAATGTTATTTTGCATCAAATTACTATCATGGATATGACGAAACATACTATTGTCCGTGCTGTAATTTAAAACTTACTTGCAATTGTCCACAAATACTCGCGTCTCGTCCTTAAATATTTACATCCAGACAGAAATTTTTCTCAAATTTACAATTAAGTGCCACTGTGCGTCCAAAAATATTATATCAATGATAGAATTTGTGGTAAATTGCCGGTACGTTTTAAAGTAAAATATGTTATAATCACACCGTATAAGGTATACATATATCAACTCCATACACTAACCGTACCTATTTATAATTATGTTTATTCCAGACTATAGCGAGTTGGGGGGAGGGAAGAGGGTGAAAGCGTTCAAAGCCCCTCGCAATATTTGAATGCAGAGAAATGGGTGTTAGCAGTCCAAATTTAACTCCCCCTCCGCAATGTATTACCTTCTTCAACTACATCGCCAGATGGTTTTTCAGGCTAGAGCCTCGTATTGGGATTAACTCTACCTCAGCCACATCAAATTACACTCCGTTACATTCCGTAAATTTCACCGACAAAAATCCCTCCTTTTCCTCGTATTTGGGACACAAAATGATGTATAATCGTATCCTCTCCGAAATAAAAATGTTTCCGCTCCTCGAGAGCCTGGGGGGGGGGGGGTTGGAAATTATATTTTCACCGGAAAAAAGTAAGTAACCAGCCCCAAGTAAAAAGCGTTCGTCAGGATTAGCGCTGACTTGACCTTTTATCTTCCATTGCGACTCCATCCAAATAAAGCGCACGACGGCAGAGGATTTGGATTTAAAAAAAGGGGAGACCCCTGGCATTTCGGTGTCCTCGACGATCCTGTGAAGGGTTTTGGACGCAAACTCAACGGCAAAAGCTTGTTTCACTCGTCAGAGACTTAATGCTCGGATTTTGCACACATCCGAGTCACTCTGAGCGTGAACTCAGTCATGAATGAAAAAGAATCTGCCTCGCTGCTTCAGAGGAAGAAGATTAAAGAAGTTTTGAGTGGCAATCCGATCCCGTGGTCAGAAATAACAGCCAGGGCATTGAAAAAGGCCTCTTAATACGTACCGATACATGAATTACTGATGGAAAATTCAAGAACGAAAGAAGCAAGTTTAGACGGACGTTCTTTAAATTTTTAGCTGAGTGGCATCAAAGTAGTGACCACCATTTTCATCAACGTTCTGGCTGCTTTTCCGATTTATCTCATGTTTTTTTTTCTCCAGCATCTCATTACTTTGGTATTATGAATTAAGAGTTGAGATTTGCGCATCCTTTACCTCTAACGCATTCGTTAGGGGTTTATGATACACAAAAGCTGTTCGTATGATACGGTTTTCAGTTGTAAACAAAATGGACTACTATAGGGGACTAAAAACCATAATAAAGGAATATTATTTGTCAATTTTGTAAATGTAGCTGGAAAAATCTGCTAAAATAGATCGAACATTCATTGGTCTGGAAAACGATAACGATATTAAAGAAGCTAATTCTAAGGAGTGTATACTTATGTGTGTGGTAACGAGCGTATGAGCGCGCTTAGAAATTGTCGAGATAAATACGGTGTTAAATGACTTTTTAAGATAGCATCAAGCGCAATAGAACCACGCGGCAATTGGTCTTTTACTCTTTTTGCACCACAAAGATATGGTCTAATGGACTTAGTTTGCTTTCATTACGATTCATACCACTCATCGAGATGGACGGAGGGGTGAATAAAACTTTCATGCCCTCAAGAGATCGACTGAACCTCTACCATCCAGATTGTTGGATAAAAAGTTTTATATCATCACCACCGTGGCCGGCATGATTTAATTGGACTAATTGAAATAAAGCAACGGTCTAATATTTTTAGAATCATTAAATTTTTACAAAAATGTAGATGAGTAAATAAAATATCTCAAATATTTACCATCTGAATCGCCAACAGTAAGAGAGGTCTGGAATGAGTTGGAGGCTGGAGTTGAAGTGGGGGAATGATATTTAATTGAGTGAGGGAAGTCAATGAAGGGGATACTGACAGATTACTTCGTAAATAATGCATGGAAGCCTACCTCAATCGGCAGAAAACTTTAATAATGACAATATCGCCAATGATGTCACCATAATGAGCCTTCACGTCTTTGGGAAGAAAAGAATTAAACTAATTTTTCTACTCTTCAAGAAGACTGGTCTTTGCTCAGCTGTACTACAGATATAGATTAGCATTGCAACTGCTAGGATCAGCGTCAAGACGCCACTGTTTCCATAGGAAACAAAACATCACCACTCAATAGCAAGAATTGTGTCTTAAACGTTAGCCACGAGTAAATTTTGGCCTTCGCAGCCCGTTGACCGCCTCTCCCACGCAGCATTATGACTGAAAAGCGTTTGTATAGTCCACAGAATTTTACTAATGACTTAAGTTTCGACAACTTACGCTATTTTAATCTCGTTTTCACCTTGAAAATAGCATAATCATTTTTCGAAACCTAGGATGGGTAATAATTAAATTCTGTGGATTATTAAAATATTTTTCCTTATATTCGGATACCTATTACACGTTCAAAAACATATCGCCATATATTCCTAAGCCGTAATGGGCCTCACTGTTTTACTACACAAAGTTCAATTGTAAGAAATATATCTCTTTTCACGAACACTGTGTTTTGTGGAGTTCTTTGTTTGTCCATGTAGCACTAATTTCACCATCATAATACACATTTATACTTCGTTGATATCATTATTTACCATGATGAAAATCTATGGCAGCATGCACATTTTTTAATGACACAAAATACGGTCGTAAGACTTAAAATAGAATTATTACCTAAGAGAGAATCACTTGCTCGCCATGTTGACACAAAAATAGCGATGCTGGAAAAACGCGAGTTCAAAGTCTAAACTAAAAAGTTTTCTCTTCCATCATCATATTCCCTTCAACTTCTGGTATTCCACCTTCAGCTCCATTTTGCTGAGAATCCTTGCGGTTGAATACTCAACCAATATCGCAAGAAATCGATGAGAGTGAAGGGCAATATCCCCTCGTTCACACATGGGAACACATCTCATCATATCACACACATGAGGCGAACGCTGGCCTACAGATTGAAACACTCAATGAGGCGGAAACCACGGCGTGAATTTACGGCCTAAAAATTTCTTCTGTTTTTAGCCGAAACCTAGCCGTAAAACTTGCTCAAATTCCAGTAGCTGTTGGACTTTGAAAGCATTGGAAAGAGACATAATAGGCAGGGACGGAGTGGTAACCAAAGAGACACGGCGGTTGCGTGGTCAAGGGGCCCCATGAGGAAAATCACCCCCCAAAAAGAAAAAAAAGTAATCTTTTTTAAATTATTCAAAATAAACATATCAATCGATTTAGATAACCTGAATCTCTGACTGCCTCAAATAAAAAAAATCGACTCATGCGAACATAAGCGTAAAATGCAAAGGTGCATTTAATAAGCGATAATTATGCTTTGAATGCAGTGAATATCATAAAATATAGTTAAAGGAAATATATTAATAAAAATACTTGAACAGCCTTATCGTTGAATACCTATAATTATAATACACTCAATACTTAAAGAGGATTCGTGTCATAGAAATGTTAGTGAAATGTTCTTTAAAGGCAAAATTTTTGAGGCGTTGCCAAGCTTGCGGCCCCAACGAATGGATCCTAAATAGCGTTAAATAATGGCAGTAAAAATGGACTGGACCCTAATGAAGGACAGTGACAACAAAAGCAGTGGAAATTGGAAGCAATTGACTCAGTTCACTTTCATAAACCTATGGGATATACTCGACAAGGTACAAAAGCCACCACATATTGTTAAAAATAAATTATAAATATTTAACGTCCATACTGTACACTTCATAAAGTTTTGCACCGATCAATAATTTCTCAGATAAATCATCATAGGTGTAAATAAAGCACACTTAAACGTGTGAAAAGCTCAATTTCCAAATTTTTTATAAGGATTTACAGAGGGAATTATTCAGATGCTCTATGAGAGCTATGATATACATTGAGAAAGATAATAGCAAATATGGACGATGGATGAGGCAGATATAAGAGTAAGTACAACAACTTCAGGGCCTCAACTAGTGAGATTCGAGCCCATGTCAGTCAGATCGGCAGGCAAAGGTCTGGGATTCAAGTGCTATACCAATTTTAATATGTGGAGATTTCAATATAGATTTCTTGAAGAATTCCAACATCAAACGTGATTTACTTGCTATTCTGTGCTCTCATGATATGAAAGAAACGATTAAAGATGCAACAAGGATCAACTCATGTCTTGATCAATTTATTATTGGGAATGACTTTTATGAAAATATCTCTGAAGTTACTTGTACAGGGCTTTCTGATCACAAAGCAATTCTCTTATCTCTATCATATGACGATGGAAAACATAAAAAGTTAAATGCAGAAATTAATTATAAAAGAACATATGATCCTTATAGTCTACAATATTTCAATACATTATTGTCTAAAGAAACTTGGGATGATATTAATTACTCTACTGATCTTGATACTAAAGTTAACAGCTTTATCAATACCATTACTTAGTACCATAATTTAGCATTCCCCCTTAAAAAAATTGCCAAGCATAATAAAAGTAAACCTGAAAATAGTCCTTGGATAACAAGAGGAATAATTATTTCTTGTGATAGAAAAAGAGTATTGTATAAGCAATGCATTAATTCTAAAGATCCAGAGTTAATAAAATACTACAAAAATTACTGTAAAATTTTGAGAACTACCATTACCTTAGCAAAAAAACTACATATCAGCTCATTAATAACAACATCATCTAATAAATCTAAGACTATTTGGAAAATAGTGAAACAGGAAACAGGAAAAAATAAAATAAACAGCAATACAATATCTAAAATATGTTATAATGGCACAACAATAACAAGTGTACAAAAAATCTTGGACATTTTCAATGATTACTTTGCCCAAGTAGGTGTCAATCTAACTCCCAAACAGTCACCCACTAACATAGTTACTTCTAAAATGGTCACAAATTCCTCCTCTATATATTTAGAACCTGTTACTGAAAATGAAGTATTGAGGATAATCAATCAGTTAAAAAATAAATATTCATGTGGCCCTGATGGTATACCCGATGCTGTTATAAAAAGTTGTGCCACCTTTATTGCTAAACCACTGACTGAGATTTGTAATCTTTCGCTAAGTGCTGGTCAATTCCCCTCCAAATTTAAAGTTGCAAAAATTAAAGCTCTGTTTAAAAAAGGAGAGAAGGATAACATCGAGAATTATAGACCAATTTCATTACTTTCAGGTTTCTCCAAAATTTTGGAGAAGGTCATGTATCTGAGATTGATTTCTTTTTTTGATAAATCCTCTGTCATTGACAATCATCAATTTGGCTTCAGAAGGAATAAGTCCATTAATGATGCCATTTTTTCATTTACAAGGAATATATGGAATGCCTTAGATAGTAATATTCATGTTGCAGGGCTTTTCATTGATTTAAAAAAAGCTTTTGATACAGTTAATCATGGGATTCTTTTAAAAAAATTAGAAACATATGGCATAAGAGGCAATGCAAAGGACTGGTTCATATCATATTTAACAAATAGGTCACAATATATGGAAATGAATTCATCTGTATCAAGTACAACTTCTGTTAATTGTGGAGTTCCACAGGGCTCCATTCTTGGACCACTACTATTTTTAGTCTTCATAAATGATCTACCTGCTAATGTACCACTCTCCAATACAATACTATTCGCTGATGATACTAACTTAATTTTTAAAAACCATAATCCCATTCAGCTAATGAACGAGGTAACAGAAACTACACACAATTTGATGAACTGGCTCACCGATAATAAGCTATCTTTAAATGTTAGTAAAACCCATTATTTAAATTTCAATCTTAAGAAGAAGATAATAAATTTTAATCCAATAATTAACAGTTACCCTATAAAAGAACTTAGGGTAACAAAGTTTTTAGGTATCTGGATTGACTCTAATCTTTCATGGGAAGAACACATCAATAAACTAACTCAAAAAATGGCACAAACCTGTTATGCATTCCGTGTACTCAAGGAAATCACTTGTATTCAGGTATTGAGAACGATATATTTTGGCTATGTGCTGTCACTTCTTAATTATGGTATTCCATTTTGGGGCTCCTCTATCTTCCTACCAAAATTATTTACAATGCAGAAAAAGATTATTCGCATAATAACTAATTCCAATAATAGAGCTCCCAGCAAACCTATTTTTGAAAAACTGGAAATCTTACCACTCCCTTGTATATATATTCTTGAAACAGTCTCTCTTATTAAAAAAAACCAAGACATAATTATTAAAAATTGTGACATTCATAGTCATAATACAAGAAGCCAAAATGAAATCCATGTAAGTCAGCACCGAGTAAATAAAACAATTAAAGGCATAGACCATCAGGGAATACTTGTGTATAATAAATTGCCAATCTATGTAAAAAATATTAAAAGTTCCTTTAAATTTAAGTGTGCCGTAAAAAAACTACTTTTAAGGAAATTATTCTATAGTGTGGATGACTTTTTAATGTAAAAAAATTTAAGTGGGTAATTGAAATGAGTTCACAAAAAAAAAAATAAACTGTATGTATTTATATTTTTTTAATATTGTTTTGTTATTTGAGCATTGTTTTTCCATTCATATTGTGTAATACATGTAACATCCTTGACAAAGCCATGCATAATGCAAATGCTTACGGTGATTTAATAAATCAATCAATCAATATATATCTCATGCTGCAAGCAAAACGAGTCTGAATTTAATGCCCAAAAACAACTGGCAACTTCCTTAGAATGTTGACATTTCACGCTATGAATTTGCACGATCCCCTAATTTTATTTAATTCATCCAATACGCCTCCACACTGTATTTTGGAAACCAAAGGTAGAACTTCTGCTTTAAAAAATCATACTTAAATCCAATTGCCAGAACCTTAATTTTTGGTATTTTAAGTCGAAAGATAACAATTCACGTTGCGATGTGAACTATAACAAAAAAATTGGATTTACTTTCATAAAAAAATTAAAATAAAGAAATTTTGTGAAAATATCTACAAAATATAGATACATTGAGTTGGCTTGTAAAATACATGCGCGTCAATGCATCAAACGTCTCCATACACACACCAACTTGTATGAAACTAAAGAGAAACACAGCATTTCAAACATATCTTGGTTTTTTCTTTGAGTGACAACAATTAACAGAATGAGCGATAAAACTCACAGTTACAAAAAAAGAAAACAAAAACTAACGTAAAATGCTGAAAAATATGACGATTAATGATGAGAAAATATGCTTCATTCCATTAAAACAAAGAAATAAACAAACTATTTGGAATAAACAGTGCTATTACGATCAATTAACTTCTAAATAGAGTATTTAAAAACCTAAGGAAGCGTTTTACGGCTTATTCCGTGATGAGATAAAAGTACGTTTGAATTCATTGTGAAGCTCGTCGATAAGGTAATGCGAGACTTTGAGAACAAATCCCATTGACTGGATTTCTCCTGGATGCCCTCCTCTCCACACGTTCGCACAGTGGCTGCGGCATTCGGCAGTTATTGTACGGTGGAAACGAGGTTTAAGGGATAAAACAGTTGAATGCAGATGCGCGCTATTTGCAGCACTGTATGAGATTGTTTCCAATCCGCAATCGTATCGGAGAGACAGGTTTGAAAAGTCATTGCGGTTTGCGATTTGCGTGAAACTATTCGGTCGCTATGGCAAACGCTCCAGGGAGTTGGAGGATCTCTGCGATTTTCATCACGCGATCAGCGAGGTCAGTTTTAACTGTGATTCCACACGGTCAAGGGCGGAAGGAATAACTGCATGATAGGAGCGAATCAACGACGGATATCTGATATATTTACTGCGACACCATCTCCATTGCAGATTGTCTTTATCACCAAGAATCGAAATCCCACACATCGCACCACGGCAGATATGATGTCACTCTCATCTCTCTACGTTTGTTTGCCTTTCCGAGCCAAATAATGCAACTCAAATTCAATCCATCTCCCGATAAGGTATGGATTTTCAGGGCATATCAATATCCATTTCTAAGTCTTTAGACGTAGTAGAGCAGCATTATTCGACAATTAGCATTTTAAGCTCAATTGCAGCATAAATGTTAACGATTTGAGGTAATTCAAAACTATTTCCGGTTATTCGACGCTGATCAAACGGAAATAATAATGAGTTAAGGATTTAAGACCAAGAGATTTAAAAAAATAATAAAAACGACGTTTGTATGTAAACTAAAAAAAAATAATTACAAAAAAATTTAATACCACGTTTATATTCTTACTTAAAAGAACATACCTTAGCCCAAGGTCCCAAGTTTAAAGTTTACACACAAAAGACTACATGTTCAAAATAAAAACCCTGCTGCATATCAAATAAACATCTAAATCAAATGTTTTCCCTGAAAATATTCCTAACAAAACTATAACTAAAAATACAAATATATGATGATGACTTTATATATTTTAAAGACCAAATGTAAATTTAAGGTGTGTGTTTATGAGACGGGTGATAATATTTGGATAAGAAAATTGCAACATATGAGGATTGCCCGAAATTTAGCGTCACGTGTTCTTGAATTTTGCCGGATTCCAAAAATAAATAAAACGCTTAAATAAATTACCCTTAAATAAGGAAAATCCTGGGTTTAATCTATAACCAATGAGGCGAGATAAGCTTATTTACCTGGACCTATTGACTGGGCAGGTGTTGAGTATATGTGGCCATAAAAGCCATAGGAAAGGACTGACGGGAAGCTATGATTGGGCGCTGCTCCCACGCCTGAAGAGAGAAAGCATTGGGGATCCACTTTGATTGAATGGAAAATTGCGTGGGATGTTATGCGTGACTTCCCTGCCCCCCATCTCCTTGGCAACATTGAAAGGCAGACAGAGGGGAAACATCCGAAGGGAACAGATGAAAAAACTGTAAATAGAATAAGGAATATATACCGCTGAAAAGGCGTCTCATGGGTGTGGCGTATAATCTATCCTTCTATCGTATTCGTAAACGCTTTAGAAAGAAAACTCAGAGGTAATTTACCAAAAAAATGTTTTTTTAAAAACAGATGTTCTCTAAAAACTGATCTTGCAATCACAAAAAACCTAAGTATCTATTCATATGATAATATTTTATGCTTTTCCCACTCGGAGTCGGTAGGGGAGATTCATGCGCAATTTTGTTGCGCAAAATAATAGCCTTTTCATAGTCACGCATTTCTACACTTCATAACAAGTCCTGCGTAACTGATTAATTCGGGGCCGACCTAATTCCTCAATAACCCATAATGCCAATAAGAATAGAATTCCCCTCCCTTGCTCTCCCTCCTGCTATTCAAAACTCCCTTCACTTCCTCGCTACTTTGCAAGAACGAGTATTTTAACTTCCATCAATGACTCTAATGGTTTGCCACGCAGTGTTTTACTACATATATTACTACTTTATCCAATGTCTTTCAGCTTTACTTCATGTGATGTAGATGTCATTTGTAGTCTCCTAAAATTTAAATATTTGTGATACTAGTGATTCCCTAATGGCGGTGATTCGCAAAGAAACTGAATTAAAATCGCAAAGTCTTTCCTAGCATTTATGGAATCATCTATTTTCTAAAAACTTCAGAGGCAAATAAAGATAGATGCTTTAGGCTTAAAATGGTGGAAATACGAAATAATATTTCATTCAAAATTACTGGAAAATTTCCACAAATATTTTAATTTCACTTCATAGCCGATTTCAACACATTTGTAAATATCTTCAGCAATACTTGAAACAAGTATTGAAACCAGACGTGAAGCGTAATTTAATTATTAAAAAAATCCCCATTTACGATTGATATACTAATTTTGAATAAAGGTTTTCAAATATTCATATATTCACCCACAGAGAATGCGTATTCTTACATTTTTATCCAGAAATCATCATACAAAGCATAGAAGGCCTTATCAGACAATTTTTCCGCGAAAAAATGGTCTTAAATATGGAAACAAAGCGTGAAGTAAGGATGTGGATCTTGCAACTCCAGGTCGACGGAATAGAACAAGGAAAGTTTCAAAGTTTTCTTCCGCGTGTCGTGGAAAATTCACAAAATAATTGATTACAGGGCGATGAGAAGTTAAAAATTTGAGAGGTGACTAAAAAATGCACTTTCTCCTGTATTAATAATACGGAAAGAAAAGGTTGCATTCGTTGGCAAAGGATTAATATTATAAAAGGTTTTTTGTGGGACGATTTTCCCCAACCAGGATTCTATCAAAAAAATAAATAGGGTGCCACAATCGGTTGTAATTGATAATATTAGTAGAGAACCAGACCAGATACTTTATTAAAAAGGTTATTTAAAAAAAGGAAACATACTTAAAAACACAAAATATATATACTCAAGGAAAGCAACTAAATTATTCGCGGATATTAATTTACATTTTTAATAAAGCAGGTCAGGAAAAGCCTTATTAGTCTTAGGCAGTCAATAATGAAAGCAGCACAAAATTAGTAAAATATCGATATCGATCCCGAAAATATATAAAAGAGGCAAAAGATTTTTTTACGAAGTCAACTTCCTAAATGGAAAAATCCTCATGAATGTCGTGGAGATTCATTAGATTCACGCGCCATTGCATCTCGCAATTGGACGAGATTTCCTGATTTCCCCATATCCATTTCAAATCCCCGACCATTTCCCTGATACTCATTTACTGAATCTATTTATTTTCATAACACCGACAACAGTCCTATTTTGGTTTCATCGTCTGGGTTTCTAAATTGTCAACAATTAAGCACACAAGAACGTCCATGCCCTGGACACGGACAACCTACCCAGGCGCGACTCGAACCCGCGATCTTCGGTTTTACAGGCGTGGACTTCAAACCGCCGAACCAGAGGAGATACGAGTATTTCCGATCTGTAAAAATCCTTTCCTGCAATGTGAATGTAGGTGATTATTAGAGGTACTTGAAAATTGCACTTTCATTTTTATTTTATCGCACTTTCAATAACAGTTTACCGCATTTTGCAGCGTCTATTTTTTTTTATTTTCATAATGAGGTAGATGACGATAAAATGTAGTGAAACACAGTTATATGACTAAGTACAGAATATTTTAAATAATTATGTGGTGGAACAATAATAAATTAAGGAATAAGACATATAGTGGCGGAGGTGTAGCTTTCCCGCGCCCACTTGTAGTTCGGGGCCACGTAGAGTCCCAGCCAACTAGCAGCTGGCCAGTCGCTCACATGCTTTAAGCGGTGAGTGTCGGCGGAGCATTTAAACTGCGCTCGGCACAATGTGTACGAATTTTACCGTCGAAAAGGCAAATTTTCGTAAAAATACCCTAAAAGTCCAGTCATCGCATCTATGTCACATTTATTTGCGCACATCGCATCTATATCGCATTTGCGATTTTCACGCATCTCTAGTGATTATTATTATGATGGTATAGACTCAATAGAAAGAGGTGGGGGAGGGTGCGCGTCTCTCAATTTCCCCGAGGCTAACGAAGGAGCTTGCGGAAGAGGGTGGAAGGGAGGTCCACCTGAACGGTGCTGCCATCTATCCCCAGGGATTGCAAGCTCCTCGGGGTGGAAGTGAACAGGTGTGCTCTACGAAGCAAGCAGTCTGCTTGAAACGACGAAAGGCGCCAAAGACGAGAGCCAGAGAGATAGAAATGTGGCGCCTTCTTGCGTTACACAACGGCATCGTGTAATTCCCCAAAAGAGACAGATGAAGGCGAAAAAATGCAGCTGTTCACGCGAGAGAAATCCCCCAACGCCTTTTCGTTTAATATGTTCCGTGCGTCTGTCTCTTCGAGTACGAGTCATATCGGTCGGTGTCAGCACAGCCTAAACAGACGCAACATCCCATCTCATTTTCCATTCGTTGTTCTGCAGTGTATCGACCCCAGCGCCTCTGGTGTTGAGAAGGTATAACTACCGTCCAGCTTATATATCGTGTATTAATTTTTGATGTACGGCGTAACTTTCGTGAATTAATCAGGCAATTTCAGGTCAAAAATCTTGAACCTTCCCATGGATAGATCTTAGTTACTCAAAGATAGGTTATGTCACAGTATAGTTAATCTCTTTTCTTTTTGAAGATCTCGTGGGCATTACATATTATTCAACAGCCTCAGGAATGCTGATACATGAGGCTAAATTCTTTCAACAGTGTTAAAAAATATTCTGTCTAAGGTTTATGCTTAAAAATATTGGTTCTCGTATTTCTCAATCAAATACGGATTTCTGTTGAATATTGTTATTCAAATAACAAATTAATTGAAAGCATATTGCAGTAGTTACACTCGCCCGACGCCTGGAGCGCTGCTAAGCATTTACTGCACAAAAAAGTCCCACCCCTCCCGAGTGTATCGACAGCAAAAAATCCGAATTTGTTCGTTGCAAAATTATTGGCCTCTTTAAGGAGCTATCCGGATTTACCTACAGCATTATTTACCAGCTACTCCTCCTGAGTGGTTTATATAGGTACTCTTGGAATCTGATCTTCCGCCTTTCCAGTCAAAAATACATTTGCTTATTCACGCATTCTTTGCGACCATTTCATGCATTCTTTCAGCATAAAATTAAAAAAAGAAACAATACAGAAATCCTATAAAAGTGAATTGAAACTCTTGTATGATGGTGGGCACGATATGTTCTTAATATTATTAAAATAAGACATTGCAATATTTCCAAACTCGGTGTAAATATTGCAATGTCTTATTTTAATAAGTGAATTGAATCCTTTGTCATTGAATAAATCTAATTTCTTGATAATGAACACCCTGGTATCAGTATCATATCCTATCAAATTTAATAGAGACTTATATTCTGACAAAGATAAAACTAGTGTCAAATTTAAATTTAAATATCCAACGAAACGTCTTTACAATAACCAACAACTTAGCCAACTCCAGTAACTCATCCACGATTATGTACTAAAACTTGGTTTGAGCTCCCTTTGCAGTATAGAAAACGCCCCGCCGGAAGATTGTTTACACTTTTTATACTTAAAGTTATATTTTACCAACATAATATTGTCTTGTAGTTATGGCTAAAGCAAAATACGGAATGCTGGTCGGTAAATTTAAAGACGATATTTGAGCTTTAATTACGTACATTTGTGAGTATCCTTGTCATCTGCATTTACGGTTCATCAGAGTAAAATTGCCGTCTTACCTGAAACAAGAAGGAAAAGTGAATTACCATCAAATCTTATACTAAAAATTATGGAAAAGTATTATTAAGACACAAATATGTATGAAATTAAAATATAAGTAATGCATGATAAATTGCTTTGATGACGGTCGTTGCTTTCAATCAATTCGATTAACAGATTTTTGTGACATTTGGAGATACCAAAAAATATATAAATTGATAATTACATCAATTGCTCCGAATCCACTAAAAATGAATAATAGCAATCATTATCAAATCATTACACGTCATTCATGGCCAAATTTTTCAATAAGCTTGGAAATCAATGAATTAAAATCATTCATTCAGGTTTAAAATTGAAAGAATTTCACATTATCCAGATTGCCTATAATAGACCAGACAAAGACAATATATCATAAATACATATTTATGTCGCTTAATAACATGATTGAATTCTCTCGGATAAAATATTCCGGAGGTAAACTAGTCCCCCATTCGGATCTCCGGGCGGGGACTACTCGAGAGGTTACATCGGTCAAAGGTGATAGAATGTTAAGGATAGGAACATGGAACGTTAGATCACTTCGTTCCTGCGGTAGGCTAGAGAACTTGAAGGTGGAGATGCGAAGAATGAACCTCGATGTATAAGGCATCAGCGAAATGAAGTGGCCCCAAGAAGGAGACTTTTGGAGTGGAAGCTGCAGAATGTTACACACAGGATCGCTAAATGGTAATGCTGGAGTAGGCATAATGCTTAGAAAGAGCGCCGGGATGCGAGTTAAAAGCTACCTGCAGTTTAATGAAAGGATAGTAGTGGTGAAGATATGTACTAAACCCGTAGCTACTGTAGTGGTACAGGTTTACATTCCTACGTCAGATTATGAAGATGAAGAAGTAGAAGATGTCTACCAAGGTATAGCGGAAGTTATCAAGGAGGTAAGAGGGGAAGAAAATCTTATTATTTTAGGTGACTGGAACGCCGTCGTCGGTGAAGGCAAGACGGAATAATAACTGGGAAATATGGGTTGGGTAACCGAAATGAAAGAGGAGAAAGGCTTCTGGAATTCTGCACTGAGCACAGGCTAGTGGTTGCCAACACTTTATTCAAAAATCCCCTGCGAAGAAGATACACGTTGAAGATGCCAGGAGACCGTAGAAGATTCCAAATCGACTACATTCTAGTGAAACAAGGATTCAGGAACCAGGTGAAGGGTTGCAAAAGTTATCCAGGGGCAGATATCGATAGTGACCATAACTTAGTTATGATGAAATGCCACCTTCAATTTAAAAAGTTGAAGAAAGCCGTGAAAAATACATCGCAGGCTGAAAAATTGAAGGAGGTTCAGCATCAACTGGCTTTTAAAGAAGATGTAGAAAATAGAATAAGGGATGATACGACCAATAAACCAGTGGAAGAGAGTTGGAAAACCATTAGAAGTTGTCTGCAGGCAGCAGCTGAGGAAGTTCTTGGTGAAAGAAGAGTCGTTATGAAAAAACCATGGATCACGCAAGAAGTATTTGATCTCATTGAAGAAAGAAGAAATTACAAGGCTACGAAAACAGAGAAAGGACAGAATTGTTACAAGAGAGTAAGGAACGAAATATGTCGTAAAGCGCGGAAGGCTAGAGAAACGATGAAAAATATTTGTGAAGAAGTACAAAACAATCTTAAACATGGAAAAGTAGAGGCCGCCTGTAGGACAGTGAGATACCACTCTAAGGAAAGGAGCGCAATTGCAATACCCTTAGGGACAAAAACGGAGAACTATTGATTGAAAACGAAGACAAAGGGATGATATGGAAGGAATATCTGGAATATTTGTACAAAGGAAGCAGCCTAAGAACAAATGCTATCGAAAACGAGAGGGAAGTGGATGCCGATGACATGGGAGCCCCAATTGTAATATCAGAATTTGATGCGGCTATTGGAGACCTTAGGATAAATAAAGCATCTGGTATCGATGATGTTCCCGCAGAGCTAATTTAAAATGCAGAAGAGAAGACGTTGAACCACCTGTACAAAATCATTAGTGAAATGTATTTGACAGGTGAGATACCAAAGGACTTCGAGAGGAACATTATAATCCCTATTCCTAAGAAGAAAAGAGCGGAGAACTGCGAAGATTTTAGGACTATAAGCCTAACAACACATGCGTCGAAGATACTTCCTTCTATTCTTCTGTAGACAAGGATCGTCTACAGAAGAATATAACGAAGAGCAGAGGAATATTTGGATGAGGACCAATTTGGAATCAGAAAAAACAAAGGCACAAGGGAAGATATATTGGCCCTTAGACTGCTCATAGAGAAGAGAATGGAAAAGAACAAGCCAACGTTCGTTGCGTTCGTGGACTTAGAGAAGGCTTTTGACGACGTGGATTGGAGCACAATGCTTGGATTTCCTAAAGGAAAGTGGGGTTCTTTACAATGACAGAGGAATCATTCACAGTTTATACAAAAACCAAGTAGCGGTGATAAAATCAGGGCCCAGCTGTGAAGAAGCAAGAATTAAGAAAGGAGTGCGACAAGGCAGTACACTGTCACCCGTAATTTTCAACGTTTACATTGAAAAAGCCATTAATGAAATCAAAGAAAAGGAATTGGGAGTGAATATCCATGGAGAAAAAATTAGCATACGAAGATTTGCCGAAGACATAGCCGTTATAGCAGAAACAGAAGGATTTGAAAATATTCTGGTTAATATGGGTAGGGTAATGGGTAAATATCAACTGAAAATAAACACGAAGAAAACCAAGATATAAGTATGAGCAGAAGAGAAGAATTCAAGACTAACATTAAAATAGGGAAGCATAAACTGATCGAGGTGGATGAATTCAGTTATTTAGGAAGCAAGATAACTAGTGACGGGAGGAGCAAGAAAGAAATCATCAGCAGAATAGCCCAGGCGAAGAGAGCATTCCACCAAAAGAAAGACCTTCGTACAGCGGGAAACTTAAATATGGAAGTAAAGAAACAATTTATAAGAACCTACATTTGGAGTATGCTCCTATACGGAAGTGAGGCATGGACAATGACCGCAGCGGAGAAAGCAAGGATGGAGGCCTTCGAAATGTGGTGCTACAGTAGAATGATGAAGATCAAATGGATCGACCGAGTTAGTAACGAAGAAGTCCTAAGAAGAGTAGGAGAGAGGAGAAGCCACATGAAAACCTTGACAAGAAGACGGAACAACCTTAAGGCCACATCTTGAGACATGATGGCCTGGTGAAGACAATCGTCGAGGGACAAGTGGAAGACAAGAACGGAAAAGGAAGACTTCGAACAAAATATATGGAACAAGTAAAGAGAGATGTGAAAGAGAAGAATTACGTAGGAGTGAAAAGATTAGCTGATAGGAGAACTGAGTGGAGAGCTGCGTCAAACCAATCCTAGGATTGTTGACCAGTGATGATGATACTACTATTCCAAATTTTTCATAAAGATTGGATATCATATTTCAGAATTTCATAAAGATTCATTATTGATATGATTTAATAAATACCGACATAATATTGTCCTGCACTTACACAATATACCGAATAAATCCAGAAAGAAGTGGACGTTACGACTGAACGCGGATATTTATGCTCACACAAATTCAATTTTGAAACACCGCTATTTTTACTACCATGGCTGGTCTCACCTTGCCAATTATCACTTCAGGAATAATTAATAATAAAACTATGCCGATGTTACAGCCCTGTCTACCAACTCTCTCTCCCTTCTGGTCAGATGAAGACGAAATTGATACCACTAGGAATAGTTTTGCAAGTTTGCAATTTAATGCCCGAAACAACGAATACTCTTCACAGAGACTCCGAATCACGAGGAACTCTTTTATTCAGAAATTCACAAGCATTTCCCCCGGAAGATAAAATTTAAAGCAAAAAGCACGCGTGTTAAAATTAACTCTTTTGCAGCCATTCAACTTGATCCAGCGTCAGTCATGTTTATGCCTGTTTCAACTATTAACTAGGTATAAAAGGTAATTCCTCAAAAAAACGGGAAAAGGCACGGAGTTAGGGGAGAAGTAAGTGAATGCGAGACAGCGGAAACCCTTTATTTCACAAAGGAGCTCGAAAGCTTTCTATCCGGCCTCGCAAGATAATGCAACGGGTGAGAATATATCCTAAGACACATTTGCTTTGCAGAAATCTTATTTTCAGAGCTGAAAGCGTTTCCTTGGAAAACGTACGGTAAAGTATTAGTGCTGCCCGGAAAAAGCACAACAATCATAGCAATCAATCTTCTAATTAAACGGGAACGTAACGATTCACTACACTTCTCATAGATGCCTTCATTCACAGCTATCTACATGGAAGTCATTCGGAGAAACACGCAGTTATTTTTTCTTTCTCATTAAGTTCGTTTCTCACGAATTCTATTCTCTTTCATAATGATATTTTATAATGATTGGATTAAAAGCCAAGAGCCTTAATTTAGAGCCTGACTCGATGTGGAGTGGTTATTCTACCTCGGAAACTAAAATTTAGTTTGAGATCTGAACCACCTGATTAACTGTTATCGATGCAGGCAATATCGCACATGTGTAAACAACCTTTATTGATGGTCTTCTTCGCCTCGAAAAGTAAACAATACCGGAGAACAATATCATACGTGCAAGTATTTTTACGTGAGATATTTCATTTTAAGAACGTGTCACGATGGCGACGGATATCTTGAAACTTGGCCACTCAGTTTGAGTTGGGACTCAAGTGAGAGATCGTAATAAATACGAAGGAAAATGAATCGCGTTTGAGTCGGGATCAAGGCTTGAGTAAAGTTGCGGAATGTGGCCCTAAGTCTGCCGCACTCCATGAAAACCATAAAAAGAAATTATATTGTGTCGAGGTTTTCCTTACTTCAATGGTTATCTGACATATAGCATTTCCTTTTTGAGAAAATAAGTTTTGAAACACGGTCATTGGTTTTGGAAATTTTCTATGAAGAAAACATCTTCATTAATAAATGAATAAAAACATTGCTAGGAATACATTGAAATACTTCTAAATAGAGAATATCAGTTTTTGAGTTTTTTTTTAACCATCTAAGGAATAAAATGTTACAACCATTGTAATAGTAAATTAAAGGCTGAATGATATACTCTTTGATGCTAAAAATTTCATCCAACGATTTTATTGCCTATATTAATCATAGTAAATAAGTGAATATCATATAATTAGGTATATCAAACCACATAATTGATAAATAAACATTTCTGGGCCCTTGTTGAAGCCATTCCAATTTTAAGCCGACAATGTCAAGGAAATAACATCGCAAAATGTTTGCAAAAAGACGACAGGGAAATTAATGAATCAAAATTTACAATTCAGACGCAAATACACGCTGAAGACAAGCGTCAAAACAATTAGAAAACTTGATGTCCATCAAATAATTGAAGATAGATCCATATTTATGCAAATAAAAAGTAAGGAAGAACAGAATAGTGGTTACAGTAGTATAAGACTAAAACGGCCATGAGGATTATTTTGATATTTTCTGATTTGAGGTGAATGCCATTTCAAAACGGTGAGTCTCAGAGACATTTAGTTCCGTGACCTTTTAATAATTTTATAGTTCATTCATGGGTTAAAAAGAAGGAAAAACAATTATTACTACATTGCATTGAAATGTAAATTTAACTTAATGCCATGTTTACCTTAAAGAGCCGCGAGGATCAAATGAATCACTCTGCAGACAAAAAAGTACAGAAAAGAATGCACTTCGAGAAATGGAAGGTTTATGATGTAATTTCCGTCACAAATTAAAGTGATAGGCTCTCCTTTGTGTATTATAACGACAGGAAAAGAATTGCTACTTAATTCGTTGTTACAGAAAAAATGAACAGCTTACTTAGAGGGGAAGAGTTAGACCCCCTTAGCTTTGAAGGGGTTCCCCAAGTTTGGGAGTTCTAGTGTTCAAATTCGTCATCACAAAAGATAAATATAGTCACAAATTAGATTTTATTTTTTTGCAGAGAGATATGCAATGATATATTAATAGATATCGTAAGGAGCAGTTTTACGAAATGTCCTCCACCCATATTTATGACTTCAACCAAGATTTTAGCTTTAATAAATTTAGCCTAATGGCTGTAATTTCGTCGGAGATTCATATGAGAAACTCCATAAGAATTTAAGAAATCCATTCAGTGAGCTTTCCAGAATGTCTAGTTTTCCAACAACTGCTTGAAAGGTTATGGAACCTATTATAAAGCCTATTTCATCGTTGCATCAATGCCGGCACTGAAATTAAAATGGCTTCAACCTTAAACTTCGAAGTAACTAGTTTAGCGAAACGAATCGAGGCAAAGTGCCACAAATATGACCTTAAATATGAATTTCTAAAAAGAGATTAATATAGGCCATGGAAGACTACAAGCTAACCACTGCATAAACTTGGATTGGATTTGAGCTGAATTTTAAGTACTAAATTAATTCTGTAAATCATATCAACTCACACAACTCATTATGTAAACGAATAAGTTTGAAGATCATTGTTCGTCCTTTTTTCTATCTTTTTTTTTGGAGATAATCATTACTGTCGAACGTTCAAGTTGAAAAATAAATTGAAAAATGAAAAACCTAAATTGAAGAACTGATGGATCAAGTGGGAAATCTATTATCGATTCTCGTAAACATTACAATGCATCGAAAGATGGTTTCAACTTTAAATAAGCATAAATTAAAGCTTTAAATAATGGTATTCACTGAGTGATGGAAAGCATTTTGCTTCAAATCTCTATTCTCCAAATTATTCGTTTGCACGAACTGAACCATGCGATCAAAGTTTCGCAAATGAAAAATCACCGTCTCATTCGAGTCTAGAAATAATAGCGAAGGGTTAAAAAAAAGGTTAGCAGAAAAATTCTAAGATGCGCTCAAGTTACCCATAAATATTTTAAAAAACATGCCTGACGAGGCGGAAGAAAAAGTTAGCAAAGGAACCCTTTCAAAAGTATATAGTTTTCATATTTTTCTCCTCATGTATGCCAGTTGACTAACCAATTTCTTGAATATGATGAGACTCAGGAATAAAATTAAGTTTCCTTGGTACACCGCTGGGTGATAAAATGGATGGCTAGTCTGATCGTGGAAGCCAATAGGAGATGAAATCTGTACACCTCTAGGAAAATGGAGCTCTAGTTGGAGTCGTCGAGAGTAGATACCGTCCGGAGTTTCAATCGATGGCTTCCTTCAGGGGCAGGAAATGCATTTTCTCTTCAATACAGTTCTGGAGATTCTTTATACGGAGTGCATGAAAAGTTTTATTTCTCCTCCAACACTACTCGCACGAAAACCTTCCTCAATCTTATCGCATATTTTTTTATTGGCCCCACTTCCTCCGGGATCGAATCTTTCCACTCACTCCGGTGATAAGTTTTACTTGTGTTTCCGGAATACTGCGTCTCGTGCAGGCTTATTAATTTCCTGAGCTCCTCCCTCCTAATCCAAGTTGTGGGTTTCCTCAAAATTCAGCCAAGGAGAGTTTTTCGAGTCATCACCTTATTTCCTCAGAAAGCACGTTTGAGCCCTACTTAAAAGTTATACTGAAATTGACTAGAAAATACTACTAAATTTAGTGCCAAACAGAAAATATCCAGAAAAAGTCATTTCATCGTAAAATCACGGTAATTTTTTCAAAGTTCTGCGGGAGATACACTAAATATTTTAAAAAAATATGGTGGGTATGGATAGAAATTAATCAAAATCGTGAGAAAGGACCACAGGAAATGAAAAAAATCTCCTTTTAACCGACATTACGGAATATAATGTATTTCAGCCTCAGCGCTAGAAGTGTACGATACTTATAGTACAACAGATTTCAGTATCACTGAACAACACATATAGAAGGCATTAATAACGAAATAATGATTATATAATAAAAAAATTATAACTTTAAAAATTCATCATTATTCTAATCAGCTTTCTTTTCAATTTTGAACAATTAAATGAAGTACAATTTTATTTAATGCAAAAATAAAGCTGTTCTTGGTATTTATGCCGTATCTGATTTGTATTCTGATTCCTCAGCTAATGAAGAGATCGATAAAAAGAATAACTTAGATAGATATATTTGACATTTTTTACTGAACATACTCGAGATAATTGATTTGAAAATCTATTCTGCTGATGAACCACTTATGTAATGTTAGCGGTGTCAAAAATATGTGTAGTAGTGCCACATTCATTCTTAGTTGTGCAACTCTTAATAATAATAATAATGAAATATTCTTGTTTAATGCAAAATATTTTTTCCTTTACACCGACGCGTCGGTTTAAACGACGTCGTGATTAAAAAGTTAATGTCTAATATGAATCAATGACACTTTGTTACTTCCCCAAAAACTTCTATTTTATGACTGGTTTTGGCTGTTACGCCATTATCAAATACAGGAAATATATCATATATAGATATTTTCTGTATTTGATAATGGTGTAACAGCCAAAACCGGCCATAAAATAGAAGATTTTATGGAAGTAATAAAGTGTCTGTTATTGATAACATGGAGCTCTTCCACAACGTACAAGCTTCAAGTTTCGGTTTGAAGTCTAATAAGAATCACAAGGAATCCTTAGGAGCACCATTTCACCGAGGGAAGAATTGACTTGTCCGACATTTTTGTAATCCTAAGGTCATTTTTTTCGCTGCACTATCAATGAGGCGACTTCATCTGCATAGATATTTTAAAAGCGAGAAGTAAAATAGTGATTTAAATAAGCCGTAACCCATTTTCTTGCTATTGATAACTTAATAATGATGTCTATTGACGCGGGGTTTTTATAGCCCTAGAGATAATTTGGTAAAAAGAGACTTCTCTAGTTTGCGGTGAACTCTGCCTTCACCAACCAAAAATATCCTTCGGATTGAAGCAGAAAATATGCAAGAAGATTTTTGGTACCGTTTTGGTAACTTAGCGGTCTTTATGGCATAACTCAAAACTGAATTTGAGTTTGATATCTGAACCATTGAGAAAGACTGAGGACTCAACATATGCTCATGTTCTGGAATACGTCCCTCAGTCTCTTACCTGTATATTTCCAAAGATTTTCCCACTTTGCTTCCATTCATCATTTCCTCATTCCTTTTCATTCAGCTCACTCCCTCTATTTTACTCAACACCCACACCTCAAACGCTACCCATATATTCATCCTACCAAAAATATCCACGCGTGAGATATTTCTCGCCAACAGGATCTGAAGAAAATGTAAAGTTATTTCCTCCCAACTCAAACTGCTTGAGGCAGTATGAATACAGCAGCGAGGATCGATGAAAACCGATTTCCTTTGGCACCGCGAAATCAGCTCAAATTACGAATTCCTACCGCCTAATGAACTCAGTATCAGTTACCTCCATGGCACGAGGAGAATTTGGACGCTATATATGGCACATTGCCGGGCGTGTCGACAGGTTTTTTATAAATAAAAAAATCATCCCTCTCTGGGAATTAATTACCAATGAAACGAATTTTTGGAGTAGGTACGACAGTATCTCACCATTATTGAAGGTGGATATAATCAACAGTTTGAGGCGTCAGGTGATGCCACACTGCGATGAAACCGTTCGTCCAAAATTATACATAAAAATTGAAATTTACGAAGTTTTTTTAAAATTTACGTTATAGTATTAATACTTTCTGCCACACAATTTGTCTCAAGTCGAAGATATGAAATTTGAACCTAACCTTGAACGCTAAGATCAAATAATTAGGCTCCATATTTATATTATGCATCACCCCACCAATTTAGAAAAATATAATATATATTAATGAAAATAAATACACCTCCACTAAGTTATATCAAGCATTGTCGCAAGATATGACTTATATTTACATAATATCTTTACAAAAGAACTAAGAGATATTTAGTATTTTAATGCATTTTTTCGACATCTGAAAGACATAAGGCAAGCGAATATTCCGAGCAACGTATTTCTTCGTAAAACTTTGCTGAAAAATCACTAGCGCCTGAAAAAATAAATTTCTTCCCCACACAAAAAGCTTTTCTGCGTGCCTTAGAAAATGAATAAAAAATTCCACGATTGAACTAATTTATTGGATTTCGCCCATTGAATTAAATCCTGATTTTTTCCTCTCCGCTAGATTCTGTTATTTGAGTCAAAAATAATATTTTAGGAGCGTCTGGTCACTCTTTATGCCATTTTCAAACTGGCCTAAGCACTTACAGGAAGTGTAAAGCTCTCTTAAGAGTCCATACCGCCGTCCGCTCAGATTCCGCCAACCATAGTCACTCAGTGAGCGCAGATACTACTCCGTGGAGAACCATCTAGCGGATTTCAATTTCACTTATCTGGCCGCTTGATGCCGCCAGCGATCACACGACATCACCAGATGGAAGATATCGCCTCAAAGGGATGGGAAAAAGTTATCAGGAAAGGTAAGAAAAGGGTCAAGAAGTCGTGAAGACTTTGCCTTAGGCTTCTTTACTCTTTTATCCATCCCAAGCAGATGCAGGCTTTGCCAGTGGCCAAAAAAGAGAAAAACAGGTCACAAAATGAAAAAAAAATAAAACTATGTTTTCAATACATGAGAACTTAAACTTTATATTTTATGACATAGTTTTTGTTGCATTTCTAAGCGAGTGAATTTGGAACCGATTTTGTATTGCTTTCTCAAAAAAATGTATGATGTCTCAATAAAAGTTAGATGGTTTCATTTAAAAATATTGGCAAGATTTAATGGTGAGATTAAGAAGTTAATAATGGAAGTCCTCATACCGATGAGTGTAGTAACCACCCGTTAGGCTACGTAAATTACCTTACTAACCTGATATCTTTCATATATCTTAGATAACTTTGTGGAACTTACTCATAGTTACATAGATATACTAATATTTTACACCAATACTTCTAATTATGCACGGTTGATAATGATACCGTTGAAATAGGTCGATATTATACCAATTTAAGCTGTGTGAAATGGACCTCCGCCTCAGTTTAAAGATTTTTTTTCAGGCCTAATCTGGAAGGATTCCAGCATATTATTAAGTTAAAAGACACAGGATAATTACCAAAAACATTTAATTTTAGTTTACCACCGGCTTCAACAAATGTTCTATTATATTCAACTGGTTATGAGAATTAAATCAACTGATTTGGGCTTTGCTTGGTAGAACGATAAAATATTCTTGGTGAAACAAAAACCAGTACCGACTCTTTCTTATTTGCTGTCGACTAGTTTCAACGTCTATAGCGTCATTATCAAGACAAAGACGCTATAGCCGTTGAAACTAGTCGACAGCAAATAAAAAAGTTTGTGTAACAGTTCTTGGTTTTTGTTTCACCACGAATGGTTATGAGTAGTTGTTATCAACTTTCCATTTACCAATTTTGCATTGTAATCATAAAAAAGCACAGGCACTATTTATTGAACAGAACTAGAACGGCTTCACACCAGAAGGGACAGTCTTGGCCCTCCCGCTTCCATGGCCGAGAGGTTTAATCTGATCCCCTCTGCGTAAGCTGCACAACTATGAAGTAACAATGTAGCAACTTCTAATCAACAATTCTTCCACGATAGTACAAGCCCCAAAAAAAGACTCTAAGACATTATTTTATAACAGAAATTACGTCACAGAACATCTTTCCATAATTTAAAATACAAAATTTCTTGCAGAGGGATAATCAATCCGTAAATTTGGCCTTTGGATATAAAGTTGGAAGAATGGATGGCAATGATTTTACGCCATTGTATGAACTACAAAATAATAAAAAGACACGAAATTAAGTGTCTCCAAGACCAACCGTTCTCAAAAGATATTCATTTCAAATCGAAATAGGATCAATGTGATCCACCTGGTGGGTTCTAGTGCTGAGATAAAAGTTGATATAGAAGATTTTGATGGACGAAAATTCAGAAGCTTGGGAAGGAGAGAAAAGAAAGAATAAGTCACTCCCTCCCTGAGGCCTTGTTCCTCTCAGAGGCATCTCTTCCGGTCACCGATGACGGAAACGAGCTCTGTTTCCTCCGGAAACTGTGTCCTGCATTGTGCCACGGGAGAAAAGAGGATATGGATTAGACTACTGCTCCATGCTTGAAGAAGGGCTTTCTTCCGACCACCGCACCTCACAAAACAGCGGGGTTTGTAAATAGGTCAGAAGCGCACCGAGATCTCTGAAGCTCAGTCCAGCCCGAGACCACATCTTTGGTCAACAAGTAGCGGGACACTTTTTGAACAATCAAATGACTCTAGGGGAGCAGGAACGGAGCCAAGGCTTTACATGCCCCCCCCCCTACACCCCGAAGTTTTTCCTTTGTGGCAACTGCCCCCGATACATCCCCTTATGAGACAATCAAAAATCTATTCAGGATTTTTGAGTAGCAATTTTCCAGTATTTTTAATCTATTTGTTGATTAGGTAAATTTTGGTTGTGCATTTATCAATGTCTAAAAGGCCATTGAGTTAACCATAATAAATGTTTATTTTTATTATCAATTAGCCCAGAGCCACTAAACCTTTGACTTTTTCTCGACAATTGAATATTGTGGATGGATATGAGGGTTTTCGATACGAAATTCTTCAAAATCGAATAATATTAATTACTACCGCCGCACTTGCAAAGCTCAATATTTTTGGATAATCAGACTGATTTTGGTACCGTATCTCTAGGGAGATTATACTAGCTGCTATCGTTTTTTTTTTTTTAAACACGATAACTATAACTTTCAGTTCCATGAAAACAAAATTAATACATTTTTTTAAATGGAATTCGTGGTTTCCCAATGCACGGAAATTAAAAAAATTATTACCACTACAGTCAAACCGCATGCCTCTCAAGCACTCAGCGAAGTAAGTTAATGGCAAAATTCCAGTAAGGTTGGCGTATATTTTAAGTGTTTAATTCCTATTTTTTCACGGTCAAATTAGCTTCTAAAGCTGTACATACCGCGTAAAATATTTATTTATTAGTTATTATCAATGAATCGCTACTTTGAGGGAGCGATTTCCGTTGTTTCCAACGTTACCAGACTCACAAAGGTTAAAGGAAAATTTTTTCAGGCTTATTTTTGAAGAATTGGAACATGCTAGTATACTAAAAGTTAATATTTTTTTCAAAAATACATTGATTTCACATCACGACGGATTTCAATATATTCTGTATTATCTGAAGAGCATATTTAAAGTTTAATGGCAACTACCCACACGCAAATTTTATCTTTAATAATAATGAACAAAATGCATTTAAATTGGCCTTCAGGTAACAGTAAAGTATTTGTACATAATGGCTATTAACTAATTATAATTTACTAATTTCTCAATGAGAATTTAGGTAGACTTTTGTTTTAATTTAAGGGTACCTCCTTCACCTTTTACGAAAGAGATTCATTACATAATTAATATTGAAATTCACAGTTTCAGGCTAGAAGTTTCTTCTGCTTAAATTTGCGAGGTTAATGTATCCTCCGACAATAAATATTTATTTATTTCACACACCACGAAAAACAGCACTGTTCGGCCTTTACATCGGGGTTGATAACATTTAACAACCACAAACATCCATGCCCTGGATAAGTTATGCATATCATTCTCAATCACCACTTACGAGAATGGTACAGCAATTATTTAGCCTTATGTAACAGATAAAACTACCCAATCTTAATCGTTAAAGGTCGTGTGTCACATTCGCACTTAAATATTTTCATATCATTAGCCAATAAGTGTCAACACGCATTTCAGTTCCTTAGAGATGGATAAAAAATTGGTATATCCCATAGTACCTCTAATAAAGGAAGCAATTTGGACGCCCTGTGCGAACGACACTAAACAAGTAACAATTGCTAAGAACTGTAACTGCTTGGCTATTAAAATAAAAACGAGCATTAACAATATTTGCATTAAACATTGCGTCCCCAAAATAATTAAGGAACCATCAATAAAAATATTTCTACTGAAGGAATTCATAATTAACAACGTTAAAAAGTGAGCATAGCATTTTAAAAACCGAATTTAAAAAATCTGTTCCGAAATATACCGAAAATAGTTGCATGTATGATATATTCTGTATAAACGCAGACATAAATGCGTCACTTTTTAAACTCTAATAAAAGCGAAAAGATATAAAAATGAAAAAGTTTCCGGAAATGACACTGTTGATAGTAAAAAAGAAGTAGTTTGATTTTTCCTGATTGGTAGGCTTTAAAGAGTTGTGTTTGGAGGAGAAACATTTCGCTGAGAGGAATAAAGAATCTCATTCAAAACATAAGAAAGTCCAAAAGTAATTTAACATGTTATGAATTAAATAGAAATAAACTATGGATTCCTTCAAATCGATCGCTCTCCTTTAAGGATCATCCCTTTGAAAGACGAAATCACTGCCTTCAACACCAACAGAATTTTAATAACACATCTCCTTTAACATTTTTATTCTGACATCATGCTTTACTAGTTCGTAACCGTGTCACATAAATCATTATGAGATACAAGCATCATTCCATTGCGGTAATAAAGGACGTTCTTTCCCACATTATTCGATTTAATACGGCTAACAGTTATTGGGCCAAAAATGCACTAAATATTAGTTCTTTCACTTAAGGGGACAAACATCTCTCATGCCATAAAATAAAGCTGTATTTTTAGGCATTTGAGGAAAAAAATTTCCGCTATTATTTTTTCATTGGCCTAAGAGCACATCCCAAACACCTAGAAAGATAAATCAGAAATCAGTATTCAAGTAATAGCTATTTGGAATTCACCTAAGAAAGGAAATGTGCTTTGCAGAGATGGCGCATTTATTTACAAATAGTACTGATATTCCAGTCATACTAACAATTTTGAGCGTGACAGATCGCATTACACCTATACCGTGATGGGTCGTTTGCTAAAATAGGTTCGACAATGATGGCGAGGCATCCAGTATTATCCATCAAGATAATTTTTGTACTAAATAATAAGTCACAACTACATGAAGTGTGCTTATAGAAAAAAATTACGCAAAAGATAAATTAGAATCAACACAAAAATAGATTCACAGCTTCAGGGCATTCATAACAAATATTAGCGCGAACTGGACGCCATCTTTAATTCTCCATCAAAATACTAACAGCAAACCGCTGCTTATAAGGCATTAAAATTGAGTTCAGCTTTTTCTTAGCCACATCGATTTTATTTTCCGGATTTTAATTCAGAACTCATTACATTTTCCACACTTTTTTCATCTCGAGCAACTGCTCCAACGATCCACCGTTAGAACTAACAAAAAGCGGTTGCAAAATGAACAAAAAATTAACACGATACTGTGGGTTCCAAATTTCCACGTTAATTTTCCTTTAACTTGGATTAATTTCCATGAATTTCGTTTATTCAGGTATCACTTTTCTATGAACGCTGCTACTGAAGTATGGGTACTAAAATCTGACATTAATACTTTTTACGGATAATTTATCGCAAATTTTCTCCATAAGCCGTTCTCTTGTTGATGCACTGTGACTACTCAGATCCAATATGTTGACCACAAATTTTACAAATGTAAGTATAAAAATGCCCGAGTAACCCGAGCACAATTGATTTTCAACCTATATACAATATCTATCAATTTTTAAATGAAACATTGAATACGAATTTGACCAAGTTTTGCGATGCTTACAAATACATTTTTTTAAATTAATTCTAAGTGGTCAAATTTGATCAACGTGATTTAACGCTCAAAAAAACGAGTACTTTCTCCAAAAAAAAAGTGAAATTCCAAGGTAGAAATAAAGAGTTTATACTTTTAGTGCATAGAAACAGATTGTTATGTTTGGACAAAAACTTTTGAGTCTTTCTTTTTGCTTTACAGACAGTAGACCAGACTCTCCCTTCATACAGGGAGGAACTTGTGTCGGGAAGAATTATTATCCAACGCACCGTTACTCAAATAATAGAATTTACTGCATTAAACCTCATTAAATTAAACATATTAACCATCGGTAGTCGGAACATAATAACATAGGAATCATTCTTATCCGTAAAGATTTGAGGCGATAGAAACATGGTTTCAAACGCCTATTGACCTATAGATACGGTCAGCATTACATTAATGTGTTGGAGGTAGCATATATGCACGGCGCTCATACTTGGGATCTTCAAGAAACGTTGAAATTCCATATGAATGAAATAACTGGACGGCGTTAGAGATTATTTGTTGTTTCTCTCCGAATACCGATGGAAACGTATTGAACACCATCATCTATTAGTCAAATTTACAAGTTATTTGACGAGTAAAAGTTTTCCTCATAACTGCGAAATCGATTAATATATCTACAGCTCGCATAAATGAGAAATTAATTGGCACAGTTTTTCGAATAATTCACTTTTAAAAAACTTAATTTGTACTCATATAATTACTAACTTTCGTTTTCCTTTAAGAACAGAAAGAATGACAAGCACTGTACAGTGAAGATTAACTAGCACTAGAAAGATTGATCAGGTGCCACAGCAATCGGCCAAAAGTGGCCTGAGTCAGAGGGCATTGGATAAATTCATCTGATCACGTAACACGGTCTTTGGCCGTACCCACGGTGCTGGGTTAGAAAACAATGCCGTTGCATCGAATACCATGGGAAATATATTTTATCGATATCCGTTTTGTTCCATCATATCGTTTCAGTGGAAATGCCTTAGAAACTTCACTCAAAGGAACAAAACATAACCAGCTCCCACTACTTTGATAAAAAACCAAAATCTCCAGTCGCGTTCTCCTTTTTTCATCTACATCTTCATACTAACACCTAAGACGCCCAAAGAGGCGTGTGGCGGATGGTGTTAAGATATCAGCCGTCAACAAAAAAAGGAAATACGAATTTCCACCCAACAATTATTAAGTCCACTATTAATTGGTGGAATAACCAATTCCTATACCAATTCGATCGCCAAATTATCTCTCTTAATTTATGGGTTTTGTCGGACTTGAAAATATATATATAAAGAGAAGTACTAAGATGAAGCTCTCCGCGTCGCTCTGAAAGAGAAAATGCACAGAAACTTCATCCAAATGAGTACTGCATAAATACAGTTTAGTAAATAATTTTACACAGAAAGCTAGATTTCTATTTATTATATTCCTGTTTCAGATTCATAGGGCGTTCTCATCTCATGTATACCTGATATTGCAGAAAAAAACCCTTGCGTTCTTCAGAAAAAATTCTTTCTTGAAATAAATTTAACTCATTTTTCCTGTTATATATGATTGTTTACTTTTTCTAATGCCTCCGGAATAGGAAAACTACAAGAAATATTCTCTAATAAACACTGGGTAAAAATTACTTTCCAAATACTTTGAGGTAATTGACCACTATTTTTTAGCACCAGATGCACTAGATATACTACTCGCAGTATCCAACGATGAACTCCTCTAATAATGTACTATTTTCCTCGGCTATACAAACTAAGCCAGAGAGAGATCATTAGATTATATTAGCGACCATTTCGGCGTTTCTCCAAAATATAAGGGAAAAATACACCCCGATATACGGGCTTGTCCATTATTTCCTGTTAGCTGCTCAGAAATGAGAAAACTTCGCATAAATAACTACATAAGCATTTCCCACTACTTCGGTGAAAAAATACTAAATTTCTAGCCTCGTTACTCTCGTTTCAGATGTACAGTATGAGAAACTTGCTCTATCCGAAGATGGAATCTTCTAATCATGTACCCCTGCCATGCAAACTGAGCCGAGTAGGAGATCATTCCCCCGAATACCAGGGGAAATAAATTAAACTGGGCCCGCTAGTCTCATGTTCCCGCGGCCTCCCACGATGCGAAAGGCGCTCCCCCTTGAAGCCGTTTCCCCTCCGCACCCGCATTCCGCGGTACCTGACCTCCAAAGCGAGCGCTTTAATAATTTCGTGCCCCGGCGTAACTGTGCATAATTCAAAGGCCGCCCTCTCAACGCCCAACCCCTCCTCCGCTACCCCCTTCTACGTGCGGATCCCCCACCCCTAAAAAACCCTCCCTTTTCCTCCCCCGCCCCCTCACGTTCACCCCTCCAACTAACCCATATCCACGAAGGCCATGCATGCAGTCATCTCAATTTGGAGACAACGGCGAGACTGACTGTAACTTTGACTAATATCCCCTAGACCTAAATGAGAAATATTCCACCAACCAAAGCTCAGATCGAGGATCAATCATTTAATTGATTTCACACAATTTTCTATATTTTATTACACTGCCAAAACGCATTCAAACCTTTATTACTATTGAATGAATTAAGAATTGATGCTACCTCGGCGAATATTCCTCGGGATTCCCACCAGGTTAAAAAATCCATTTTTACGGACGTACGCGGGGCTTATCCACAGGGCTGCTACTCAGCTTCCTTACTATCACCTTCTATTGAGAGAACTTTGTGCTATTCACAATTAACGATCATACGAGGTCAATTATGGCGCTTTGATTAGTTGAAAATCATTAAAAGCTCTTTTCAAGTTTTAAACTCTTTGCGTATGTCAAGTTAAGTTGTCGATAACGAGGCCAAATAGCATCCCAAAACCCAAAGTTAGAAATGGGGCTGTGTTCGTCACAAACTATCCATTCAAAAAAGCAGAGAGCGCTACATACATTGGGTGCAGAACTGCTAAGGTCCTATAGGTTACGAAAACTGTACTTAGACTGTTTGAGCGTCTGAGAACAGATATCTTTCAGAGCATACCTTCAACATTATACTCCAGCACAGCGCAATATTTCATGGCCCGATAGAAAGAGAAAATATGGTCTCGTCAAACGGAAAACTAATGGAATTTATTTTTCCCCAGAAGGTGATGAAGAAGGTGTTTCCCCATAAGTTGTTTTTTCAACGCATATTTCGAATGAGGCCTTCACGGGCACTCCACCGGGTAAGTGATACGGCGATTTCTCTTCCTTTTAGCTATCTTGTCTTGACCCTATTATTGCTTGGAGCTCCTCGGGAACCCAGCGGTCAACTTTAAACTGAGCTCCGTTTTATCCTTCCTCTTAGTTTCCAACTTTAAGTTGAATACGAAAAATAATGCCCGAGGCTAACTGATCAAGAGCTGCCCATCACACAAAGTAATACTCATTTGCAAATCAAAACCGCACCTATATTAAGCGGTATTAAAGACATTTTGGATATCTTTACAAATATACTTGTTAATCCATGGCAAAAAGTGCGATTGCAAAAAAAATTGTTTCATAGGTGCTTCAATCATGTTTAAGATCGGATAAATCCAACAAGTAAAATAATGCTGCGTGGTTTACCAGACATCACAGTTATCATTTCAAATGTTCTTACACGCATGAATTGAAATAAAATAAAAAATAACTTTTTTAAGGCAGCTAAATATCGATTAATCAATTGCTACCGCAAAATAATAGGGATAAAGTGGATCGCGCGAGTAAGTACTGACGAAGTACTAAGAAGATAGAGAGAAAATAAAAGTCTACTTAAATACCCTAAGAAGAAGACGGGACAACTTAATTGGCCACATTATGATACATGATAGCCTGATGAAAACAATCGTAGAAGGAAAGATGGAAGGGAAGAAGGACAACGGACGGCCTTGAATAAATAACATCAGAAAGGTTCTTCAGAATGTAAAATAGAAGAAGGTCGTAAGCATTAAAAGGCTAGCAGATAGGACAGGGAGATATAGAGCTGTGCCGAAACAATTGAAAGACGTGAAAATAAAAGATTGCTGCTTATGATAATGATAAAAGTATCCGTGTGGAGCGTTGTGGACCAAGCGGTCTGTTACCTTTTTTCTGTCTCTCTAATTTTTATGAATGATTCATGAATTCACAGCATAAATTTTAGTAATCTCAGGAAAGAAAAGGTTTAATTTATTGCTCAATACACAAAAATCTTTAAAATTTGGTTTCTCTCGCATCTGATTGCATTTTATCAATTTTTCTTTCAAACAGAATGTCGACATTTTAGTTAAAAGGAACTAAAGATGGTATTGGGAATCGTATTTAATCAGACATGTTGGGGGTCGGCCGAAAAGGAAAACTCACAAAATATCTTTGGACCCAAATATATAAAAATATCACAGAATATTCAGAGAAGAGGATGACGAAGTTTTCGTCTCCAAAGACGGCAGTTTCACCAGAAAAAAACTACAAGTAAGCCTTTCAGGCATAGTTGAACACTCCTGGATTTTACTCTGTCACGATATTGACTATTGAACGCAAAAGTGATTGCCATAAAGAAGAGATGTCATCCACGAGTCATTACTGAATCATAGATATAGAAAAGCTTATCTACATCTAAATACCACCCTGCAAGCCGGGTAAAAAGTCGTGTAGCAGGGGGTATTAGTACACCAGCCGTTTACATATAAAAGTAAATACTCAAGCAAAATTAAGACTAGCATTTACTACATCCCCTTATGGTTTGAGGGAAAAGGAATTCGCATTATCTATCCGTTCGGCAAAATATCTCTCTTAATTTATCACTTCTATCGGACCTGGAAATATAGTGTGGCTCTAATATTATGTTCACTGTGTCGCTCTTAAAGATATCCATTCTCAATTGTTCAAACAATCTAAGCCTAGCGCGCAGCCTCCGAGTATCCAGCGGCTCCCAGCCTAATACTATAACGTAAAAATCAGAAGAATAAGAATCAGGCTAAATCGTCGAGTGAGAAGGCTCCATAAGATAAGACATCGAGGTGGCGTATATTTAAATGTATATAAAGATGCCTACAAGAAACTAAACACCGACAAATTAAAGGCCAAGGATACATTTTTGAGGAACTTTCTAAAAGGCCAGGGCTGGAGTGGGCTTTATAAGTATATTCGAAGGAGACGAAAAGGTAATAATGATCTGGAAAATATTTCTCTTAAGTGTACAGACCGTATTGTAAATGATAATTATTCAAAAGCCACAGCTTTTAAGAACCTTTTTCCAAAGTTTATAGTGAAGTTGAAGTATTATCACCAATAGCTGGGGAAGATGTTTCGTTTGACCCTTTTGAAATCAAAGACAGGGATATAAGAAATAGATTGAGAAAAATAAACGTCACGCGTCCTGTGGTCCTGACGGCCTTCCGGGGGAACTAATCAAAACGTTGGGTAATTTTCTAGTTCCTTTTCTAAAACACTTGTTCACGGTAATAATTAACAATGGTGATTTACCTGATGATTGGAAACAGTCATACATAGCTCCCATCTACAAAATAGGGCCTCGAGATAGTGTTAATTCCTATCGGCCGGTTAGTCTAACTTGTATCGTGTGTAAATTAATGGAGCATCTGATCGCGGACTGTATCAAGGAGGTCTTAAGAAAAAAGAACTGGTTTTGTGAAGGACAACATGGTTTCCGTAATACTCCTGTGAAAGTCAATTAGCATCTCTTTATCAGGATTTGGTGGAGGGGCTTGACAACTGGAAGCAAATCTATGGGGTTCTGATTGATTTCTCAAAAGCTTTTGATAGGGTAGATCATGAGATTCTATTACAAATATAAGCGCGCTCGGCTTGGATGGTAGGGTCGTAAAATGGATAAATTCATTTACCGTAGGTAGATCACAGCGTGTTAGAGTCGGCAATATTTTTTCCGATGAATTCACTGCCACTTCAAGGTACCGCAAGGAAGTTTGCTAGGTCCTTTGCTATTTATTATCTACGTAAATGATATTAGTGGGAATATAAAGAGCCCAATCAGAATGTTTGCAGATGATTGCATTATTTATGGAGTCATAGACAAAGTGGATGATTGTATTAGCTTAAAAAATGACCTAAATATTTTCGATAAATGGTCTAAAGAAAATAAAATGGTCATCAATGCCAGCAAAACTAATACAATTAGATTTCGGAAAAGTAGCAGTTGTGTACAAAATGATTATTATACTATGGGTGAGTTACTGTCAGAAACCTGCAATTACCTAGGAGTGACATTAAGCTGGGATTCGCAATGGGGACCACATATCGAAAAAACTGCGACCAAAGCTTTCAGAGCATTACATTTTTTGATGAGGACCCTTGGAAAAAGCTGTAAAAATAAAGGAATTCCCGTATAAAACGTTTGTTAGGCCTATTCTAGACTACTATTACTATTTGGGGCGTCAGTTTAGGATCCTCATCCGAATCGGGAGATCAAGTAACTGACAAAAGTTCAGCGATTACCAGCTACATTTGTTTTGGGAAATTTCAGAAGGATGGCAAGCGTCACGGAGACGTTAAAAACGCTGGGCTGGAAATCTTTAGAGTCAAGGAGGAAGAAAGCACGCTTGAAGTGTATATTTAAAGCTTACAGTGGTGATCCTGCGTGGAGGGACCTAACAAAGCGGTTAAAAGGACCAAGTTATCTGTCGGGGAGGGATCATAATCATAAGATTAAGGCTCTAAGGCAGCTGTCAAATAGAAATTTTCCTTCCTACATCGGGGGATAGAGGCTCGGAATGATTTACCGGAGGAAATGTTTTTGTGCCCTTCCCAACTAACGCCACTATATTTATCAATAGGATAAATATAATTGAATTTTGAGGGCTTTATAAACGTATATTTTTTTGAAATTTGGTGTTCCTTGCTTTTTTTACTTTGGTCTTGGTACATTATTGTGTAAAAATGGATGTTGAGGGCAATGTAAATGTAGTCATGTATTGTTTTTTGCTGATTTGGTGCAATGAACATGGGGACATGTTTTGTGTAACTTTTGTGTTTTGGTTTATGTATATTTTTGTGTGTGATGTAACCTATCAACCAAGCTGGTACTTTGCATTTTATATTTTTGTTTTAATGTACTTCCTGACTTTATTTTACCACCCGACTTCGTGGCCGACTTGTAACAATTTATGCAATAACAATAATAATAATAATTCGCTTAACATCTGGGTAACGAATCGCGCACCTACGAACACGGAAGAACGATACCAGCTACCCTGCTCGTGAAAATGTTTTCTCAAACCAAACCAGGGAGAAAAAAGAAACAGCTCCTTCGTCGTTACCTCCACTCTGCACTAAACCTGAAGAAACTGGCTGCAATACCGGAGAAAATGCCGTTTACGAAAATGGACACACGTGGTACATATCCCGTGATCCTCTGCGCTCTTCCCCCACCCATCTACCTCCGAATCTCCCTCCATCCCCGTTTCCCCTCTCCACGAGAAAGCCTTTCAAAACTATTTCTGAGTAAATAAAATTTCTTTGAATAAAAATATCACCGAAAAATTCCAAACACTCACCAAATAAAGGCATCATCTTTGTGAATTGGATGAAATCACTCACCTGCAAGAGGAAAGAAACAACGTAATTAGCGATGCAATCGAATTTAGGAATTTGATTTTTACCAAGAACCGGAACAAGCATTATATTGGAAAATGAAATAAGAAATACTGTTTTTAAAATTATGAATTAAAACACATTTACATCAACATACAACCCCGCAAGCCACCTTAATAGGTGTGTGGCGGGGATCGTTAGAAAGGAAGCCGCTGACGAAAAATAGAAAATGAAATGAGCGCCCTCACCCCCACCACCTAGCATTATTTTATGTCCTTCATTTTTCGGGGTGAAAACTAATTCCTCTGCCATTTGGTAAAATATGTTTTAATTAATATTTTCTATCGAATTTAGAAATATAGTGATGATCCATAACGCCTTTGTAGAATATTAGACAATGTAATTTCAGTGGTGAACAGAATGAACAGAATTGGAAGAGGAGTATAAATCATACAGCACTTCCTTATATTAGCATCCTGTTACGAAGAAATTCATGGAAAAAATTGTAAAGCTTCCTTAGTTAGCTATTTTCAAATACATGAGAATCTGATAGGGAAGAGGATGAAATTTGAAAAAAAAACGAGATATAACGAAGTTGCTGAAAATTGGAGGTAAACATGTGAGAAATCGCTTTCCCAAAATCGAGAAAAGACAATGCTGGATTCTGAAACAAAGCCAGCAACCTTTTCAATTTATTAATACGGACAAAAATGACTTTTAACAGTCCAGATTTTTTGTGCTATTTTTTTGGAAGCCTTAAATGAATGAGTCTTTCTAACGGGTATAACAGTGGGTTATTTGGTCAATGCTGGCCAATTTTGAGAAGGAATTTTGAAGCACATCCTACGTCATCCCAGAGGATGTTAGAAATGAATTTACGGAAAAGTTGGCCAACATTGATCGTCTCGCCCGAGAAGAATTTATACAAGCCATCCGTCGGAAAAGCCTGAGATATTTCAACGTCTTAAATAATGATCATTAAATTAACGAGAATAAAATTGTGTATAAAATCTGTGCAGTCGGTTAACGTGGTTAAAATTCCAAAGAAAGAAATAGAATTGGTTAAATATTCTTCATATTTTAGGCTAATGATATTGCAATCGCTCATCATAAAACACATAACTTAAGCAATGAAGTATACTTTATCTAAGAGAGAAGCAGTTAGGTAACTTGATACAGATTTGAATTTTGTCCACGCATTTGCACTCAGATCTCGTAAAATACGTAATCAAATGGACTTTGAACACCTACTTGAGATCAAAGCGAACGGAACATCAGAAATGGAACAATTGACACGAAAAATTTAACGACTTAGGCAGACATTTATCTGTGGAAATGGAAGAGACTCTCTCTTAAAAAGGCATTGATGTTCTCACAGAGAGGAAGCACAGTGGTGATCCCGTCTTCACGGCACAGAAAGTAAAGCACTCAACCACCTTTGAGACATTCCACGAAAAGAAGCGAGGGAGAGGGAAATGACATTAGGCAGCCAATTGCTCGAAGCCGAGGCTGAGACCGTTCAAACGTCCCCTCTGTGTCTCAAGAAGGAGAGACTTCTTTGAGGGAAACGCTAGGTAATGAGATTGGAGGAAGAGTTTTATGGCTAGAAGGATCTTTGAAAGGGTAGGCAGCTCGGGTCACTCGGCCAGATAGAGGCGACTGAAATAATGGCACGGGAGCTATAGAAGTGAATTTTAAGTGGCCTCTTCGCGAAGAAAAATTAGAAAAGGTGAGACTATCCTCAAAAATTGATCTGAGTGAACTTCTGGAAATGTCTAGGAAAGAGGGGTTATCGAAAAAATATATTATGCAAGACACGAAAAATACAATCTGCTCAAATTACTTGAACAACTGAAATATTCCGATTGTGTTGCTCTTCAATCAAAGCAACAACCCCTGCCGATGGCAAACAAATTGATCAAAAAATGGCACTTAAGCGTGTTGAAGACGAAACGTAAGCATAATTGAATAGTTATTTAAAAAATATACATATTTCACCTCTTTTAAAAGTAGATATTACTTAAAATGCTCATGATCTCTAATTTAAAGTCCAACATCAATTAAAACTTGAGTAGTTTAATGTTTTTATTTTTCATTTATTACGTGATAACATATATTCAGTCAAATTACACGAATTTAGGGAGCAGTTAGTAATTATGTTCACAACCTGGAATGTCGTAGCTTTGCGCGGCCTCCAAAGGATAGCGCTTCGTGTTAAATTCTTCACTAGAGAAAAATACGACCCTGTCAATTAGCTAGCAAAATTTGTCTAGGAAATATATTTTCTACATTATGGCAGGAAAAACTCCCGAAGCGAAAAAGCGATTTTTCACCGGCCATATCGAGAATTATTACAAATGTGGCTGCCCGTTCCGTCAAGTTTACCAAACTCGATACGACATCCACTTAAAGAATTATGACTCCTTTCGTAAATGAAATTCCTCTTTAGCACAGCTTATCCCGCCAATAAAATCAGCGAAGGAAGAATGGATCGAGAATCCAGTTCACAAGTCGAGTGGTATGAATATTCATGGGAGAAAAGATAGGATGCAAATTCGAAGTGACCTTAGCTGGGAACATCGTTGTTGATTCGGAGATGCACACTGCTTCGCTCCGAGGAAAAGCGTAAATCCATGTCCAGCGATGTTCCTTTTGGGCGGATTCCCGCGTCAAGTGCAAAAAGGCAAACGTTTCGTCCCCTATACTGGAGACTTCATCAGGGTTAACGATCTTCTTTAATTGCGCATGGAGTTTATGTGTCGTCATGGGGATGGTAGGTGCAGAGGAAACATGCGCGGCATTCTGGAATTTCCTCTTTTTTCTGTTCTGGTAGCCAGGATGAACTAATCTTTTGCTCTTTCGTTGTTTGCCTCTTATTTTGAATTGTTGGCGTGCATCCTTATCTACAATGCCTTTCTGAATAATTGGTGATTTAGTGAACTATTCTGCTGATATAACAACTTGTTCTTTCAGACTGACTCGTATCCATACAGCTACAATCACGATGTTAGAATCTAATATTGTCCAATTTCTTCGAGTGATCTTGATAGAAAGGATGAATCTTCAAAGTAAACACATTTTAGATGAAGGAAAGTTAAAGTAACCTTTAAAATTTCATTTCCTGTTTGTTTTTTTTTGTTGATACTCGCATGCATTTTACAGGCAGTAGGCGTTCATATTTAATTTCTGTTTTGCACCAGTCTATTTTCATCATTGAACTTATTTCGAGCGGCTTCAAAAATAAACTAATGATTGGTTTAAGTTATTGCAAGATTCAAAGTTATATTTGTGACGAGTCATCAGCAAAAAACGAATGCGGGTTTTCTTCAAGACAGTAATATACTCAGAATGGTAGAATGCAGCCATGTGACTTCGGGGGCGGAAATAGGTTAAAAAGTTACTCCTTGAAGGAATATTATCGGGTTTCCCACCGGGTGTCTTTTTGAGTAATGGTGTTAGCAAATTAACGGCTGAGTCTGCCATCGTCTTCAGAGAGGAATGCTTCGATGGTGTGAGGTGTGCAGTCTAGACTCAGCCGTTGAAAAGATGGGAGTACATAATTACCCAAAACCACACCCGGTGCGAAGCCCGAGAAATATTCCTTCAAACTATACGCTGGGAAAAAAAACAAAATTCTACGTTGCTCCTTGTCGAGGATATTTGCAGCCTTCATGCCGATGCCGTTTAGCACTGAGAAGGTGTCGTGTATCGGGGGCGAACCATTGGCCTTTTAACACTTGACGCGGTAATTAGTCCAAAAGGAAATTAACTCGACGAGCATGGACCGCGAATGGTTTAAAGAACAGGCGAAGCAAACTTCCTTCGGTTGGTAGCGAGCACTGTGTTACACCACGCGCTTATGTCTTCCCCGATGTAATTAAGCTATCCAGTGCTGAATGCTAAACCTAAAAAGAACAAATTATTTTTGACCGAAAGTGCGTGCGAAACATAAAAGTTCATTCTTTTAGAGTAAAAGGACATCGAATTTTTTAAAAATATTTAGCTAAAACTGCAGCTAAACTGAATCTAATAATTGAGGTTAAAAACGCTCTCTCCCTGCAAAGAGAGTTATAAATGGATGCTTGGATTCTTTCACCGGGCTATAAACTGCAGGTCTGGAACTCCAGAGAAATTTGAAAACCAAGAAGTATGGTGAATCTTGGACAACAAGTCACTTATAAAGTAGTAAAATATTGAATAATAAAAAAATTACATTTTATATATTTGAAAATGAATAAAACTTGGCTTTTACTGTGATATTGAGTATTTATTTCAGGAAATATTAAAAAAGAAATTGTAAATTTACTCATTAAGGAATGAAATAAAACATATCAGATAAAATCATTTAATGTTCAAGATTACACACTATTATGTGAGAAACATATTTTTGAACAGTTATTAATTTTGTTTCTCCTACAATTAGATTTTAAATCTGGATCAACTTATTTGCTATCGATAGATTAGTTAGGAGCGTCTTAAGATAAAAACATTCCCTAGGAGGTCATACACAGGTATTTATAGGAGATGATATTCGGGTTTAAAGGGATGGAGAGCCGACTTTCGGCCGAGGCCGAAATGGAGGACGAAAGAAGGAAGGAAAGCGTCGATAAATGAGGAGAGGTTAAGCGTAAACGCCGCTGCTTCGCCTACGTAACGGAGACAAATGAGTTGCTTGCTCATCCGGGGACTCACATTTGCAAAGCCCCGCGTGCGCCAGGCACACGGCCTAATGGAGATTGAACGAGAGTGCAGCGACGAAACAAGAGAGTAGCGACTGCGGCGACGCTTTATCACCAGAGAGCATTGTGGGCTCGTTCGCCGCAACAAAACATGAAAAACAGTAAAAATATTTCGAGATGGATCGCTTCCGCGTGGAATTGCTGAAAATTTTGTCCACGAAGTCGGCAACAAGTTCCAATCCAAAAGGGGGAAATTAATCCAGAAATAAGTACGGCGTGGACGAATGATGAAGTGAAATATCTGGCGTTTACGATGACTCAAAGGTATCATAGGGGATAAAGTGTAAGAAATATTAGTGGCAGGGCCGTGGAAAAGATAAATTCTGAAAGCGTGCTGTGGGAAAATTTTCGGATGAAAAAGTAAAAGACAGTTCGTTCTCGTAAGGGCACACCTCTAATAGACAGCGAGCATGTGGGATCCGGCGTGCAAAGTCTTCGCAGTGAAGAAATCCGTAAATCTAATGCAATACAATTAAAGCTGTGCGATTCATCAAAAACTGTTACGGAAGCTCAATACATATTTTGAACAAACTACGCAGGAAGCCGCTAGAGACTCGAAAGCTAAGGTGTTGGCTTATATTGTCCTCCATCCTAAACTGGTCAATCATTGAATAGATCCAATTACCTGTAGTGTTGTTTAAACCATTTCCTTTTAAATACACGTATTCAAAAATTAATTTGATAAATGTGTACTTAGTCACTGATGAAGACTTATGAAATTTTATTGCAGTCAATAGTATTTTTTAATCTGTTTATGTTACATAATGGGTCCCATAGTCATGTTTCATTGTTTAAATTTACTTCTTACAATGTAAATTTAATATGCTACCTGAAAAAAGTCAATTTTCACCCATCTGTGTGATAATAATAATGGGATGAAATAAAATGAGTTAATTATCTTCACAGTCACTGTCAGTCCGAACTATGATCAGATCAGATCTATGAACTAATAAAAAATATAAATGCCATTTTTTAGATACCATCTTCCTTTAAAATAGGGTAAGTCGAGTTGAAGGGCTTGAAGGTAAATTGCTCTTTTTTGTATAACCTTTGGTGTTTCCAACTCGTGGAATTGTAGTAAATGCAATTTTTCTCAGGAATTGCTGAAATAATATGAAGGTATGATAATTAGAAAAATATGGAAACAATGGAAGTTGTGGCGGTGAAAGCAAGTTTTGAGGATGACTTACTCGTCCTTGGTAAATGATTGCCTCTTTTGACTTCAAATTCCAAATTAATTTGAAATGCTTCTATAATTCAAGCTATGTTACCAAAGTACTGTGCTCACGTCAAATTTTCAGTCACTAAGATTTATAGTGCAATATATTGAGCATAATGAGACGACCATGCATGAAAATTTTATGCAATGTAAAATACAGAAATGGGTTATTTTCATCTGTGCATAATGAATAAAAGTTGAATAAGTCTTCAAGAGATATAGGGTTTTTCTGAAAGACGATCTTCATTGCAAGTAAGCCACCGGGCTCGTCTTCCCGCTCCGAAATTTGAGGCGAGGGCCAACGGAGAAGTTGTGGAGGCATTAAGGCGTTATCGAAACTTGAGCGAACGGGATGGGAAGGTGTGGCGATGGATTAATTAGCAATATCTCAGACGGAGGCGCCACCCCACCTCACCCCTCTCCTTCCCCAGCCTTATCTATTCCTCCGCGCGTCTATTCGGAGAGTCAGCGCGTGTAGATTGAGGCAGGTTTGTATAAGCAAAACAGCAACAATTGTATATCTGATGGTTCTCGGTGGCTCGTTTGAAAAACCTTCAATGTTAAAATTACGAAAATTCGTCGTGTTTGGACAAAGCCTCCACCATTTTGATGAGACGCTTTGCATGTGAAGCCGCAATGATCTCCAGTTCAACGATCCGTGGCAACTGAAAAGGCAGACTGTGCAATTGATATCTCATCGGCAGCCTTCACCCCCACTAATTCCCAACTCCGTTTTAAGGCCACCTATTATCGTCCGGTTTCACTCGCGGACCCTGTATATAATTATAAATAAACATTTACAACAGGAAAATATGCAATTACAATGTTCACTGTAAGTGACATGTCAAACCAGGTAAACGTGGTATTAAGGATTGAAGGCTAAAATTTCACATGTGTATGTGGAAATTATGAGTAAAAATATTTCTCTTTGTGGCAAAAAAAACCTAAGGATAAGAGTATAATATCCTCAGAAAAATAAATCACAGAAGAAAAACGTCCTCACGAGAAGATAGTAGGGAGAAGAAGGGCAGCAGGGCGAAGGAAGATAAAAACAACTTGTTCAGGCGCGACATAGTGGAAGCTAGACACATTGAAATGAAAAGTAATTTTACTTTTCCACAGGTATTTAACCCATTATAACCCAATGTTGCTTCTAAGACACATCAAAAATGCATAAATTTTCAGCTCTACTTAGGAAACATCTAAAATACGCATAAAGGTTAATGACGAAATATTTAGCTACCACGATAATTATGATTGAATGCAAAAATTTCAAGTCTCAAAATGAGAAATCTTGAAATTGGATTTCTCCCAGAAATAGCTCTGGGTTGGAAAGGGACAATTAATTTTACGCGTTTTGGCTCACAGTGCTCTTGTCTCAGTTAATGGCTCAGTGAGCCCAAAACACGTCATAGTCATTAAACACGTGTGAAAAAGTGCAACTACCTTTCATTTCAATATGGAGGAAAGACCGGGGATGAACGGGGATGTGGGTAAAACCTCCCTTCGAGCAATACGGTTTAAATAGAAGTTTTGAAGATGCCACTTACACCTTGATAATGTCGGAACCGGGTCAGCCAACATTGATCTTGCGTGAAAACTTACAATAGCCACTCATTCTCATCTCTTGGAGACATGACTAGAGACTCGGGGGCAACAATATCATTACTTATGAGGGAACAGGAAAGAGAGAGGGAAACGAGAGCCGTAGAGAGAGAGCTACATACTGCCATCTCGGATACGCACACAAACGCCTCCTCGCGGAATTTCACCCGAAATATTGACTCCGACCCCGTGACCTTTCGCTTAACCCCCATCCCCCTCCTCACCACCCTCCAACACCTCCCTCCCTCAAATCCTCGCGGAAAAAAGAAATATTAGCACATATATTTTACCTCGACCCTTAACCCCAGTCTCTCCTCCCCCCCCCCCCCCACGAAACGAAACAAATGCGAAGCGAAAAAGAAATATACATGCGAATCGCTGAATGCACGACCCCGAGGGGAGAATCCAGCGAGTAAACATGGCAGGGTTCCACGCTCAGAAATTGTACATATTCATGCGATGTGGCACGCTGGAATCTCGGAACGGCAAAGTTCAGTATTTTAATGACGTGAAAACTGCGCAGCCATGTCAAGAAAATCACGGATCCACAGCCGCACCTGCCTCCTCCCCACACCTATCACACGCCACCCGAGGGGTTGACATCGCACAAATGCCATTCAAGGAAAGGCAGATGGGCCCCCGTCCCACCCAAAGTGTTTTCCAAATTTTGCAATCACGCCGAAATGTTGCCCTGCCATTTTGTGGATGGCCGTTGAAGCACAGCACGTATTTTCCTGGCCAATTAACAGAAAATAACTTGCAGTGTACATCATAATTCTATTTTGACGAAGCATTTCTCTTGTGATATTATATTTACCACATAATCTTTCTTAGTATTTACTTTCACGCCAGCATATTATAATTACTAAGTAATTTAATTCATTACCTTAATTGCTTTAACCGTGTTACATTTATTATTTAACTGTTCTTGAAATAGAATTTTTAGAAGAGAATTTACTTGCATAAAAAAATGGAAACATCTAGTACCATGAGCCTTGGTAAAATTACCATGAGAAGTAAGGATCCAGGAAAGTCTAGTGATCTGCGCGGTGGCCCAAAAGCCAAAGGTCGGTGGTTCGATTCCAGGTCTTAGGGAATATTTTCTCATAGCAATTTATGTGGATCTTCATATTTCTAATTAAAATATGAATTAGTTCCCCGAGGATCTTAGGCCTCAAGAACATCGCTGATGATTTCAAAGGGTCACATGCGTTTAATTTTAACAAAAAGCTTCTATCATTACGGTTATGTTTTATTGAAATAAAATGAATTTGCAATGTCCCACAAGTATTTAATGCGTACGACGCGTTTCGTCTCACAGATCCATATTGTACTAAGACCAGAAGATGGCTCATCTCAAAACCATCCTTGGTCTGGTAAAAGAGCAGAGGATGGCTCAATGGGCCGAAACGCGTCGTACGCATTAAATAGTTGTGAAAAACTGCACATTCATTTTATTTCAATGAGTGGAACTTCTATTATATGACGCCTGAAACAGTTGAGCTCGTTTCAAACTAAATTCAAATAGGAAACGATTGCCATTCATACGCTATTAACCAAAAATTATGACTAAGTTATTCTTTCTATGGGCATAATATGAAATATTAGGTGCACATACATAATAATTTAAGTAAATATAATTATTTTTAGCCTATTTTTAAAATGAAAACAGAAACAAATTAGTAAATTAATATATGAGGGATTATTATCCTATATTAAATGCCCTACACTCAAATCATCTCAGCCTAGTGGCCGCAAACGATCGTTACATGGATACCTTAGCTGATGAGGGAACACAAACAATGCGTGCAAAAACGGGTGGACTCTGATGAGAAAAGTGGAAAAGTGATAAGGAAAATGCGTAACAATACTACTGTTAACATCTCAGAGAGGATCATAAACTGGCATTTGCACCGAAATAACTTGACTGGCCGACCAAGTTCAGCAATGCAGCAAGCAAAGGAAGTGCACAACTTCTGAACCTACATCAGACAGATTGTTTCTTGCACTCCAGAGCTTCATGACGAGGGAACGCGAGACAGGCGATTAATGCTATTCTGTCTCCTTAGCCGCCGCGGGTCAAGAGAGAAGAAGCTAGACGGCAGGAGATTGCACGGTCGTCTTAAGATTATACCAACAAGCGACCGGGAGCGGCGCAATCTCATTTCACAGACAAGCCTCGGGAAAACACTCGGAGGAGACACGCACAGAGATACCGAAACTACTGGGAGAACTACTGCCCTTATCTCGAGACGAAAAAAAAATCCTTTTGAAGTTAGCACCGCTTCCTCGCTTTCATCTTATGCCACTTTTTCATGGAGTCACTTTCTTGTCTGTTAGTTTTTCCTTCTGGACACGATCTTGCTACTCAAATTGAACCCACTTCACGATTAGCATTTGACTTAATATTTTCAGTATGCATGTGGACCAAATGGCAATGCATTCTTACAGCATTCATAATTATTTATACGCAGTATTAGCAGCCACTTTAGACAGTTCACATTTGGATTAAGTGCGCAGCTGCAGCATGAATTTCGAAGATTTCGAACTGCCTCCTGGTATTCCGCGCTGAGTAAATGTAAACAATAGAGTTAAGTGATAATATTACAATTGATTAAAAACATATCTAAACGTAGCGCTTTTATTTGAACTAAAAATGAGAAAATATTGCAATAAATTGAAAAAAAAATAAAAAAATCCACGTTTTTATTCGGACTAAAAATGGAATAAAATAAATCACCCTGCCGCGTCCCATTGTATTGCGTTAAAATTTTACAGACATTGGGCGATATCATCAAAACTAAAAACTGAAGACAAATTCTTTTTCTGAAAATATGCATAGCAGTGCATGAAAGCTATATATACGTCTTAAATGTATGATGATGGATTTACATCACTCAAATGTAAAGCAAATGCGCACCACGTACTTAGTTTTGAATATGCAGTCTTTAATCTTTAAAAATTAAACATGCGTCATTGGGGCAAAGCAGGCTGGTTATTTTTTACCTTTGGGTTCGAATGAAAACGTGGGTTTTTAATTTAACTATCCAATGCACTTTCACTCACTCGTTAAGCACCGCATCTGAGTTTTCATTTAAATATGAGCATAAAGAAGCAATGAAATAAATGTCTAAGACTTTCGCAGGGGGGTGTACTGTCTTCTTGTTTAGGGCCTTTCCTACCGACCGAAGAGTCCCGGGTTCAAATATCGGATGGAGTCTATGGACATTATACAGTGAAGCAACGAGTGAGAGAACCCATTTAAACTATTTGTCGTATTCTTCAACCCGTTTATCGAAAGAGGATGCCTGATTGTGTGTCCGCTATGCGTTTCATGCTTCTGCACAGATTGCAGCTAAAGTTAGAACATAGATGGGTGCATTTGATGCTTTCAAACCCCGCAGTGTTACTCCTGGTTGCGTCCGACGCGTCCTTTGTGTCGTATTCCAATTGGCGTTTATTACGTCGCGTCATACAAATCCTGCGGTTAGACATACTGCCGGGCTGTAACACCTATTGACACGCTCAAAGGGAAAAACACCGCTCAAAGGATTATGCAATTCACTATTAATCCTCTCGGTGTAATTATTTTTCCTGGGGATATGCGTTCACAGGACGTTTCTTGATCCAAGCACGTAAGTACACATGTAATGATCAATGCTGTAAAGAGGGGTAAAAGCTGGTCCCGTGTGAGGTATACAGAAATCATTTTTTTCCATTGTTTGCAATTACATATGTATAACATCGTCATACCTACTTTGGCACTTCGCTAAAAAATCCTGCCATATGACCATCAATTCTAAGTTTACCGATTCCCTAGGCACTATCCTTCCCGAGCAAGACCGTGTGGTCTGCTGGTTATTCACATGAAAAAAGAAATAGTATTTTTTTACAATTATTCCCGCAACGTGAACCACTGTAACATGGGAACATGGACAAAGGAAGTGGGTTGGGATCGTAGCGTCTAAAGTCAGGGAGGGTGGGTTGAGCATCAAAGGGTCTGAGTCCTAAACAAGCACATTTCACGGACTTAAGCGATGAGATCCACTCTGGAGGAGAGTTGAATATGCCTACGCAAGACAAAGATGACTCGGAGATCCCTCATTAGGCCCTTCTCATCTCCGAAACAAAAGGAGGGGAAAATTGAAACCTTAAGTCGCCTACTTGCGTCATTTTCGAGAAACTGGGATTTTTTTCTGTGCTCTAGGAACTAGGATCATTGACTGAGACCAAAAATCTAGTGATAAATAAAATCATCATCACGGATAAAGAGCCCTAAATTGGTTTGACGCAGCTCTCCACTCAATTCTTCTATCAGCTAATCTTTTCACACCAAAGTATTTCTTCTCTTTCACATCCTTCTTTTTCCTGTTCCATATAATTTATTAGCGGTCTTCCTTGAGAGTTCTTGCCATCTTTAAGTCCCTCAACGATTGTCTACAAAGGCCATAGCGCCATAACATAAATGGGGTTGTTTCATATTATTATTAAAGTATCCATGAGGCTTCTCTTCCGTTCTGCTCCTCTTAGGACTTACCTACTCATTACTCACATGGTCGATCCATTTGATCCGCATCATTCTTCTGTTGCACCACATTTACAAGGTCTCCACCATTGATTTCTTCGCAGCTACAATAGTCCGTGTCTCACTTCAAATATAATTTCTGTTCACATTATTATTGATAAAACTATTCATCATCACCAAGAGTCAATATTTATGAGAATTTTTGACGCAGCTTTCCACTTAACTATCCTATCCGTTAATCTTTTCACATCTACATAGTTCATCTCTTCCACATCCCTCATCATCTGCACTAAGTATCTCATTCATTGACTACCTCTGTCTTTCTACATTTCTACCTATCCTCCAATGATAATTTTCATTGGAGGATGTTTTCAATGTCCCATGACAATGTTAAACAAGGTTTTTAAAAGACTTCTTCTCTCTCCTGCTCTTTTTACAACTTTTATATCACTCACACAATGTTCATCCATTTGATCTTCATCATTTTTCTATAACACTAAATATCGATCTGCATTTTATCTCTGCAAAGTTTTTCTTCCTCACGACGCCTTGTTTTATTCTTGGGCTAAACGCCATCATATCTTATCCCACACAAGAGAGCATAATTTAAGCGACCCAGATCTCGAAGTCTCACTTTATCCTAGGGATAGTCTTCTACAGTACAGTACTTCTAACATGTCTTGTCAATGCAGTACTCATGTTATGCGATTTGAATTTCCTCCACAAAATGTGTGGTGCTTATCACTGGCCCAACGCTCTCCTGCCGCTCTTCTTTAGTGTTCCTTCTCGTACCACGCGCAATCACCTCTTGCCTAAATTTCCTAAAATTCCGCTATCCCAGGGTTCCCTGTTCTACCATCTCCGCAAAGCCTTCGACTACAGCTGAGACTTCCACTCTGCCTCTCTTGATCTCTTCTCCTCGCTGTCTGCTTTTGCACCCTCGGTCACCTCCGACAATGCGCCCTCTGTATTCTCAGTAATCCGTTCATTCTCATTTAAACTTTTTCTCCTATATTATTTCCCTATTGACCTAAGTGATTCATTTTTTTACTTCACTGGATGAAAAAAGGGATGTGCTCCGCTTTCTGGCAAGTTTAAAATTGAATGAAATAAATAAATAAATATTGTATCAATATCGAGGAGGATTTACCAGACGATGGAGTGAGTGACTTTGAAAACTGAATTGGTTAAATAAAGTTTTCTTATGTGAAAAAATAATCAGAGCTGTCATTTAAATGATAAATCAGTTCCATAAAACTACGCCAGGGGCCGTCAATTATTCTGTGCAATGTCTAATTTTATCATTTTTAATAATTCACACAACATCGTGCCACAGATCATTCAAAATATCTTAATTTATCATTCAGCCAGTCTCTTGATACCCAACACACTTCCAACTTAAAGGAAGAATCTGAATGTATTTTTACTTCGCTCTGCTCCAATTAAAGTCCAATTCCAATTCATTCAAGTGACTCAATGTAACGGTGTAAACATTTGGGACCTAAGCCATTAAATAGAAACTTGTGGAAAACTGCGGAGTGAAGTAATTTCCAGAAATGGCAATCTGGTACCACAAAGTGAAGTCTGAGTGTATGCAAAATATTAAATATGAAAAACTGAGTTGCAGCACATTCGCCAATATAGCGGTGCCATCAAATACCCTTGGGCGGCATAAGTAGAAAAAAACAACGCAAAAGTCAAGGTCATTACACTGGGGTGGAAAGTGACTTCCTCAAACACGTATACTCATGCCCCTCTATTTGAAAAGGCTAGGAAATTAGATATATAGCCTCGGTTTACCCGAAAATAGACAGTGCACAACAAAGAGAGTAAAAATTATGTATTTATTGAAACCATCATATTAAGGTTCAATTCGAACTTACGAAGTGAAATTTTAAAAAAATATTGTTAAACTTTGCTTCCAATCAATGACTCTTTAACTTTTGCAACACAATGGATTGATCATCGCCAGTTTCGTGAGCTGCATAGTAGTTCCTGGGCGCCGGATAAAGAAGTTTAAAAATATCATTCCGTGTAGAGAAGGGGAGAAAAATTCTCCCAATGCCGGGTCAAGCAGGTTACAAAACACTGTTGGCATTGAGGACGCTGATCCAGAATAAAAGAAGTTGGACGGTTGACCGTATGCAAATTCTTTGCTTCGCTTCCGGCCGGAATGATCGATACATAGCTCTTGTTTTGTTTTGGGCCACGCTGAACCCTCCATAATTTCGCTGTGCAAAAAATGTGTCCACCTTATCGCCACCTCTGCAACAATCGCCCAAGCTTGGACAGACGACCTACCAGGAGTTCACCAGACTGTCTCATTGTTACCATGAGGTTAAGTCGTTGAAGTCCAGCATTTTTTGGCACATAATGGCAGACTGTGATGAATCATAGTCGTTGAAACATGCAGCGTTTGTTCATTTTCAATTTTACAATAAAATATTAAGAGAATTTTAGAAATCGTCAGTGCCAAACTTATTTAACAACTCTATGATTGAGATTAACTCTATTTTTGACGTTCCCATACTTTGTACAATTCAAATGTTTGTATTTATATTTATACAAACTTCGACAAAGATCTTACTTCTTCTTTAATGCCCAACTATCTCCATTCGTTCAATAAACCTTAAATAGAAAACCTTATACCTGCCCATTTTCCATAATATTCTACAGGGCATTCTGCCTAACAATGGGAGACACAATCTTTCTCATAGCGTATGCGACGTATCGCCTTGGTGACAGAGTAGTGTAGAGAATGACCATCCATAGGCCTCTGCTCCCTAGGAAAGCGCAGAGTCCTCTGGATTGAAATTTCAACACTACTCCCTCGTAGTTATTGTATGGCAACCCAGAGGACGCTGGGAAAGCATTACTCTACCAGGGAATTCTATGGGAAAATGCGTATTTTTCCAATTTAGTTTCAATTTGCACGGGAAAAACGAGTAACACGTGCTTATTTTCGCTTGCTCATTATTGAAGTGTTTATAACAACGATTTCCGTCCCCAAGTTAGTTTACACCTTCTGCTGGGTATTTCGAACACCTCTTCAGCACTTTAAGAAGCTTACACACTTGAGAAATTGTCTATCACAAAAGTATCCATCTCACTTACCTAAGATGGATTTTTTTGTAATAACCATGCTTGAACAAAATTCGAAAAATATTTTCTAGTTTATTTATTTATTCTATTTCTAGTTTAATTGCAATGGTCACAACAAGGAGGAAAGAATTTCCACGTGAATAATGTCATTAACTAAGTCCATTCTGCGGACTAAATGACTAAAAAATCCGAGATAAGATGTAGCAAAATAAATCCATGGAAGATATCGCCTCGTATAGGTTTAGGTGTTGCCCATGGTGAATAACCAGAATTGGGAAAAAAATTTAAAATCACCAGAATTCTGAAAAATCGCAGATATTTGGATTGAACTTTCAAAAATACATTTTAAAGAGAAAATCGTAATTATTTTGATAGAGAATTTTTTTAAATTATGCTCCTCCTCAACACCAACACTAATGTTTGACCTACATATTATTTTTTACTTACTTTACACCAAAGAATCTTTGAGTATCTCCAAATGTAATTAAATTATTTTTTACTATTTTTTAACCATCACTGCGTTAGGCTCAGAATCCTTGGTAGGGGATTTTATTGGGGGCCAAATTATTTTCCGTGAGATTCCATTTCTCCTCATTCCATATCCTTCATGAACCAAAAAATGGAAACGAACCATATGATGGTGATGAACAGCATGAACCATTTCTTTCATTATGATCCATTTTAAGCAAATACATACACAAATACTGTGGTTCCGTTCATATTGTTTATGACAATAAATCTTTAAAAATGAAAGATATGCTTATGAAAAATACAGATCTAGAATAAAGTTTGCATAACAGATTTCTGCTAACCAGTAGAATCTGTTCATTCCATCTTTGTCAGCTATAATTTTAACATTGAAGTTAATGCCATTGCCTACAGGTAATACGAATAATCGAGAACACTTCGTTAGTGGTGTGCTTTCGAAGAACTTTCCGTTGGTCCGTATCGCCCGTTCTTTTCGCGCGAAGTAATTTTTACTTTCAAGAAGTTACTAGGCTAGTTCTTCTTTTGTTTTCAGCAATCTAGGTAGAGGCCTCGGGAGCCTCTATCGTAATTTTCGTCGCTAATCTCTAACGACCCATCTCCTAAGTATATTTAATTCAGAGTGCAGTAAAAATTTATTAATGTTCAATATAAATTTCATATTTTTATGTACATATCTTAGAACTGTACAGATAAAATCGCATTTGCTAATTTCGCAGCAATAGTATTCCAGAACATGAGCTAATTTGCTATTTTTATTAGTCCGGACAATGCTTTTTGCGATTTAAGTTAGTGGTTATCTGTTTAAACTTCCCCTATGGGTTCAAAAATGAAACATTCATCATTAAACGTCACAGTTCTAATGCAGACCGCTTCCGCCTCAATGGCTCCACCTCGCTTTGGCCAGGGAGCAGACAAAAGGTCATCTTGAGAGTTACCCCAGCATTCACGAGGGTTGTTGACCCAATTCGTGCGACTGGCGAAGACAATGGTGCCATTCGCGCCCTTTTTCTGCTCCAGATAGTACATTTCGGCTATGAACTCAATGCGATACCGTGTTGCTAGTACCTTCGCGCGGAAAATGTATCAGCTCCTAATATCCATGCATCGGCAGCAAATCAACCACCCTATAATCGCCCTGCACAGCACATTAATTATGCACTTCCTATTAGGTGAAAGCATTCACCCAGAATTTGAACCGGAAAAAAGAAAAGACATTCGAAGGTTTTGCAATTGCGTAGATGTTCACATTGCGTTATAAAATTCTATACCTGCCAAGAATGCTTAATTTCAAATCTTATGTCCACAATTATTGATAATTTTATATTATTTTTTTAACTCTAAGCATTTTAAATTACGTCAGAACTCACGACCTCCATGTTATTTTCGTAAAAGACGTCAGGTTACACACAACACACGGAGATTGTTACTCGGCATTTGCTTTTTTATATTTTTGCTGGTAACTCGCGATTCCAAGTTCTTTTTTAAATTTTCAAAGAATTGTTTGAGATTATTGAAAGACTGTCCAATTGAATTTTCTAGAAGTAAATAAACAGTTTTCTTGAAAAGTTTCCACTAATGGTTGATAATTATAGAAAATTCAACGTGAGAAAATGTGAAGAGAGAGATCAAGGTGCGTGCCAATAATATAACGTAGGTCGTTCCCGTGAACAAAATAATACCAATTCCACGCATGACGTCACTGGAGTGTAATTCGTAGGTAAACAAAAATGTAAATTAATACACGAAGATGTATTTACGGCACGAGTGTCGACACTTAAGTTGGTTATTAAAGTTCAGATAATTTAGTTTACAATTACATTGCAATGACTTCAGGGCACATATGCACAATCTGAGGTGTGCCCATAAGATATAAATTTTTTATAAGTTATAATCAAGTTACGCGCACTTTGAGATATTAATCCCAATTAAAAACGAAAATAAAGTACTCACTGAGATGCAGCGCACTACTGAAGTCGAAGACACCAGAAGAGGGGTTGTTTATCGTTTCGCATTGAGTGTAGCATTGAATGAAGTATTTATTAAAGTAAAGTATTTTTTTATTTATCGTGGCCATCTTACTCGTTATTGAGGCCTCATTAAAGGGAGGGGGAGAGGGTTGTAATCTGGAAAACCACCGTGGCTACGCCACTGACACTAGACTAAACCAAATAAAAAGAAAAGTAGTAATTGCTCGAAAAAACTTCATCGAGTGAACAGAGAGAGTTACTCACCTTTTTTATAAATTAGATTGGAATCCATAGGGCGCTAAATGGTAAGCTTTGATTGCTTGAGCAATTAATAATGTATTCAGAGCTACAGAACGGAGAACATCACTCTGGAACCTCACAATATGTATCCAAGTCTGGCTTCAATGACGAATTAAGAGAGATAATTTTAATGGATTCATATAAGAATACTTTTTCCTTTAAAGTTATAAATGACTTAAATAAATGCAAATTTGAATTCAGATTGCTCAAACCTCTAAACGAACACCAAGTTTTTAAGTGTTTCTGTAAACGTCACCCGCTGGGGTACTAACACCTCCTATCATATGCCTATTGAGACGGTATGCGGTTTGTAAGAGCAGATTACCGCATTAGAATTATCACCGCATACAATCCCTTGCACCTTGTCACCAATGTTTTAAATTCATATAAAATCCTTCCATCTTTTCCACAAACATTTCTTTTAAAAATCCTTAGCACTGCATATACGTCACGTCCAAAACAACTTTATCCCTCTATTTAGAAAAAAAATTAGAAATGTATAATCGATTCCGAAATATGGATGAGGGTTTGTTCTCTTAATTAAATTGATTTCTTCAGATTTCACATTGCGGATATACTGAATATTTATGTTTGAATAATTTAGCTCTGCAATTTCCACAGAATTTTAATGAAACCCGCGCAATGCGTTTTACCATAGCACTGAAGCGTTCAACGCGTATCACGTAAATCCTGCAGAAATTGCAAATTTAAATTTAATCAAGCATGAATCGTGTTCACTTGCCATTTAATATGCCTTAGAAACGTAACTAATATAGATTACAAGCAGGCCATCCGGAGTTGATCGGGAAGGATAGCACTCAGAGAAGCTGGAAACTTGGAATTCATTATTACATGGCAGGATTTTTAGGTAAAGGAACAAAGGTGTGATGATGGTATACATATATATCAGCAAACAATGGAAAAAGCCATTTCTGTGTACCGCGTGCGGGATCAGCTTTTACCCTCCTCAATAACATTGTTCTTTACGTGTTTCCTTACGCTCGTAGACCAAAAACGTCCTGTGAACGCATATCCCCAGCAAAAAGGTTTGCACCGATAGGAATAATAGGCGAGTGCAGTATCCTTGGAGTTATGCCTTTTCTATGAGCATGTCAAGAAAAGTGCCTATCCGGCAGGATGTCCAAACTCAAATTGTATGATGCAACGTAACAAATGGTAGTGAGAAAATGACTCAAAGGACACATCGAATGTAACCAGAAGTAGAACTCAGGGATTTATGGGCATCAGATGCACCTACGTACTAACTTTGGTTGCAAGCCGTTCAGCTGTACGCATAGCAGACAGACAAACAGGCATCCTCTTATAGATAATCCAATGCTATAATCCCATCCATACAGATAATCCAATGCTATAAACTTAGAAGACTCAAAAATGAATCCATCGGTATTTAAATCCTTTTACTTCATTTGGAACAATTCAAAGACGAGTCTTCTCATCCAACACAATCCCTATCACTTTATTACCACCACTATTTCCCCGACAAATGTTCCCGTCTGTTCCCGAGTAGGAATGCAGTGTATAACTGTCAGGGGAATTTGAACTCTTTCACCCCATAAATTCGCCTTCTCTTTCCCCCGTCCTTCAGGATTCCTCAGACCCTTGTCCGTCTCTGCGGGGGTCCTGTCTCTCCTTCACGGGTCAGTTGGTATTCATGAAGTGATAGCGGCGCCGCCTTGTTGAGTCCACGTCAGCCAACTCGTCCGTCCAGAGCTAGCTCATTAGACCCTCCACCGTGATTGGCCTCTGGGGCTCTGCCCTTTTAATGCGACCCCACACAATCTCCGCTCCTCTCCTCCTCAGACCTTCCCAACTCATCTGCATGCCCCTCTTTCTCTCAATCTGTTGCCATTCCAACAACACTTACACTCTGTAGCTCACAGAGGACATCTAAAATGAGTTGACAAAGAACAATATTTAACGCAGCAGGTAAAGAAGCGAAGCGATTGGTCAAAAGTTGTCACGAGCGAACACAGAGCGTTACACAGCTTTGTAACGAATTAGGTTGGGAACCGCTAGAGAATCGGAAATGTCGTGCTAGGTTTTAATTGCTTGAGAAATTTAGAACATATATCTATCAATTATTTCCCTGCATTTCTGTTGCATTTCGTACCATCTTAGGAAATTATTAGCGCGTGGTTTTCCGGGTGACTAATGTTATACACCATGAAAAATCGACTTTTCCGTAGCGCTTACCTACATTGTAAGGGGGAAACGCGGTCGAGATTGATGGGCTATTGGCCGAGGAGTCACGGGTTCTAATCTCGGATCGAGCCATCGGACACAATAAAAATAATCCTCATAGCTCGAGGTGGCCTACGTTCCCTCTTCGATTTTTAACGTAAATTTCAAAACTATACGAGATCCAGCCAAGAAATAATGAGAGCAAAAAGTTTACCACTAGGTCTTTTTTTACGTCGTTAATGTTTACTCCCATACGAGAATAATTGACAGCTGTGAAGATATTGAAAATATCGCACATTTAGTTTGCAAATAACGTTCAATTTCACTAGTTCCTTTCAGACCCCGGTGGAGTATGACTAAAGTTTCAGTTGCATTCATTTTTTTACTGTTATTCGTTTTGCATAGGAATTACGTCTCTAGACCAAATTTAAAATTCTCCCCGGGATAGCAGTGGGAAACAATCACGTATAGTGTTTTAGTATGCAAAGCTCAGTTAAATTCTTGGATTTTTTATGGCTAAGTTACTAAGTACGTTGGCCAATAATATGGGCGAATCATACAGGTATAACTAGCCATGAACTACCTGACAATTGTTGAATTAAAACTTTTGGGCTATGTCGCCGCGTCAGATTTTGGGTGGCCCCAACGTTTCCCGACCGATGCTGGTCGCTTTCTCAAGGGAATCTGAAGAGGTGGGATTTAAAATTGGTATATATAGGTATACGTGTCAGGTGGTGGGGGGAGGGGAGTGAGAGGTTGGAGGAGTAGGTTGTCGATTGTTTTTGCCGATTACGGGTTGCCAAGTGCGGCTGATTTTAAGGCCAGTGTCTCTGTTAAAGTTGTTTTTCTTCTCTTTAGATATTTCTATTGCTTCTCTTACGAGTCTCTGTTTAAAGCCTTTCACTCTCGCCACAATTTTTGCTTCCTTAAGGTCGATTGTGTGGCCCAGCGCTGCGTGTTCGGCTACTGCGGACTTCGTTGACTGCCCCAGTCGAATTGCTCTCTCGTGCTCCTCTAGACGTGTTTTAACCGATCTGCCTGTTTCGCCGATGTAGGTCTTCCCACAGGTCTGGCAAGGAATTCGGTATACCCCTTCGACTTGTAATGGAGTTCTATCCTTGACGGTTTTCAATAGATGCTTTATCTGTACGTGAGGCGAGAATATTGTCCTTATCTGGAATTTGCGTAGGATATTTCCTATTCTGTCAGTCGTCCCCTTAATGTATGACAGGAAGGCTTTCTTTTGGTCGCTGAGGTCATTAACAGAGGAGTTCGCTGCTTCTGCGGTGTTGATTTTGATCTCGTTGTTCTTTCTGATAACTTTATTAAATATTCGAGAGATAACTCTGTCGTCGAATCCATTTGCCCGTAGAATGGCCTCTAGCTTCTTCCTCTCTTCGGCAAAGTTGTTCTGGTCGCTTATTTTGTAGGAGCGGTGAATTAACGTTTTGACCACTCCATTTATTTGCGCTGGATGATGGTGAGATAAGGCGTGCAGGTACCGATTTGTTGCTGTAGGTTTTCGATACACTGCATGCCCCAATGTTCCGTCCTTCTTCTTTTCCACGAGGACATCTAAGAATGGAAGTTTTCAGTAAAGCTTCAGGAATTTTTTACTTATTTGAACGGGATCAACAGCAACATAAAGTTTACAATGGAGGTGGAGGAAGGCGGAAAACTTCCATTCTTAGATGTCCTCGTGGAAAAGAAGAAGGACGGAACATTGGGGCATGCAGTGTATCGAAAACCTACAGCAACAAATCGGTACCTGCACGCCTTATCTCACCATCATCCAGCGCAAATAAATGGAGTGGTCAACACGTTAATTCACCGCTCCTACAAAATAAGCGACCAGAACAACTTTGCCGAAGAGAGGAAGAAGCTAGAGGCCATTCTACGGGCAAATGGATTCGACGACAGAGTTATCTCTCGAATATTTAATAAAGTTATCAGAAAGAACAACGAGATCAAAATCAACACCGCAGAAGCAGCGAACTCCTCTGTTAATGACCTCAGCGACCAAAAGAAAGCCTTCCTGTCATACATTAAGGGGACGACTGACAGAATAGGAAATATCCTACGCAAATTCCAGATAAGGACAATATTCTCGCCTCACGTACAGATAAAGCATCTATTGAAAACCGTCAAGGATAGAACTCCATTACAAGTCGAAGGGGTATACCGAATTCCTTGCCAGACCTGTGGGAAGACCTACATCGGCGAAACAGGCAGATCGGTTAAAACACGTCTAGAGGAGCACGAGAGAGCAATTCGACTGGGGCAGTCAACGAAGTCCGCAGTAGCCGAACACGCAGCGCTGGGCCACACAATCGACCTTAAGGAAGCAAAAATTGTGGCGAGAGTGAAAGGCTTTAAACAGAGACTCGTAAGAGAAGCAATAGAAATATCTAAAGAGGAGAAAAACAACTTTAACAGAGACACTGGCCTTAAAATCAGCCGTACTTGGCAACCCGTAATCGGCAAAAACAATCGACAACCTACTCCTCCAACCTCTCACTCCCCTCCCCCCACCACCTGACACGTATACCTATATATACCAATTTTAAATCCCACCTCTTCAGATTCCCTTGAGAAAGCGACCAGCATCGGTCGGGAAACGTTGGGGCCACCCAAAATCTGACGCGGCGACATAGCCCAAAAGTTTTAATTCAACATGACGAGCACCCGCGAAAGTTTTAACGAAGAATTACCTGACAATTATCGCCATAAAGTTGACGGGCCTCTTCAAATAAGAGACAATATAATGGCAATTGAGAAATATATCAAGCTAAATTACGTCAAACTTCAAATGGTTTTATTTATCATGTTACAGCATATGATTTTAAACGTGGTAACTGGGAAGCACATAAAATGGTGAATGTGGTATAAAAATAACTATGGTATTCCATCCTTTATTTCGAATCAAAGTCAACCTACTCCATTATAAAAATATTATTGACATTTGACTTTTGATTTGATTGCGGTGAAAAATTATTGCAAACCTTTAAGAGGCTTCGGCAGCATCATGTACTGATAGATCCTTTTACCCTATATTTATGGTTTTTATGAACTAACAGAAATTATAAGAAAATCCAATATTTTCTCTTTCCTAAGAAGGAGTAGTTGAACTTAACTATTGGATGAGACGTGCTCTGAATGACGATTACTGCAGATTCCAGTCTTAAATGAATAATATCGGGTGGTTAGCCACACACATAACTTTTCGGCTTTACCAAACAGCGGGATTTAAAATGAAATCAATTTCATTTCCCTTGCAAGTGCGACAAATTTCGCTCTAAAATTTGCGACGGCTGAGTCGGATTTCCACCAAATCAACAGAGGAAATTCATAATTTACATTCCACGGATTAAGACTTACCAAACCAAAGGGAGAAAAACCCCCTTACACTCAAACCCAAAGGGGGATTTTCTCGAAAAAATCATAAATTGCACTCGGATTAAAAAAAGCGGGAATAAAAAAGTGAAAAAGCTCCACAACTAATCCGAGCGGAATTTCTTGGCCCCTCCTGCTTCAAATCCCCCAACATTTTTCTTCTCTCTCCGTTTCTTCCCTTTATCCACCCCCCTGTTTCTTGCAGTCTTCTCATCATACGATAGAACCAGAATACTCCGCGAGCATCACCAGTTTTCAAAATTTTGCCACGATATTACTATTTTAATTATAGTAACCATTAAATTATTCTTCCATTTGAACTAGATTTAGAAGTATATCCACTCTAGCCAATTAAAATACAAATACTCTTAAAAAAATAATGCTAATGGGGACCCTGAGGGAAAACTTATTGTAAAGGGTAGCATCATTGAATATTCATCGCGTGTCCTATTACCTTAGCTAACAATACCGTTCTTTTCAAGTTGGACGGCGTTTTATCATAACTATTAAACTATTATACCATTTAAGCTAGACTTAGAAGTATATCTTCTATAGACAATTAGAATACAAGAGATTTTCAAAAGGTAATGATAAAAGGGACCCTGAGCAGTGGCGGATCTATTGGGGGTGGGCTAAGGGGCTCTAGCCACCCCCCATGGGTATCTGATTTACACCAGATAGAATAGTAATTTTTTCCAACCCCCGCTACTGCTGGATTTTTACCCCCACTTAGTCCCTATCCTCGATCCACCACTGACTCTGAGTAAGAAGGTTTTTTGGACGGGTGGTAGCCCTGATTACCATCGTGTTATCCCATTGGCTTAGCTAACAATACCGTTAGTTTCAAATTGGCCGGTGTAATGAAATAAAAAACATGTGGCGCTTCGCGTAGTAACTTGTATTAAATGTGACCCTGTCATACCATTGGCCAAACACTCGTTGCTCACACTCTAACGGATTTCTTGAACGCCCTAGAAATACCAACTGTGCTCCAACCGCCATATACCGCCCATAGTTGGCAACACGTGACTTCTGGCTGTTCCTTGGATTCAATGTTCCGCTCAGAGGACGAAAATTCAAGAACAATCATCGAAGCTGTGGAGGCTCCCTACAGGTTTGGTGGGAAAAATAGAAAAAATGTATCAGAATTGAGAAAGGCCACTTCGAAAAAGGGCATGTACATTTGAGAGACTGAGCGAGTATATTCTCCTGTAGAGAATTTATATCATTGCCTTTTTTTAAGAGTCTTTGTAGGAACAAAAATCTCCGAAAACGGTTTTTCGGTTGCCTAGACAACCATCATGGGGGGGGGGGAGGAGAGAGGATAATATGTCTTAACCTGTCCGAGGACGTGTTAAGCTCACTCTTACCACGTGAACGAATAGGTTAATACCAAATTCCTCCCCAACGGAGCTTCCCTAGCGAAAGAAAAAACCTGTTTTCGGGAATATTAATTTCTATTTTTATTGGTTTTAAAAATTACTTTTTTGAATTTTATTTCAGCCAACTGGGACCTGTATCCAAGTTTGTTTAAGGTAAGTTCAATTGGGGCATTTTACACATCTACACGGCCGACAATCTCCTCCCAACTTAAACTTCCCCCTCAACTCGTAATAATCACACCGCAACCCCGTCCATCTACTTCGGGCTCAAGCACGCTTACGTGAATGTAAACGATACGAATTTGTTTTATTCAATTACATGCAAAATTACCACGGTACCTTAGCACAAGAAATTGAATTGGCCGAGTATTTCCTTAGCGCAAATAGAAATTAGGATGTTCTTTGCGAAAAAATGTAAAATTGTGAGTTTTTACAATCTCCACTTAGACTTTTACCATCTTTTTACTCTCTCACTTACGCACGACCTGATTGCATGTCATGATATAAAATATTTTAACATAGTCAAATCGTGCGAACTAATTGCATGAAATTTGAAGTGGAAAGGTACGAATATATAATTGAATAGAATGAAAAAGAAAAATCTCCTATCATTCTTTTAGATATTTAGAGTGTTGAATTCCATAACCAAAAAATAGCACAATTTAGCAAAAGAAAAGTACAGCGGGCTAAATTTAGGTCACATTTTTTTCTAGAGACTAAAATGTCACCCTAAGAACTCAAAAGAGGGTAATACTGTTATCAGCAGCAAAATATAGGACCCTTGCGTTTTTCCCTCGGAAAATAAAGTGTTACAAAGGAAAATAATTACTATATTTGATTAAATTTGAATTTGATAAGAACTTGATTTGATAAGAATAAGATTTGAAAGGCTCTTAGGTCTTAAAATGTTTCAGCAAATTATCTAATTCTATAAATAAAGCGTCATAAATTTGAAGAAGATGGAATAAAGCAATCTGCCAGTAATTAGACAGCAAAGGGCAGTATTTTTGTTGAAGCTGATCCGCTGTCTCAAGCTAGGCACCAAGTTAGCATTCTCTACACCGCTGTGCGAGTCAAATTTTTTGCCAAAGTATCACGTCGCTACATCCATCAAGCTACGAGTCGAATATCTTGAACTAAGATTTTATCCTTAGATATTTATTATAAGATAAGATATATTTAAGATTAAAAGATGATGGTTCCAAAATGCCAAGAATTCAAACCGATGAAGATGTAGTAAAAATCAGAGTCACTTATTTTCATTCTCGTCAAATAAATGACATTGCTGAATATTAATATTTAACAAAATATTTTTTTTTAATATTATAATTAGTATAAACTATATTAAGGAAACGATTAAAAATATTTATAGAAAAATTATCTAAACAACAAAAATAATAATTTATAGTAAATATTTAAAAAATGTATGCAGAAAACAATTTTGAAAAACATTTAAAAAACATTTACAAATTGGTAATGTTCTTACAGGGTCTATACATGTCAAATCTGAAAGGAATCAGAGTTGGATTTGCCTATCACTTTTTACGTCGAGTTGACGTAAGCGCTTACTGATTAATTGCGTTTTTGGATTCCGAAACCAAAATGGCACCAACTCAAACGTAGTGATTAGTGGCGCAATCACAGTAGAAGAGACTCATTGCTTGTGGGTGGGGGGGGGGGGAGGAAGAGAATCCGAGGGTATAAGGGTAAAACCCTTTTTAAGGCCGCAGGGTCGGATTTTGCGCCGGACCTCTCCTAGGCGCCTAAGTTGTTTCCGTCTCGTCGGGGCTGTTGTGGTCAACCGCACAGCGGGCGGAGCGGGGATTCCTGGGCCCGAGGGGTTTTTGAGGGCGTCAAGGCCCACTATAAACGAGGAGATTGCTGTGGGTTCACACACAAAAGGAAGTCTTATTTTTTCTGCGAAGGTTAGGCACCGGATTGAGGGTTGAGGAAGGAAGGGTCCTTGCTATATGTTGCTGGTTGCCTGGCGTTTGAGAGGGTGTTGTAGGCTTAAGTGTGCTTTCAGCAGGAAAGCCGGGATGGTCGCAAAGGGAATGTCGTTGCTGGATCACGGCGGGAGTGCAGAAGGAAATATGAACCCCCTGTTTATTTTTTCTGCATCAATAGTAACCGGTATGAGTCCATTTTTTCATTACTAAATGTATTCTACCGGTTAAAGCAGGTTTACATGTAGCATTTTATGAGTCACACTGACTCCCTTCAAACCCTTTTACGCTAGGCTTAGATTTTTTGAGCAATTGAGAATAAATAAATAGAGAAATATCTTTCAGAGCAACACGGAGAACTAATTTTATTAATTTTTAATTGAATATGATTTGCAACTAATTTTTTAAATGAATATGATTTGCAATTTTTTTGGAAAATGTTTGATTACATTAATTGATCTTACGAGAAATAGTGATTGACAGTAATCAGTTTTACGGGGTGTCTTTTGATCACCTCATTTGAACACACAGACGAATGAAATTTCAAACGACAGCGAGATAAGTGAATCTGAGGAGAACTGACGGTGACATACGATGATTCTTCTGATAGTACATGTGAGTTACTCCAACTTCTTTCGGAAAATGATGAAGAGAACAGGGAGGCAGAAACTGCAGTTCCTGCCTCTGCCACAAAAGACAGCGGAGAAGTAAAATCTAGAGTGGGAGAGTACGTGGCTGTCAGATATATTATCAAGGTATATCCAGGAAAAATAACTTCTTTAATGGGAAAGAATACCTCGTTAGTGCCATGGAAACGATTGAGAAATACTGGAGGTGGCCCTCTGTGCAAGATGAAGTTTGCTATCAAAAACAGTTTGTACTGAGGAAAATATGGACTCCAGACTCATCTCCAGGAAAACCAATTTCTATTTTGTCGATTTGAAACCGTAATATGACACACGCTGCCAACGTTAATTGTACACCCCGAAATTTCATGCTGTTTGTGCACAAAAATTGGGGAGAGATTTTACCAAAAGGCATAGCCCGTTAAAATTTAATGCAAAAACATATTGGCCGTGAGTCACCCGGAGCAGTGGGCTGACAGTAGACCATACTTTGCACTTAACTAATGGTTTAAATTTCCACGAATCTCAGAATGTAAATGAGAAAGAGGAATGTTGAAACTTTCCATCTGTAAACAATTTCTGGTCCAAAGTCTTATCAGTTTACGGTATGCCACACAAATAGGCATTAAAAGCATTTTATATTATGGACTTTATAAATGGATTGCAAGAAAGTGAATTGAGTTTTCAACACAAGAGCTAGCGAATGGGAAAGAGTTAATGAGATTATCGGAGAGTTATGAAAAAGATAGTTAAAGAGTCTGACGTGCAGAGTAGCATGATATGGTGCAGAATCGTGAACACCGGGGGAAGAAGATGAGAAGAGATTGAAATAGTTCAAATTTGGGTATGGAGGAAAAATATGTATGAGGTGAAGTGGGCAAAAAGTTAAGAGTGACCACGAAGACATGGTGGAAGAGTACAGACGGCTTGTGTGAGAGATTTAATTGTTAAAGACATGCAATGCAAAAAACTAATCAACGTTAAAAATGAAGTGAAGAGAATAATTTATAGGTAATGTATAATTAGAAGAAGCCAAAAATGTTTTCTACGCTGCCTTTGAGTGTTCGCAATCTAATCGGACGTTATCAAGAGCTGAAGTCATGGGCGCCGCTCGATATGAGCCGGAAAAATTAAATTTTGCCACTCAAACGGAGAAAGGTCAAAGGGCGGGCATCGCCCATTCCAACTGTTGAGGGATAGCCCCCGCCGTGATCGATTCGATTATACACCAATGGAGGGAGGCTGGGCGCGGTCGAACAATAGGAAATGTGAAAATAAAAATACTCATGGACACCCTTCTGCTGGGTGGAAAACGATAAAAAAATGCGAGGCATTGAAATCGGAAGAATAGGAGCGGAGATCACATCGGATTCTGGCGAAGAGAAAATTGCCCCTCCACGAAAACCATTCGAATCGGATGTGTGATTGCTTATTGCCGTTCGACGCCTGATTTTGACACTCGGAGCCACAAAGCCCTGCTCCCAACGCCATGGACGACACGTGGGAAGAATGAGAGGCAGTGTTATGTACGCACATATTCCGCCAATCTGTCATACATCAGGAAGCCATCTGGTGACGTGAACGAGAAACAGTCGGCCAACGCGTTGGGATGCGCCCACAACATTGGTATGGGCGCCAAGGAAATAACGACTGCGATGAAAGAACGTATAAAAAGAAATGACCCTATATCCACAATTTCCCACGGCCCAGCACTTACCCAAACAAAAAAAAACACCCAATTCCAGCGGCTTCCCATAACTCATCCTGCTCGCGTCCAAACGAAACAACAGAAATAGTGCCGAGGAAATAAAAAACAGAGCATTGAATAAACAATAAAAGCAAGTAAAAATTCTTCAGAAACTCGACAGATAATATTATTTTTTAATCATGCGCAGATTGGGGAGTCATGGCTTGTAAACACGTCGTGGGTCATATCCAAAACACTGCCATTTATTGTCATTTTTTCTGCACTTGTTGGTGCAATTTTTTCATGTCTCTTGCTAACGAACTGACGTTTACAATCAAATTAAAAAAGGAAGAGAACAGAAGATATTAAAACTACTATATGAAGTCTTTTCTGAAAGATAGTTGAACATTAAATGCCGAGTGTTTGGAAGCATATTGTAATAGGCATCAAGTTGCATGTGATAGTATAGTTACAGTATTATTTTTTTAAATTTGAAGATGCAGTGTGACGCCTGTAAAATTAGCTGAAAAATGCTATAAATTCTAACGATTTCAAAGTCGTTAATTAATCAATTTAATCGAAGATTCATAAGGATTTGGGGCAAAAAGTATTTCCAATTTCTCTCTAAGCGTTTTAGTAGATACTTATCTTTGCATGGATATAATATGGGAAAGGTGGTGCGATGGCCTTAGTATCTTTGAAAATGTATGGAGAAAGTTGTTCGTCTCTCTTTACTTCTTTTGGAATCATCAATTTATCCACATTAATATTAATCTGTCAACTGCAAGACATGATCTAAGTAAGCTACAACTATGAGGCACAAGAATGGGATATTTTGACCTATCAAGTTTTCTATCTTCATACGAACACCTGCCATTGACTAGTCCAATTTTTTAGCAAATTGGAGAACAAATTTGGGCATGATAGAAGGAAAATAACTTCTCATCAACCATGTGTATTTGATAAATGCAATTTTTAGCTCATCCCAAAATATATGAAAATCATTGTGATAGGCAAACCTCGAAGCAGGGTAAGCCCATTTACCAAAAAGTAACGTTGGAATGGGATAAAATGGTTTCAAACATTGATTTTAATAAGTTATAAATTATTATTTGGCCCATGAACATGAAGAGAAACCCTGGCTGAGAGGCGAATGAGAGGTTACGATAGAGTGGGACAGCTATTAGCCTAAATGATCAATTTAAATGACCAATTGCCTTCCTTCTAAGAATTAAATAAATTCAAAACATTCATAAGAGTAGTTACGAAATTTTCTTCCTTTATTAGAAAGCATGAGTTAATTTACATAAAGGCATGAAATGTCAGAGGAATAGAAAAGAAAATGAGTACTTGAAATTGATTATGAACCTGAAGTGAAAGTCAATATTACTCTTCTCCTTCTCCTAGTGTCAAAGAGTATAGCTTAAAGTGTTCATTGCTAGACGGTAATATTTATAATAAAAACAAAATAATATTTCACTATTTCTTGCGAGGCGTAATCGAGTTGAAATGGTGGGGATAAGCTCGGTGCCATGCGGCGAGGGAAAAGAGTCATCGGCGGCAGACGGCGATTTACAGTGGAGGAGACCAGACCCAGTCTGCACAATGATTGATATGCGAACGAGTTGGGAAGCCCGTAAAAACCTCTCCCTTGACTCTGCTAAGTCCCTAATTTCTCCCTCACTTTCCGCCGCAGAGACTCATTTTTTTCAACTTCTCTCCTTATCCCAGCCTCGGAGTAACGATAGGAAAGAGCATTTCCGCGGCTTCATCGCCTGAGGCTAACGCCGGAAAAGAAGAACTCAAGCGGAGCGGGGAAGATGGACTGATTCAGGGTTGGAGATTCAATTGCGTTGGTGTTTTTTTTAATCGCAGTGAAAATTTTATTTCTATAAATTTCAGGACCAAAAATTAAGGACTAGAGTCGTATGATGTGAAAAAATAAGAACAAGAATCAAATACCCTGTAAGCAATACCCAAGATTTTTTTTCCTCCCGCACCCCTCTATATGTATATCGGTAATATTTTACCCCCAAAAGCGTAACGAGTACATTTTATTACATAATTTAACCACGGGTAGGTGACACTTTTAGCTATGAATAATTGTATAGCTAGAAACTTTGTTTTCAATACCTCATACAATATGTACATCCACATAATTCCTGGTTTAGAGATACACAGTTCTTGGCGTCCGCTTTTACCAATTACTGTCGGCATACCTCCGGCTGGTTCGTCGTGTACCCCTAAGGGGTACGCATACCACCGGTTGGGAACCGCTATCCTATGTGATTCATGACAATCCATTTATAAAATTAAACTGATTTATACACACTTATCATTGATAAGTTATCAAGGTCGCATTATAAAACTAATTATATCTAAAGAGGCAGCACCTTGCTGCAACACATATTCGTTCCCAAGGGGCGATGCTTGAAGGATTTCCAAGGCAGTGGCGCATGACGCAAGGCTGTAACAGATGACAGCTTCGCACTGCGTTTGACATAATCTTCCCCCATTTCAACTCGAATGCAATGCATGCATGCAATGCCTAAGGGTTTCAAAAGCCATCATATCACCAGCACTGTGTTTTCTCATGCCTCTGGCTTCAGTGATTGAAGGCATAATATTCCATTACATCTTCTCCTTGAACTATCTCCTTAGAGTTCATTGGGTAGTTATAATGGCTCAGGGCATTCTGTCAATGCAAAGTATCCTTAAGAGTAAATCATGGAACATTTTCAGGGATAGAGATAGAGCAGATAGAGATTCATTGTTAACGTTTCTTTGGAAGCAAATGAGAATGCAGTGTGAGTCACAGAATTTCATTTTAGCCAATCAGACGATCATTTTTCACGCACAAGTTGGGGTGGCAGTAATGGCAGCTCAAATGATGACTCTCGGACGTCATCATTTTCAGGGATGGCTCCAATGATAGGAATCACAGCCCATATTTCAATCGTAAACTGCCTCCATCACAAAATACATCAGCAAGTGAAAAAGAGAAGCAGCCAATCAGCGAAAGAGATCAAACGCAAAAGTGCTTCACGATAACGAAAGTATTAAACATAGAAGACGCCTAAAATGACCGTGTGCTACAGAAAATGATGGCACAAGCTACATCTCCTTCGAGAGAACGGAAGAATTGTAAAGCCTTAGGTTTCCTGAAATATAAGTGTATCATAAAAATAAGTAAGGAATGCACCTATGAAAGATTATGCTTGAGAACATTGGAAATTAACAACTACTATTTGCGATGAAATCCAATAAGTTAGCACGCGAGTATTGCTAATATCTAATTAAACTTATGACAGAGCTTGGAAATGGCACATAAAACCTCATGTGCCATGGTTCGTCATAGCTAGCAAAGGGATGCTACAAAAGTTGACTTCGCAGTTTGAATGCCGGATTTTTGTTTTTATTTGCAAAAGGCAAGTCGAAATGGTTATTTGGTAGCTATCAGGTCCAACTCAAACTAGTTACTATGCAATTTATTATTTAAAACCCTAAAATCAGCCTACCATTGTCATTTATCGTCACTGCCCTATCTCCGTTGCTCGGTAATCAGCGGAGTATAAAACAAGAAATATGGTAAATGATTCAAATAAACATTTAAAAAATATAATTTTTGAGCAATGTATCTATGAATTGGGAAGAAAAAATACTTCGTAATGCTTCGAACTAGTGACCTATGGGTTGAGGGTTAGGGTTATAAGGGTTAGGTGTTCGTAATGATAGACACAAATTTTCAAACGACTTTTGCAATATATCTGCGGAAACATCGGTCCTAAATTTTGTCTGATCTCGCGACAAATTTTTAATACTAACGTCGAGTTAACGCCACTATTTTTAGCTCATTTTAGAAGGAAATATTTAATCAACTTCGAAAGATGCTCTCAGAGTATTAAAGAGTTATGACGTGATCTCATTCCCGAATGGATTCCGCTTTGCCCTTCATTTTCCTAAAATGATGAACTACATATTTAGATATATATGTGTCAAGCGGAAAAAAATTATTGCTCCTATCCTTACAAATCATTTTCCCAAATTCAATCGATTAGATTTCATGCGATACTTTTCATCGAACAATTTTTACAACTCTTTGCAAAGTTATACCTCCTAGTCCCACTATATTAGCCTTAAGAATTATTCATCATTTTCAAGCACAAGTTCAGGGACGGCAGTAATGATTGCTCAAATGATGAATCTAAGACGTCATTGTTTTCAAGGATGGCACCAATGATAGGGATCAATGTCCCTGCTTCAATCTGTTGCTGCCATCGTGATTTCCATCACTTATTACGTAAGCAATTGTAAAACAGATGTAGCCAATGAGTGCATGAGACCAAACTTATATGGCGCTTTATACTAACGAGAGTAGAGAACATAAAAGACACCTCAAATGACCGTGTGATGTAGAAAATTATAGAAAAGGTATAATTTTCCCTGACATTGAAAACTATAGCTGAAAAGATCACTGGACTCGTACGCGAAAAATTATCGTATTTTTCTGGCTTTATCGCTCTGCAGCGGAAGTTGAGGAAAATTGAATATGCAGATTCAATGCGTCAATTATGAAAGGCTTTCCATTGGGAACTCGAGGGAAAGCGAAACGACCAAAATTAATTATTTTCGACTAAAACAAATTTGAACACTCTTTCATTCTCTCGTGAGGGAACTCGCGATGCAAAAACGGGTCGTGGATTGTCCACAATGTGTACACATTGTTTTCAGCTCTCCAATCTACGGAGTTTATAAGGTTTGATGGGGATCAATGTTGACAGTAAAAATAGGTAAGGATCCGTAGGTGTTCCGCAATTAGAGGAGACTTTTCTAAGGTTATGTAATTCAATACATAATTGTACCACAATATTGTAATATGAATATATTTTTTCAAAATAATGGTTAACCTTTAAAAAAAGCCGGGAAGAAAAAAACGTTTTCTGAATTGGGTATCTCCACTCCTTACTGTGGTGATCTTAATGGATAAACTACCGGGTACTCGAGCCAGGGTTAAAATTGATAGCAATATTCTCACTTTTCGGAGCACGCGGCAAAGGTCTACCGTAAGCAATCCATATGTATCAATTTATTAATACAAAAATATGAGCATAAAAGTGTGTTTATTTTTATAGGTGAATTGGTCTACCACATAAGGTAGCGCATAGCCATAGCAAAAGTAATTAAAATTGGGTGGGGCTGCAAATTGGCTGACATAAAATTTAGAAGTTTATGTCTCAACGCCAATTACAACAGGAGTTAACGTCTCCGAAACAGGTTTCTCGGTTGACTAGGCAACCATCGCCTGGTGGGCATTGTATCTTAACCTGTCCAAATAGTAAGGTTTCAATTTTTACCGAACGATTTTGGTGGCTTTTAAAGTACAAGCGCCATCTAAGTAATACCACGTCTTCGGACAGTTCAAGACAAATTCTCCTCCTTGGTGGTCTTTGCCATGCTAACCGAGATACCGGTTTCGGAGAATTTTTTATTTCTAAATTTATACGCTTAAGGACTAGTGATTCCAAATTTTACCACCACAGGACATGAAGAAGATTTATTTGAGAGAACATTGAAAATAAGAAGTCCTAAAGGGATTTGTAACCCCTGCTTAAATAAAAGAGTCTATTTACGCAACAGCGTGACTATAACGACTCTCCACGATATATTAAGCCATTTTCCTATGTTGAAGACCTCCAGCCGAGAGCCATACTCGAGCCGCAGGCTGAGGGAATAATTTAGTACCTCACTCATGAAACAGACTAGACATTAAGACGATTACAACTATTACGATTACGACTTACAAAACAAGTTTTAGCTGAAGATAGCACTTCTGACGTAAAAGGTGATTTTCTTCTACATATCTCGTGAATACTATCCAGTATCCAGGGAACGACAGACCGCCTGGATGTATCTTGTTGTGGTTTGGTCTGCGTGTTGACGAGTAAATGATTGAATCAGTCCCTCAGGACAAGTTGCATTATTTAACAGAATAACGCAGGAATAAATTACAAAACGCTTGTCTCTCTCCGTTGTAAACAAATAAACTCTTACTGATTTTCCTTCAAAATTTTAATGATTATTGACTTTTACTATGAAATAATGATCAAAACACGATATCTCCAAATCACTCTCATCAGTCAGCATTATGATCTATTTTCGGTTTATGCACAATGCAATATTACGCGAATGCTCCTTTTCCGATATAAATGAATGCCATTTGAAATGGTGTTTCTTAGAGTAGCTTATTTTCGTGACATTTTATCATTTTGCAGCTCACACGTGGGCATACAAGCAGGATCCTCATTTCTTACCACAGCGCATGGTCACATCAAATGCGCCTTAATTGACTGCAGGGTTTAAATTCATCCCTATGCAAAGGAGATGGTATTTCGAGGAATAAGTCGAATTTCTCATCAGTCGAATTTTCAGTCACAAATTAAACTTCTAGGATCTCTTTTGTGGAATTGTACCTAAGGAAAAGAATCGCCGCTTAGTGAGATGCTGCAGTTTATATGTGCGGCTAACGGCAAATAATGACCAGGGTGGGCGCCGGGACCCTTCGTGGGTGCCTCCGGACCAGGGGGAACCGCGGCTGAAGACCCTGAATGCCGTGTGGGGAGACTTGGGCTTTTAAAGCACTTTCCTTGGACCCTGTTAAAACGTGAACGGTAAAATGAAAGAACATCCCATCAGTGGTCATGCCTCCTCTTTTTTTTGTACTCGTTAACGCCATGATATTCTAATTGTCAAGATGCATAGGGAATGGAGACCCCATACAGCTCCCTATTCAGTCAACTTTGAGCATGTGAACTTGTTACTTTGATTGTTTATCGCAAATAAAATCCTCAACTAATTGTGCTAGTTATTTAGTTAAGCACTTCTTTACCTTCACAATTAATTTAAAAATTGCTACCGGTTTCGGCTGTTACACCATTATCAAGTACAGAAATCTTTGCACCAATGTAAAATATATGTACCCACTTTACAATGGCGTCACAGCCGAAACCAGTAGCAATTTTCAAATAAATTGTGGAAGCACCACGTACAAGCTTTAAGTTTCGATTCAACTAAATATGCCGTCTTTTTTAGTGTGGCATTAGAGCCCGTTGGGGCCCACTGACCACGTTGTCGCACTTCAGTGACCAGTCCTCCCCTGGCACATGCCTGTAGTACTCAAAACTGACTTTGGAGGTACCGTACGTCAATATCTGATAAAGAGGTAGCGTCCGCACGCTGGCAATGAAACTCGGAGGCAATATAAACTCACTTCGCCAAAGGACTGACATTTCCCTTTTGATGACGTCGTAACGTCTACCCGTAACATTTTGCGGTCGCGTCCGTGGCCTTAAGTAACCATGTAACGTACCTACAGTTTGCGTGCGATCTCGTCGCAAGCGATGGACAATCTTCACTCGAAAATGGTATGCAACAGCATGAAAGTCGGTCGCTGTAGAAAGAAAACACTGCATTTGGATGGGTTCTAGAAGGTCATCAACGCTTTATATGAATTTCTTGTAAAGTTAAATACAGCAGGAGTTGTGAAACACGTCTAGTCTGTGCGACTGCTGCATTATTGTAAATTATGAATGCAGGTGGAAATTTTATCATATGCTGGGGCATAAATACCAACATAATAAAAAATGGACAATCGCACTCTCAAAACACGCTAAAATTTGAAATTCACGTTATTTTATGAACAAACCTCGCATGCCATTTGAGTATCTCGCTCAATTCCCTGAGAATTATGGCATCAGTCGTCCAATGGTATTGATTAGCATTCCGTGTTCCTTGAATTTCAAGAGCTTTCCTACTGAGAATAAAGAATACAACCTGGTAGTATTCCTTCCGTATTGATTGATATTTCACTGCAAGTATTTCTCGGTATTCCTACTGTTATCATCTAGTATTTTTTATGCAAGAAAAAGAAATCGCCACGCAGAAACTTTAAAATTTCAGGGAGAACTATGAAATGATTTTTATATAGGTTAAAGAAAATTTTATATCTGTACTAGAAAAATTTGAAAGAAATAATAAAAGCAGAGTATCAGGTGAGAGTTTCGATCCGTGGGCCCCCTTGCAGCAGGACTAATGCAGAATTAAGGTTCTTCAGATTATTTATCATCCTTATCACCCATTATAGTGTTTTCAGTACGAATCTACCTCATTCCCTCTTAGTAACAGGAAACAATTCGCGGTGCATTCTTAGATGTTTATTTTACCACACGTAAACCGAATTATGCAGAAATCCTGTTTGGGCTCTACTTCATATATTATCAGAATTCTTGTTTTCGTATCATTCTATTTCCGGCGTATTGTCTTGAAGTAGTTCGTGTAATATTTGGTGATCTACTGTCCTACTAGATGCTGGAGAGTGCTATTTCGCTTAAAATATAAATTAGGACTACATAAATTCCATAACCAACTATGAATTAAATGAAATACGATAGAATAAACAAATTTATAGCCAGGGATGAACATTTTATTGGCAGTTTCAAGCACTCTATTTAAACATTTTATCGATAATTAAAACTGTTCAAATGCGACAGGGTGGATCTCGAGCGCAGTGGAAGAGCGAAATGCGATGGAATATACCTGGAATATGATGACTTCGATTCAAATCCAAAGGAATTCTGCTGAAATATGTTTTCCGTGTCCCTTGTATTCAAGGAATACTGGAGATTTACCATAAAATGCAGCTTCTTGGACGAGGAATCGAACGGAATACTGTGGGTTCGAGGAAGAAATACTGATGAATACGACTTTAGACCGAAGGAATACTGATAAATATTGTTCCCGTTTACCTTGGATTTACACCTACCCATGATTTCTGGTCATATTATACCGATCAAAATATGTTGCACAAAATTAGCTTTCATGAAAGATTTAAGGTCGCAATAATCCCGTTATTAATATCACCAAGGAAAGAAAGGAAAAAAATACAAGTTAGAATGTGGTTTAAAATTCAATCCGATTCCATTTGAACTGAAACATGTTGATGAAATGTCTGAAAGATCTTCATTCTAGTTTTTGCAGTATTTGAATCAATCTAAAACGGATTATTTTTTAATAAAGACCATATCAACTCTATCTACATCGCAATTTTATCTTCTTAAAAATATTTAATAACACTCAACAGATGTCCTACAACTTAACTTAGATGATGATTAGCGTTTATGACCACAGTTCAATATCAACCTGCAAGCCTCGAGGTATTAAATTCTCTGATTCCCCATTTGCTAAGACTATATTTTCCTGAAAATAAATGATTTCCTATTCGCAGCAACAGTTCTCGCTCACCAAGGGTAGGCACAATAAATTACCAAGCAGGTTCCCGAGGAAAAATCGATATTCAGTCGTGAGGGTGGCTTAATTTCCTTGGAGTGGTTCCGCAAAGGAAGGAGAGCGGAGAAGCTGATTTGAAAGAAGGATTTCTCAGGAAGGATTTTTGACCTTCTCTCGACCTTTAGGGCAAGCTAGTGATGTTTACGAGACTAATCCTTTTATAGACCTGGAATAGACAACAATGCCTCGCACGAGGAATGACTAAAGATTCTCACAGAAAAGTTAAAAATTAAAACACCTAGATTACGAAAACTGTACTTTGTATTAACCACGGTAAACACACTACTTTGAAAGGAAAGCTAAGGAACGACATCTCCTAATACGAATAATAAGTTCTACTGAAATAACAAGAATAAATTTGTTTTTCCCATGCCTTTACTACAATACCGCACTGCGACCTCGGTTTCGAGCAAGCCCTTCTCAAGACACATTGGTGCCTAACAGAAGACATCGCATTGATAGTCACTCACACTCGGGAGAAGTATCTGGTTTTGATTAAAAATTAAGCCATTTTTACATAAAATCATGCTAAAAAAACTAATTATTCAAATGGTAATTAGACAAAGGAAAAATTATTGGATTATATCTTTTTACACCAGCTTGTGAACACGTGGGTGGGCCATGATTTTTCCGGCACTGTTTCTAGTGAGCTCAGTGACTTGAGACAGCCGATCAATGCGCTCTGAAGGAAGCGTACGGACACTCCAAAAAATATGCTTAAAGTGAGAGTTAGTTCATAGAAAGGACCTGTAACCCCTGTACCGGTAACCCCACTCACAGGCCCATGTTTTTTTTCATGGCGAGGATAGATACCATAGAGGAATTAATGACGACGATTGGCATGTTGTAATTTAAAAAAAATATCAATTAAAATAAAGCTGATATTGTCGCGCGTTTCAAACTTAGGTGACATATTTTCTTTTGTCTATTGATATATTAAAAAAATTGAAAAGGTGCAACCGGCCAAATATTTGGTATACACACTAGAAAAACGGGAATCGTTGCACGGATACAAGAAAGGAATTTGCGTAAGGAAATAAGGCGTCCATTCCATGAAAGGAACTGCGGATACGATCTTTTTGTAGGAGTACAAAGAAAAGGCGAGAAAATGTGACTCTGATATGGTGCGCAGCATTTCACGGCGGGATAGGTCAATCCAAGGAATGTGAACGAGACAAAACTGAATTTGTACGAGAGGTGCATATGGAGGAGATAGGAGAAAGAATGATTACAAAAGGACAGATCATGGAAGTGCTGGGCGTGGTGGGTGAGATTAGACAACGTCTAAAGTAGATACGGTGGACGAAAATGTCTGGAAGGAGCAAGTACTGATAATACTTTAACTTGAATAGTAATCGTAATTTTAATTGATTTCCATAGTTAAATTAACAAAAGATAAAAACATGAAGCGGAATGAATGCCCCAAAATGTAATATTTTATATATGCACCGAATTTGGGCCATCATCATGTAGTAGAGTCCCCGACATGAAAATCTTACTATTCAGGAGCCGCAAATCCTCTAAACCCCGAATCGACACCAAATTGCGATTCCCGCCGAACCACTACTTCGAACTCAAGCTTTCTGAGTTGTAAAGGAGAAGCCTTTTCTTCGGCGCGGTCGAAATGAAGGATGTAGTTCTATGAGGACGGGAATTTGAATTTGCAAATTTGCTAGGTGGTAAGACTATTGTGTCCGAGAGCGTACAAAAAAAGTTTGCATGGGATCCAATAAAAAAACCATAGCATTATATAGCGCCTCAAAAGAATGTATTATGCAGCAAAAAAGCAAAAAGTTGTCGAAGAATGGTTGGTAAAATTTAGAAAATAAAATGTTACGATCGAAAAGGATACCGAAAGTAGTTCATAATGGTTGATGAAAAGTAACAGATGATGCAAAGATCAGTAGCAATTATTATTACATATTTATTAGTTTTTATCATTATTATTATCTATTATTAATGTTATTAGTACATATTTTCCTTCTCAATGTTGGCCAACCGAAAACCCAGTTTCGGAGACTTAAATTCCTACTAATTGGGTTTATGTCATGCAAATATAACTTTTAATTCCAAATCAGCAGCCCAATCCGATTCTGCTTCATAAAAATATTTGAACGGAATTGACTAGGTTGCAAAATAGTTGAATTAAAAATTCGGAATGCAGACAGCCTGAGGAAAATAGTCAAATATTTCATATGTAAATAAACTGGAGATTGTACTCTTCCACAAAATTACACTAATTTTCCACAAAATTTTGTGGAATATCTTATTCACTTAATTATGTCTAACTTCCACTAATTGAAGCCTGAATCAGTTGAACAAATATTTCATGCAAATGCTTTTCTACGATAACTGGTAAAATACCTTCAGCAGTAATATTTCAACAAAGCTTGTGCTAATCAGTGTACATATGTACGTCATAATTGAACGTTATAAATGAAAACTATGAAAACTATAATGTCTTCCAAACACACCATCCTCGATACATATTCTTCGGGGTGGAATATCCACTTTGCCAGGGCAGCATAGTCCTTTTCCTCATTCTCCTTTTCGGCTCTATAAATTCATTACGGTCAGATTGGGGGCCAAAACCTCATAAATAAATACCACTTTGTAATTTTCGAACACATTTTCATCCTTCGAGCGCATTCTCTTCAGTTCGGGATAAAACATGTGCTCCGCTACACATAACATCATCCAATCCACCAAAAAAAGATGGAGGAAACTAGAAAATGGTGGCAAAATTCTGCAATTCGGCTGTGTTGGACCTTGGGCAAATCGTCAACATGACCACGATAAAATGGACGTAATATTTTATTCCTAACTGCACTCATCCTTCCTCAAAATGGCAGTCGATTGTGAGTCAACGCTGGCATATAATGCACCCAAGCCTGAGGGATATCTCAAGCCGTGATTCTATAAAATTGCTCAGTTACAACGCTTTTAGTCCCTCGCTTTACCGTTTTTCGTCTCGCCCGGGTCAAATATTACAACTCAACTTTAACTCACTGTCGCGATAGCTGAAATTTCTAGGATAACACAGAACCATAAGGCACTAGAGTATTATAACATTTTTAATATCATAATAACTATACATCGATTTTTATTCAGAATTTAGAATAAAATATGGAGGGTACTTTTTAAAAATGTCCACCAAAATCCGGTGGAAGCGCTGTGATCAGTAAAAATGGAAAAGAGAGAGAAATATGCAAAACAGTATGTTACAAAAAGCAAATGGACAAAAAACGTAAGACAAAAGGAGAAGACAATATAAGAAATAATGAAAAAACATAAAAATAATACAAAAAATAAAAAATTAATACAAACAATGCTACTATATAAAAATATAGGAACGTTTTCTCACGAGCTAAGAAGAATAAAAAAAAATTTCTTTAAGCCTGGCAGTCTCCCTATAATATAAATTGCTTGATGCACAACGAGAAACGGTGGTTGTTTGCTTAAGTGACACACTCAAAGTAAGCTACTCTAGTAAATATAAACCTATCAGCTGCTGCGTCGAAGATAAATGAAATACGCGTTTGTTGCGGAACTTACGCTTAACGCTTTTCGTTGTTTATGAAGCAATTTACTTTATCAGGCTCACAAAAAAGTTGATTCATTCTACTAAGATTGCAATAAATGCTGTTTCTATATTACTTGTGTTTATAATGTAATATTATATCACAATAAAAACCATTTAAATTCCACAAATATGACATGACCCGACCGGTTTTATCCCTGTACGATATCCTCTGGTCATCGATTATGTAATATCATGTATCGCAGGACTTGGAGTTTCGGTTAACTAAGAGGACTCAGTTCACGTGATATGATTACTAATCATTGTGACTAATCATTGATTAGTCACAATGATGCGACTATTCAAATAGTTCATTATAGACGAAATAATTGAAATTCTTACGATTGGGCTAAATCCACGAATTCATGAAGCATGCGCGATGGATCAAAAAGTTTTTTTTAATATTTTGATTTCGTCACTTATAAGCGTTCAAGGAAATAACTATACTTAATAACCAAACACGAATACGCACCAAAAGAAGAAAAATAATCGGTTCATCGTGATAAACATTGATTCCTTTCGGCAGCCAAGACAAGAATATACAAAATTTTTAATACTTACGGTTGTTATTACGTTCGCTTTGTTTTGTGTATTACGGAGCCTCAATCATTTAAGCTTTGAGCCTAATTCAAGAGTACAGATTTGCCGGTCATTAGTCGTTGGCTAGTCAGTGGTCGAAAAAAAAGCATCGCCCAAGTTGGAAAAGGGGTCCAAAACGGTCGTTATTAACAAGTAACCTATTCATATTTTCACATTAATAACTTTCATATTTAAATAAAGAGAATGTTTCGCCCAATAATTGTAAGTTGTTTTTAATCTCAATTATGAGATGACCCATGCCTGTCAGACCCTTGTGTCACCCTAGAAAATAATCCTGGGTACGCCCTTGCTAATGAAAACAGACGAATGTTAAACATGAGAAAATCGCCTGCATCATCATTTGCCGATTACACAGGCGTGTCGAAGAGATGTCTGATTTCGCTTCTCATCAAATTTAGTGGCATTAAAATTGAACGAAAAATACGATAGAAATTATTTTCGGATCAGTGGTTACGAAAACAAGAAGAAAACAAATGAATGCGTGAAGGCGGATGATGAGAAACATACTGACTGACGGAGAAGTATCTAAAAAGTAAAATTCTATCACATTTAATTTCATTTTTCTCTTTCAGTTTGAATGATTTCGCTTCGGTACCTCCGCAAAGACAAATCGAGGAAATAAAAAGAAAACAGCCATTTCCTAAAAAGGAAAGTCTTCGAATCTTATATTTTTCCTGAAGATTTTGAAAGATAATAACGGCTCATTAGGCACCCTATGTGTCACAGAAACCCATTGGAAAGTTTAAACCTAACCTATCTAACCTAATCTATCACCACATTTTAAGCTATTATATTACTCTAGAATCTTGTGATTTATGGGTTAACTTTAGTAGATTTTACATGGTTTCCAAAAGACGCTGGTTTCACCATAACTGGTTAGCGTTATCTGGAACATGATTTAGCCGTAATCGTAACTGGAGAAAATTTGAAAGCTACAATAAAGCAAAGTACCTTATAATAGCTAGGTAGATAAACTAATGGCATAATATGTAATTGCTATGGAAATACGAGGAAAACGTGTGTGTTAAACGCAGGAATGACCTCTCAGATTAGTTTAGCTGGAGAGACTTTAGGGAGGAAATAACGCCTCTAATTAGAAGATAATCTTTTTCGGACGAGTCTCGAGAATTTTAATTTCCTCTGAGAGGACATTTTCCACCTAACCATAGAAAGTTTCAGGAATCGTCCCTCCTTTCATCTCTTTGCTTTTTATTCCACTTTCGAGAAACTCACATTCTTTTCTTCGCCTGTCTTTCACTCCAATGCCGATGAATGATTAAGTTCAGCTGGAATTTCCTCCTAAAAATTGAAAGTCTCAAAAGAAAAGAATTGGAGATGGGAGGCTTCTTTTTGATGATTTCGCACGGTGAGTCGGTGCTCGTCCAAGAGATTATACTCAAAGGATGTCTCTCTTATGGATAGTATAAAGACCTTCAAAAGTAGGTTTATATGGAGCCTAGGGTGAAGCTTATAATTTCTCTTTATTTTTTTTGGATTCTTGATTTTGACCTCTTTCATGGGGAGCAGAATCAATAAGCCAAAACAATGTGGCCAATTACTTAAAATTTACAGGTAGCTCAAGAGTACTAACTACAGTAACAATTATTTTTCTCGAACTGATCAAATGACGTTGTTTCCAAGGCCACTATGAGAAGTCTCAATCCTCTCTTTTCCAGACGCGAGCATCTCTCCTCAATTCCAAAGACGGCATATTCCCTTCCATTCTCTCAGTAGTACCTATATCCCATTTTCTAACTCCCCTTGCCACGCCTGCCCAACATTCTTCCGTCCCTCAAACCCGTTTCACACGAACGCTGACGGTCCACGATCAGAACAAGGCACGCAGGTGCGATTGACTCATGAGTGCGGCCCATCCGTAAGCGGAAGGCCCACGCCGCGCCGTACGCGTCGCGGATCGTTCGCACGGCATGTTTCCGGTTATAGATGAAGACATACGGCTGGTGTGGACCAAGAAAACACATTTGTCAGTCGAATGAGAGCGAGATCGGAGGTAACGCGCGTATTCTTGCCATGGATAGTGGAATTGACATTGATCTGTTAATTGGAGAATTAGAAATGTCTCGCACGATAAACACATAAACCCAATCTGCGGGTAAGGACGTGAGAGGAGATTTCCCAAGAAAATAGTAAATCTCCTTTGACTGGCATTTTTCAGCGTTTCTACATAACCAGCAGCCCTGAACACAACTGGTCGGTCGCCGACGGCTTTCATCGGCGTCAATTCGGAAAAAGTCGACTGCTTTACGATTTCTGATGTGAGTGACCTATCGTATTGCCGATTTCAGATAAAAAAATATTTTCCCGGTTCAATGGATTTCACGGATGTCAAAGAATATCTGACTGTGGAAACTATGAAAGACGCAATATAAGAAAAGACTTTTTAATCGATTTTCTCGAGTATAGTGTCTACATCATTTCTTAGTGGAGAGAAGCAATAGGTTTCGGAAATAGGGGAAGGATGCGGGAAGTAGGAAGGGAGATAGGTGGTAGTTTCCTCGGGGAAGGAATCCCTGGAGGGCGCGATCGATAAGACGAGTGGAATGCCAGGGTAAGAGAGGCTGAGCATCTTCTGTTCGCCAGCTCGCCAAAGCACACGGCCAAAGCATTCGTCCATCAAACGCCCCTTTCTGTCGGCGACCACATTGAGGGGATTCGCGGAATAAGAGACGATCTCAACATCAGCAGCAAATGATTGAAATATTGAAGACCGAATCACGCAATCATACTTCACCAACGAGATCAGGAATGGCAGCAATAACAGAGAGCATATCTCATGACTTCATCATTTGTTGCTGTCGCATACTTAGTTATATGCTGTGAAAAGTGCTTCCGGCGTTGAGAGAGCTTTACAAAGATGTTAAATGAATTAGGCTCGGAGCCGCTAGAGACTCGGAGGCTGCGCGCTAGGGTTAGATTGAGCGATTGCAAATTCCTAGATATCTTTCGAAGAGTCTAGCAGAACATCATATTAGAACTCCGCTATATTTCCAGGAGATATTATGCCGAAAGGACACGTATGGGAATTCTTTTTCCCCCGGAACAATGAAGGGCTTTAAAAACTACTACGCTACGCGAAACTTCGTTGGAGAATTTTCTTTTTAATTATCGACGGCTGGCATGCTTACACCCACTGCCACACGCCTATTGAGCGATGGGTGTCACTAAAACATCTCTGAACCTGATCATGATAGCGAGCCAGTCGAAACGTGTTGTAGAGTTAATTTAACAGTCTTATCGCCAACAGTGTCTATGTTCCTTTGTCGTACGTTACTTCGATCAATCAAAGCTAGAATCAAAACTTTTATTCGTTAAAGACTTAGTGGTGAATATCTGATTCACATAAATTCTTCCATCACACATTAGGGAATAATTAAAACCGAAATTATTTATGCTAAATTCATAATTATCTCAATGATTCCAAGAAGTAAAACAGTGGCGAACCTTTATCATCGCTGTTGAAAGACAAAAGCCGTCAAAAAGCTCTGATACTTAGAATATTTTGCTCAATTTCAAGGAAAGCGAGGAAAAAAACGAATGAATGCTTTTAGGTTTGAAAGGAAAATGAATTCACTTTTCCATTCCCATTTTTATATTGAAGAGCTAAAAAACTCATCGAGGATTACGGGTGTTTAAAGGAGAGAATTCTACCTGCCTTCTCGGATGTAATTAAAGAGATGGTATACATTAATTTGATCGTAAAAAGTTAACAATCTCCCACCATCAAACTTATTAGGGATTCAATATTCCTTTTCAAAAGCTTTGAAAAATCTGAATAAAAATATAATACCGGAATAAAACACCATTCTCCGGTTTCTTTCGCAAAGCGACAGCTATCCCGAGGACAGAAAACTCACCCAGAGATGGCTGTGGCGATGAAAGCGGTGAAAGAGTCACGATAAGAATTCAATAAAGATCATGAGAGAGACTGATTACACAAAGCCGTTGCGATTGGGTGGAGAAGAAAGGGAACTAAAAACCCTAAGTATTCTTTATAAAAATTTGAAAAAGCAACCACTAACAAAGGATGGCTGCCGATGATAATCATTTTGAAAGCCGTAATATAAAAAGGGGAGGTAAGAAAATAAACTGATACGGACATGGAGGGAGTGGCAAGAAGAAGGATTAAGGGTCAATTGAATGTATCTTGAGAACGTAAGGAAATACGAAAGGGATTGGAGGTTCATAACATATAATATTAGATAATAACACGATTAATAGTAGAAGCAAGTGTAAATTATAAAAAAAAAATTATCGTAAATTCCACACATATCATAAAAAAAAACTGACCGCGGTTTGAAAAGTTTACTGTAATTTTTAATACAATGTAAACCGCGGCCGGTTTGAGTTAAAAAATATACACGTTGAAATCACACAAAGCTTGTGATTAATTAAGAGATCCATTACTTTATATTTAAAGATAAGATTCCACCAAGTGTACGTTATATTAGCAACAAAGATAGTTTATACTACTCCAGTCTCTAGTCCAAAATTGTACCTCCAACCTCCTCTATCACCTTAGGCTGAACTCAATAAGGATGTTCAAGAATCTACTTGTGGAATTAGGGGAATGTAGAATAGCAGTAACTATTAGAAATAGTAACAAGTATTTCATTACCACCGGAATTACTGGCCCGTTATTAACCGTGTGTCGCAAAAATTGCACATACATATTTTTAACTGGACATCGAACGGTATATCCACTTTTCTTACCCTCAGATTATCTTCAATTAAGGCCATACAAGGCCTCAGATATTCTAGTGAAGATATAGATACGTGTTTCGTTAAGGTAATGCTAAAGTTATTCACATAACCCACTTTTTAATCAGTGATTAACTTTTTCTTATTGGTTTTGATTAACACCTCTTTGACCTTCATAATTTTAAGAAGTTATTTGAGTTTTTAGCGAAAATTCAATTAATTGAAATTAAGCATTGAAATATCACTGTCCAATGATGCTATTACAAAATATTTTGCAATCACTTTGTACTTCATTAGCCAAAGATATTAATGAATCGATCACTGAAAAAATGTATCAATTTGAATCAAGCAAATGTATACTATAGTAACATTCATATGTTATAATAATTGTGCTGTAGAAATAGCCACCTTTATTCACGGGATCTGAGAAAACATCTTTCAGCGTAACTTAGCACTAAATTCCACCGTAACAGACTGACTGACATTGAGAAAAGTTTGAAAGATTTCTACTGCAGAGCCACGAGCTTAATGCCAACTCCATCCTGTAATAATTTTTGGACTACTCTCCATATTCAAATTCTTCAAAGTTATGTTGCTGTAAATTCGAGAAATATTTGCTGAATTAAACTAAGACAGCTTAAAAAATACATTGTCAATGGAAATTCATCTTTCTTTAAAAAGTTTTGAGTTCTACCTAACCGTGAAGTTAGTTTAAAATCGTATGCAATATTCCACCTTAACATGCAGACCGCAAGTGAAGTGAAGAAAAATGCTGTAAAAATATAAAACTCAAATATAACTGCGATTGACCTGGGTAGAGGCCATTTTCTAAACTTTTTGTTCAGTAAAAAGCTGATGTCGCTAAATATTTGGTCATAAATGCGTGTGATCGATATAGTTAATGTGACATTTTAAGCCGTTGGATTGAATTATCATTTTATGCCCCCAGGATATTATTGTAATTAAAATAAGAAATAAATTGTGACAAAATGATGCAAAAGCTTTACATTCCTGGCGCGCATAAAGAATTTGGCAGAGCAAATGAACCTCATGACTACGGAAACACGAAATAAATTGTTGCATGTGCAAATAAAATTCAATTTGTGCAAATTCACCGAAATAAATAATAGAGTAAAATACTTTAAAAAAAAAGAAAATTTTCAAACGGATTTTAAATAGTGCGCCAAATTTTACCCGACAAAGCATTCATTACTGTACCCGAAAGAGATTTATTACAACACGTCATTGGTTTAGAAGAAAGGGAAGTTTGATGAATTAAAAATATTACATTAAAGCTCTAATGGAAACGTATGATTTCAAACCTTCGACATAATGGTAATTGCTGCAATACCAAATGCAATTTATTCTGAAAAATATGAAAAAATTGATTAACTCAATGCACATAGGATACAGTAAATATTTTGCTAGTTCCCGGAACGAAGCTCACTTATTCACATGGGATATCATTTGAGAACAACAGCTTTCGACTTTAATTTCAGCACTATTTGGGTTTATTTGCGCTTCTCACTTAGTTTTAGATCTTGCCAGTAATTAAAGAGCAGGAAATATTTTAGTTGGCAGCCAAGCTTCAATCACAGACGTTAAATAGAAATATTAATTTTCGTTCGAACGCATAACGGGTATGATAAATTCCATACGGTAAGAACTTAATTCAAATTGGATTTTATAGTAATTTTCACGAGCCTTTTGGTAAGTGTTCTTTTTTCACTTTTGAGAGAAATGCAAATTTCGCATGTACTTGAATATTATTACACAATATACCCAAGTATATGCAAAATATGTACTTTTCCCATCAGCCTAAGTATGCCAAAGAGATGGACAAATTAAATTGGCATTCGGCTCGTGAAAATAGGTGCGTACTTTGTTTTCATTCCATCCCTAAAATGATGCTGTTTGTGCTTAGAACGTAAAAAAAAATTCTCTGGGAAAAATGTATCTAGATTTTTCAAAACGCCGATTGCCGTTTTTTTATCACTAGAACGTGTGATCACAAATGAAATGACCAGTCGGGGTTCTTGAAATTACCTTCTACGTTTTCAACAATGAAGAATTCTACCGTAATTTTTCATGTTTTGACATAAATTATTGAATCAAGGAAAAGAATCGTTTCAACTCATCAAAATCAGTGAAAAACTTAAACATTCTCACAATCTCCAACAAACAATTTAAGTTCACATCACGACCGGTTTAATCTTCACATGGCATCTTCTGAAAACATTTCGTTTTGAGCACCCTAGAGGGAAAATATGTTCTTCATGTTTAAAGAATATATATCCAAGAAAAGAGCATAGAACAGAAAAATCATGAAAAATTAATGCACGTACATGAAACCGAAAAACGCTTCTTTTAAGACCGTTGAAGAGTTGTTTTCTATTTTGAGCACCAAATCATGCACCTACAAAATGAGTTATCCACGATAAAACAGGTGAAAAATAATTATTTATTGACTATTGTAATACTGTAAAAACAGAAGCAGCGGACAATAAATAAGTTTTCATAAATTTTAACTCTGATTTAAAAAATAGATAGTACAAATTTTTTGTCACCTATGGAGAATTGAAACTAAAGTATTTGCGGGAAATTTCCTGCAACTTTTCATTTATTAAAATGTTCGAACTCCACCAGATTAAGCCTGAAAGGACTACCTAGGCAATTACAAATTTTAAAGTAAAGAATCTCCAGGAAAAGATCCATTTAATATTCTTACGCATGAAAGATGACGCATTTTATGAACGACGTAATCCTTGAAAGAAATTTTCTGGAATCAAAGAACCTTTGCGTCTACCTTTTTATTCCGGCGAATAAATCTGCAAGAATCAATTTTCTGGAGTAAAGGAAGCGGAAGAGAATTTATGCGCCTCCCCGATCTGCATCTCCAACTCATTCTTCATACCTGAACCAGAATGTACAGAAGAAAAAATATAAAAAACCCTTTTTAAAAGAGGAAAAAAATCAGAGATATTTCCCGACATCATACATTTCTTCCTCCTACGATTTTCCTCGAAATATGTCAAATGAGATTTTGAGTGAGTAGGGTTCATTCGGGAGAGAAAAGGCGCAAAGCAAGGATAACATGGAGCGTGCTGCAACGAAATGAATTGTGTTAGCCATGGACACAGATTCAGCGGCAAGAGAAAATAAATCGTACGATATAAGTTTTTCTTGGTGACGTATTTATGAAAATTTCACGGGTTCTGCACCAAGTTACTGGTTTCTTTCCGTCGACGTTTCGGGAAACTACTCGCTAACCATTTTCAAGGCGTGTTCATCTCGCATTGCTGGAATGCAAGCTCAAAATTTACTTGAGTTTCTCAGCGAGAAATCTGGTATAAAGTGACAAAAAGGCCTTGATAACGGAAATGAGGTCGATTTCCGAAACTTCGGCGGAATAGAAGCCAATTACCAAGAGTAGAGCATGATAATAGTACTCAAAATAATATTTTTTTTCCTTGAGCAGCATTTTCCGAGCGCAATCCTCGGTTACACATCATGCGAATAAGATTTTGAAGAGAAATTATGCGACAAAAAGTTGTGTATATACATTAATATTCTTCTCGCACTTAGTAAAACATTATAAGTAAATCTTGATAAAATTGACGAGTGAAGTTGCATTTATCACCGAATAAATAGCTTAATCATGGCATAAGTTGTTTTTTTTAATTTAAGATTTTCATAATGAGTACGTTTTTCCATACGGTTGTCTTGCAATCAAGCTAATAAATTCCAAGTTTTTTTAGGGTGAATAAATTAACGAATGTAAGCAATTCATCACGGAAATCCTGTTCGTTAAACTTGTAAACATAAACTACTTTGTACTTTCCACAAAGGGGGTGCATCAAGGGGTTCAAAGAGGTTCATCACCCTCCATGAAAATGATACATTGCTGCTGAAATCGATCGGGGTGGTTGAAAAGCTATGTGGAAAGTACAGAGCAGTTTCTTTTAATTCGTTTAACTTTTTGATAACTGAATTCCCACACTTAATTTCGAGCCATTTTAATTGAAGGAGGCCATGTTCTAATTTTGTGTGCACTGGTTCAGTTACCTCATAAAATAGCTAGTATTTAAATGTTGAAAGTGATAAGTCAGTATAGTCGTTCAGGATAATGGTAATTTGTATATTTTGAAAAAAAAACAACGAAAAATGCGTTATTTAAAAAATTTATTCTCTAAAAGAAGTGATTTACCTCCAAAAAGCAACATTAAGTAAAAATTTAATGTTCCACGGAGAAAATGCGTCATCATTCCATCCCACACATGATTTAAACGTGTATTTTCCATAACTTTCATCAGCAGTCTTTAAAATCTTCTTTGAATGCGCCTCAGGTTCCGCTGTCATTCAGTTCAGGGAAAAATCCGCGAAGAAGAGAAGGCAGGGAGGTAAATATGAGGGGATGAATCAAAATTGAAAAACGGAAGCCCATATCGCTCCAAATGATCAACTAGCATCATCGAGCCTAGGAAAGGGGTAAGCTGGAGGCAAATACACACTGAATCAGCCGCAATTGGATGAGAATTGGAAAATGAAAGAAAAAAGAATCCGCTGGATCCTCTAAAATTTATTTCCTTTCCCGTATCATCCGTAATTCTTTTAGCCGGGAGTTTCGCCTCATTTTGAGGATTCGATTCACGTGAATTGATTTATGACGATGTCTCGATTCGTCAAATCGTTCACAATGAACGAAATAATGGAAATTCACGTAATTCATTTGATTGGGCCCAGTCCACGCATGCGTAGAGGATGCAAGTGATGATTGATTTCATCATGGATGAGCGCTCATTAAAATCAGTATATTCAATTGCAAACAAAGTTGAATGCATTCCTAAATAAGTCTAAATCTGTTCACAGCGTTAAAAGTTGATTAATTTATGTAACAAACGTGTATTGCCAACATTCATCCCGATTTTTAAAGTTGGTAATCAAAGTTAAACCTCTAATCCCCCGAGGAATTTCCCGTTTAAGGCTCTAAAAAATCCTCATGTAGTGCTATCTGAGTTCGTAGAAAAGAAATCGTTCATTAAGAACTGGCAATGCTCGACGTAAGCCCATATGTGCTACATCACTCGATTCTCAAGCAACGCAAGCAATCACATTCACAGCAAAAATAAATGGAACTTGGATTCATATACATATTAAAATATATAAAAGCTAGAGATTTTGGCTTAATTTGAAAATAAAACATAGTATCTGCAGCGCTAACCAACGCGTGAGCATCAAAGCATGAAACCGCATTTAAAAAAGATTTAGAAATAAATATTCATGGCTTTACGAAGCTGCCTCTTGAATTTTTTTGAAGGACGGTGAGTGGTTGTTACGAATGGCGAGGGTAGGAATGCGAATTGCAAATGCATGGGAGCATTTCCGAAGATTGGTACTCACCATTTAATGCAGTGTAAATGAAAGAAATATCATAAATATATTTATAGGTGGCTAATGGGGAAAATAACAGTAAAGACATTATTTTTAGAGCAAGGAGAATTACTGAAATGAGGAACGCGGTATCGGAAAAATGAAATGAAGAAAATAATTTCAAGTTCAAGAATATTAATTACTAATTATGAACAATTTCACCCTAGAATCATGATTCAATTCACTCGGTTCAACGGATCTTTTATTTTCAACAACGGATCATTCGTGAACGACACAACTCACAAGTTCATATGGCTCCGACTCATTTAATTAGCCGTAACATTTTCCCCAATCAACTTCACTTCGGTTTGAAAGTTATCCAATATCCAAGGCGAGCCTCCTCTTTCCTTTTCGAGGGCTGAATGATTTAGGAAGCAGAAATGAACGGACAAACACAATTCTTCTATTATCTGAGGCATACATTGCACAGAAAGAAACGCGAGGCTAATATACGTGAAAAAGACAATTTGAAAGAGTCAATTTACCTATCAATATAAAGCAATGAAAAGAGATGGGTTCTCCATCTCCAAGACGTACGAATCATTATTGCGTTTTCGTCTCATATCCGCAGTCATTAATCAAAGCTGATATTTGGTGGAAGGAATCTATAATAAAAAAATAGAACGATTGAAGGCTTTCCCGGCGTATTGTATGAAGGAAGATTATTCGAGATTTCCAACGGGTAAGATTCTCCATCACAGCCTGCGTTCCAATGATCTATACGTTCATCGTCATCTGGGCATGAATATGGGAGTACTTCAGAGGATCGGTACTTTTAGGGCAGTGTAAATGAAAAAATGTCATAAAACTTTTTAGAGGTGGCTATCATCACCATGATCATACAATGATGATGGTGGACGGCTCATTCATCGAAACGTCGGCCGTGATGGGGAACCTGACCCGATGGAAATCCCAAACATCCTTCCACGAAAAATAGAAAAGAGTTTTCCTGGATTTCACACAATTACTTATACCACTTCTTTTTTACACAGCGCGACCCGGGTTTCAATGAATTATCATCATATTCAGGCGCCAATTACGATTTAATCCCGGGTCGCGCTCTGTAAAAAATAAGTGGTATATTTAATCGTGTGAAATTCAGGAAAACTTATAATGGGATACCACAAAGTTGATCAAGAGTTAGTGAATTTCGTTAAATAGAAAATAGTTATTTACTTCCACGGATTTATAACACATGACCAGTTTAAGCTGTAAGACCAAAAATGCCCGCAGCGATGTGGAGGGGGTGATAAATTTATACAAAATAGGTAAATACTCTAAAATATTTCCAATCATGAGGACGAAATAATGAAATTGATAGATAACATCAAAACGAATAAAAAGTTCTATTTAAAGCCATATTGACGAGCATGATATTAAACCTGCGGTGGCCAATTAGTTATTATCTCTCCCACGCCGAACGTACACGTTTCCTATTCTCAACGTGAGACTACGATAACTGATGAGAATGGTAGAATTCTAATCCCTTCAACATTTCTTTAATGAGGCATAACTATTCTTTAGTGGGCTTTCACGGAGTGCTCAAGATTCAGGGGAAAGGGTTATGGAAAATACAACGCGGGTGTCCATCTATGCAGACAACAGTTTCCCCGCCATTTCAGTTGGCTTCTTCAGGTCGATGGAAGCATAACTCGGATCATAATCGAGAAGTCTAGGTAACTACAAAAAGAAAAAGAAACTTATGTGATGGGTGGTGAGCTTAAATTTTCAGAAATCCTGCGGAATGGATTTGCTAGGACAGCGAAAAAAATATCAGATCACCTTTGGTATGCATTAAAAATAAATAAAATTGCCATAAAGCGGTAAAAACGTCATCCGAGGGCCTTGATTCACCTTCAGAGCAAGACGGAAGATATCTCAAATGGATGGCCTGGCTCGTTTAAGATCGATTACTGGCGATAAAAGAATCGCATAAAGTGTTGAGGGGCGTAAACTCCATCACGCCGAACCGATATTAAGGACCTTTTTCACTGATGACGCTTAAATATCTCTCGCACAGATAAGCCATTCCGCTCAAGGTTCTATCGATTCTTAAATTCACCCCGCCGATGTGAGAATCCCTCCCAAACCCCCAACTTCACTCAAGACGGCCTTCCACTTTCGCGCCTCGAGTCAACAAACCTCAGCTCCAACCCTTAATCTTCCATTTCGTCGCTAAAAGGCTCAATTCACTCGGGAAATTAAATACGTTCGCAATGAAAGATCCGATTTCTCGCGGTGCTTTCGTAGCGAGAGTGGGTTTGGTACTTAAAAAAGGCTCTCCAATCTCCTCGGCATCGGCAACCAAGGAATACTCGGAGACCTTGAGATACGAAAGGTTATTGCTTAAAGATGGTGAAATCAATAAGAGCGATTCGTTAAAAATAGGATACTAGGTAATAAACAGTACCTATTACATAAAGCATCTTATGTGTGGAATATCCATCCAATAATTACATCCATTTCTAGTCAAACTCTGCTATTTCTCTAAATTTTGTTTCATAAAATTTTATAGTCATAATTCCATGCTTATCATTCACAGAGGCATCACTGTAACTAGTCCCCATATATTTTTTTCCTCAATGTTTATATTTTTTTCTCGTGTGAACTATCGAATTTTATGAACATAGTTGTTTGCCCTTTATAGGTGAATTACATGTAATCATAGTACCTATTGCAAATCTAAAATTGGGATACATACATACTGCATCTCGCCATTTCTCCCAATCTCGCCCAAGCTAGTTCTTTTACCTCTTGACGGTTCTTCTTCCCTGCATCCTTCTTGATCTTTTCTAACTCACTGCTTGTCCTTTGGTCTTCTTCTGAAGACCTTTCCATCAATTTCTCCTCCCATTCTTTTTCCCACGGATATGCAGGGTCCGATTATGTGGCCTTTCCGCCGTTTCATTAGGTGAATTAAAATAGCCACAAAGCTACATTGCGCAACGATTCAACTCTAGCTGACTCAGTAACGGAGAAAAGAGCTGAAGCCAAAATGCCTTTAGTAATCTTGATTATGACGCTATATCTCTGAAAACTGTCAAATGCAATCAATAAATTTACCGGAAAATTAAATACTTCATATCTTCCGCTAAGGTGACTTAACAAAAATGATTTCGTGTCTGCACTTTCTTATTTCTAGGCTATTCCGAGCAAAAATACAAAAAAATGTTAGTTACGGAAGAATTACTTTCTTCACCTTGATGCAAATCATCTTCGGTGAGCCAGAAAATAAATTTCAGTTAAACGTAATTTGTACAGCCTATTGAAGTTGAGGCTTGTGTATAGAGGTTCGGGCATGATATCCTATATTTAAAAAAAATAAGCAAGTGCTATCTAAAAAGCCAGTCAGATTTAATGTTTCATTTGTACCTATTCATTAACATAAAAAACAAAGTAGCGATACATTTGACTCTTAGAACCACAAGATTCCCTCTTTGTAGCTGTATCGAATTTTAATTTAATAAAATTAGAAATTTTATTCATTTAAATTTTTTTAAATAAAATTAAGGAGATTACTCACTCGTTATAACAAAACAGACAACTGTACTGCATATCTCTGGTTCTTACCTGAAAAGAAAGAGCATTTATGTAATTAATGCGAAGACATAGGATAAAATAGGTGACAATCATCACTACATTCACCTAACAAGGATGGTTTTTGAAAGATGTAGGCAAAAAATATTTCACTTGTATTTCAGATATAAAATACAAATCACTTCTGAAAATAGCATTTCAAGTAAAAACTACACCTTATTATACAACACAATCCTTGAAATACAAATATAAAACTTTACTTTCAAAATACTTTCTTTGAATACAAAATGCAGCCCATCTTAGGTCAAATTAATTTGTTTAAATATTTCTCTGCTTTCATTGACAATATATGGCAATGCCAAAATCATTCCTCATGAATTTTATGACGTGAGCTAGGTTTTGACTTCGCTCTGCTAAATCATATTTATAAGAAAATGCATTGCAATCAAACCATTTCAGTGAAAAGTATTAATTTTTAAGGCAAAGAATGAGGTATATGATGATTTGATAGTTAAGTCAAGAGTTAGATACATTTTTAAGAAAAAAATGATAAATGGATGGTGTGTAATACCGAAGGGAAAATTGATTACTATTGCCGAAAGTGATCAATGTATTTCGACCCTCTTGTTTGACTTGAGCCGTGAAAAGCAAGGTGAAAACTGCATGCAATTTTATTCTGGTAATTTTCAAAATAACTCTCGCAAGGGAGTATTTTGTTTTGATGACATGCTCATGGGCATAAAGCATTTCATGTTGATAAAATGAGTTTGAATGTTAATTGATTCTGGGAAATTTAAAAAGAAACGTCATTATGTGTAAAATTTTGCGCGAGGGAAAATTGTTATTCAAAGCCAATGCATTGGGAATTACAATAATTATTTGAAAATGAAAATGGACAGGACCACTAAAGAAAAATTGAAAGGCAAAAAACGGAAACCAATTCCGAGCTTTAGATTTCAATATAATCTGGCAACTTAAACAAATGCGTACTAAGGAAGACCTAATTTGCAAAATTAAACCGCAGAGCCTCCGTGGCACTGAGAAGCCTTAAACGTAGCCATATTTGAAAAATCGCGTGAGGAATAAAACGCTCGCTTTATGACGAAATAAAATATTCCATTTTATGCGAAAATTCGCGTAAAAATAACACCTGAGGCGTAGGGGCACCCATAATTTTAAGAAATGAAACCATTTTTACACTAACAATTATTCAAACTGCATCAGCAGCAACTTAATCTAAGATTTCCCGAGAAAACTAGGAGCAAATTGTGGTGTTTGGGTTATGTGCGGGTTGATTTAAGTTTCAGTTTCCACATCGGAAAGCAATGCGCTACATTAGGTCTGCTTCACATCGTATTTCGTTGGCATACTGCTGAAAGTTATGTTCATCGTTCCTTATTGACAAACATTAAGCAACATAACTATATCAAGAAACGGAGTATCAGAGGGTCGGTGACCCTGAGCTGATGGTCTCCAGATAATGCAGGTAATCTAAGGGGAAAACATTATGAGGGAGAGGAGGGAGTTAAAGCCAAAAAATAATCCCCCCCCCCCCGGCTTGAAGAAAACTGAATACCGCCGCCATTCCTCAAGAAGTTCTGGATTGCATGCCTATATCTAGAGAACGACAATTTATCATAAAAATTAGCATATCATTCATTCTTATTTGTATAGACAGGTAACGGATTGAAATTTTAAGAAAAAAAAACAGAAATTTTTTAAAAATATGTGATAGATAAATCGATTAGTATGAATGCGAAACGTGATCCCGATGATGAACATCCTGGATGTATTTTTATATCGATCACATATTCGAAACATTTGCTATATTTTCTTAAATTACAGCTATTAAATACATATATTAAGGCGATAATTTATCTAGATAAATAACGTTAGAGTTTCTCTATTTGATTACCTAAGAATAATATAAAAGGTGGAGAATTAATATTGATTTGAACTCGTAAATATCTATTTTAGAAATCATATCCACCTCATAATAATGCTCACTAATATTTTAATATTTTCCATGATATTTATCAACTGCGCACGAATATATATATTTTATATGAGGTTTGTCGTGACTGAGAAAACAGAACTCGTGTTATATGTAGCATTCAGCCAATACTTTAGGATTAATGAAGCTCTTTTTAGGGCATGGATGTTCGTTGTAAATGCCCCTACGTAAATGGCCAACAGAGTGCTGGTGGTATGATAAATAAAAAAAATAAACTGAGCGCGAGGTGTAGAGGGATGCAATTAACATTTTAGCATATGGCGTCGTATGTTCAACGTCACTTTTTAAATACAAATATACTCATTACTTTCTTTCGTGAAGGTTCGACGCTAAAGCGCATTTCCGTCAAAAATATAATATAAAATTCCTGACGCAAAATGTATAACTGCTAGAACTGTGAAAATAATAATTTATTTCCTCATAACGCGTCCAATCATGGCTGCAACGCAGGTAGTAGACAATGCAATGTGGAGTTTCAAAGACTAAAATTAAATACATTTTATTGATAGGTGCTTATGGGATAACTTTGAATTTTTAACCTCGCTGATAGTTTTCCTAATTGAATATTTTCTGATGAAACACAAATCATACGGAAAATTTGTTCACCGTTATTCGATGAATTACCTTTATTGGACTATATAGAGATATTTTTCTGCAAACACCCCCTTTTTTCGTGAATTATTCTCAGGATATCCACCAGTTTAAATTTTTTTGCATCTCCAACGTTTTAGCGCAATTTGAGATTCTTCGAAAAGTAATGTCATAATTAAAAACCTTTGTGTATTTCAAACCTTAAACTTGTAAATATATTGAAATAATGAAACACGTTCTAGTGACTCGTGGATTTAGAAAGCGTCAACTAATCAGCGGGCGATGATGCGTGCGAGTTAACTAACGATTTTATTCGGTGAGAAATTAAAAAGTACTTGAGAAAAATTACTTACCAGCTAGAAATTACATCATATCTCCTCCTCTATTTTATTGTCTAAAAGATATTTTCAGCATGAGGAGGAAGATTGTTATTTACCTTAAAAGAAAATAGAATACGTGCTAGAGGTGGTGCTGCCAAGGTCCGCGTAGCTGTTCGAAAATTCGAGATGGCTGAAATAACGTATTCTGTGGGAAAAAGACGAGAAAATACCGGTCTCGTGTCGAACGCACCTGGCAGCGGAACAAAAAGAGGCCCAGTTCTAGACTTAAAGAAGGAGAACAAAAGGTGACCTTAGCCCTATTCCCTTGGAAAGCACGTACAGCTTAAAAACAGAGAAATACAACCAGCATAAAACACGCTTCCAAGACGTACCCAATTCGAGAGCCTTGCAGAGAAACATATAAAGAGATATAAAAATAGTTTTTAAAAATTTTCTAAAATCCACGTTTTTATCCTACTATTAAGTAGAAAATAAACCTTGGTCCAAGTTCCCGGGTTTACACTATACATTTAATAAAAGATTTAATGCTCAAAATCACAACAAGGAGCACAAAAATATCTCCATCTATGCATCATAGTAAAAGTATGCATAGTAGTATGCAAAGTGGTAAAGTGTTTAAGATATAGGCTTTCCCGGAGGTATATTTGAGGAATTGACCTGTCTGCTTTTTCTGTCTAAGTCAGGCATACCTATTTCAGGATCGCAATCTGTATCCTTGTAATTGGATTTGCAAAATGCTGACACACATGCGTACCACACTTGTAGTTTCGAACATGTAGCCTTATATCTGTAAAATTTGTTGGGCATTGGGCAAGGCTGGATGGTTTATTACCTTAATTTTATCTCAAATGAAACTTAGGTTTTTATATCATTTTTCAACATATTGTACTTATCACTTATATATCTTCAAATAAAAATATGTTGTTGTAGATAAGTTTTTAAATGTATTATACATAGTGTTGATTCTAACCTGCACTGAAAGGTTCAAGCCGATATTTAACCTGAAAGTGGGTTAAATTTGAGTTTTATTCCCGAAAGGACAAATAAATAAACAAACAAAAAGCTAATTAAAATGTGGTAACTTGAATTTAATGATATCAGTACAAGTACTGAACATTTTTCATAGTTGAAAATTTCCCGCCGAGTTTCAATTAAAAATTAGGTATTTTATGAGGGTCATTTGACAGTGGCATTTTTTAAAGAAAGAAAAAATAAGTAAAAATACACTATAAGGTCAATATTTTATTCCTACGACATACAAATAACCACAGTATGAATTAGAGGCACGTACCCATTAGAGGTGAAAATAATATCCAAGGTTTTAAAAGAGTTTAGACATGTCTAGAAAACGTTATTCAGAATTATCATACAAAAATATAATATATTTCATTTTGAAACCCTATATTTTTCAACTTTCTTTTAATAACGAAACACGCTAAATTTATTTTTGATAGAAAAATTAGTGAAATTTTCTATGACAATTAAATTAACACATTACGAGTTTTAACTCACAACTCTTTCAATAGGCGCAAGATAATCAGACTCAGAAACATCACGTCCGATTCCGTCAATTTGATTAAATCTTTCTACTCAATCCATAGAAGTTCAAGTGAATTCGGAGATTTGAAAAAATCCTCCCACACATGATGCCATGCTAAATTGGCATGATATGGTATAACTCAAAGAACTGAAACAGCATTTGCTGCCCGATACCGGTGCACACAAAAATTAACACAATCGAAAGTCTTTTTGAGCTTACATAGCATAAAAATTACAATGCAATTTGTACCTATAATCGTAATGAGATATGAATTGAACAAATAAAAATAGCCAAAATCTAATAATTAACAATACCGAATTTTTTTCGCTGAAGACAACTTGATTTAAACGACCGGGGGTGTAAGACTTTATCGCAAGGCAGTGGTTTCCCAGAATATGAAGTTTTGCGTCGAACTCGGGTGGTTTAGATCAAGTTTTTTTTTCGTGGAACAGCATAGTTATTATTGTTTTTTATATTGAATTGCTTCCATTTAGTGATGCCGGAAACTGTCAAGTATTCCCATAGGATGGCTAATTGGTGGATTCAGGCTAAGGGACTGCGTATAGGAGGCCCAATTCTATCACATAGAATTATCTTTTTTTTTTTTTTAGAAGGCTGATTTCTGTTTCCACTTCGTCACCATTTTAATCGGTTCGCAAAAATGTCCAATGAGATCCAGTTTGTCCCGATATTTTGAAGTATAGTGTCTGTAATTGCGAGAAATGGCATTGAAAAGTTATAAATTTGATAGATCATATCACACTTTACATAAATTTTGGTTAAACCCCTAATTGTATTGCCTGTAACCCTTATTTCCCCGTGAAACTTGGATAAATTTGTCCGTCAGCAACGCAGTAGGCAGCTTTATAAACACATGAAAATGCGCGGTGGTTGACAGCACATTTAGAAGCCTACTTTGAGGACCCTTTTTTTAAATCGTGGATTGAGCCATACAGATGATATCAGCAATATCTTCAACGGATCTCACACATCACACATTATGTCTCCCTAAAATAGTCGGGAAAATAATTATAAGAGCATGGTAATAATGTAAATAATAATAACAATGTCTTTGTTCGGGCGAGGTTGAGACAAATAAGTCCCCTGTTCCACCTAGCCCCTCGATAGCGTCAATGCAAACATATTAAAAAATGGTAGATAAACATTTACAATACAAAAGATATACAATATACACTATTTGTGAAATGTCAAAAAAATAAACAAGTATATGTGAAAATTTTGTGTAAAAAAGATTTCTGTTTGTGGGAAAAACATGAGGATAAGGTTATAGTATCCTTCAGCGAAAAACCCCACCGCAGGAAAACACCCACACAAGAAGGAGCGCGTGAAAAACCTGCGAAAACACACTGAGTGAAATCTAATGTCATGTTACATGTAAAATACAACATAGTTAATGAGGTGCAAAGTATACACAAATATTACGCTATGGAAGCATAGTGGTTGGAGTGACTGGTTCCTAATCAAAACGCTATTTCTTCACATCCCATGTGAAGCCTCCGGACACATAGAAAAAAATTCAAAGGGCGAAGTAGGGTAGCCCAGGTATCTCTGTCTTGAACGCAAGAAAATTACAAACCTGAGGCTAAAGCTAAGACGAGCTCTAAAATCACCCATCGAAACTAACCTCCGGGATGAATAACTATATGAGTGAGATTGAACAAATAATAGCTATCAGATTCTACTCTTTCTACTTAAATTACAATAAAACAGCACTTTTTCATTTTACAGAATACTCCCTAAGAAAATTAATGTTTTTGTTCAAAGAGAACATCATACAGCATTTCCAAGAAATCTCAGATTATCTCAAATTTGAGCAGGCGTCCTGGAGGTTCAGAATACGAGCTGGTAAGGAGGAAAGATGAGGAGGAGCATTGGAGTTAACAAGAGGGAGAAGATGATACAAAGAGGCATTGAAGAAAATGAAAGAGACGCTCGGGTAAAAATCATTTTAGGTTCAGCAAAAATCACCTATTATTCTCCTGAAAACTGTTTTCTGGGAAAAATGAATAAAGTGGAAGCTTCGGACGGACAAAAATCTCCTGCAGACACAATGGAAAGGGTAATACTTGAGGTTTAAAAAAGAAGCATTGTAGTGCACTTAAAAAAGAATTATTAAATCTTAGGATAAATAGGCTTGGGGGTGGGGGGTAGGCTATTGGGTACAGCGCTTTCCGGCAGATTGAAAGTTGCAAATCACGAGCATAGCCTTCAGGCACAGCCAAACGAAAATCCTCGAAGTAAGAGGTGGCCCATAGAAAGAAACTGGTCTTAATGTGTGAAATTCACACACCTATGACTTAGTTTGAGATGAGCTATACTCTCACCTATTCAAAACAACCCTTGGGTCGAATTAGTGAATAACGTTTAAGACAGTTATAAAACTACCAGATACTTTTAAGCTGCTACTTCGCTAAATATCTTTCTAATATTAAGAAACAAATTTAAACGGTGTATATTTTATCTAGCGTTGGGTTCCTACGAATACCCATTTTAAACACATTGTACAGTAAAAGTTTTTTGAATTCTTCTCACTAATTTTAATAAACGCCTCCATTGTATGCCTGGTAATTTCAAGCGTAACTCAATTTTCATTACAGGCCGAAATCGGGAATGCGTGTTCCTAAAATAATTATGGAATAAGATATAGTTAAAATTTTTGACATTTCTATCTTATATTTTTGGAAGAATGAAAGTTATAAAATTAGTGACTAAATCCAAAAGGATTGCTATTCAGAACCGATTGTGATGCATTTGTAAAATATGTCTTTTACATTAGAGCAACTGAATGAACCCCAATATATATTTTGTCGTTAATGTGCCGTATTTAAGTAGAAACATTCCACTTCCGATAGTAATTTAATCAAATATAATTTGCGTAACTTTAGCGTAGCAATAAAACGCAACTAATTGAACGAAACAGAGTACATTTTATCGGTGCAGGGATTGTGTAGATGTTAGCCTCTTCAGTTTAGAACCAGAAGTGAAATTCTCATACAGTATGCTCTATGTCATGTTACACTATGTTGAATAAAACCAGTGGAACTGTTTTCCAGCTACGATGGAGAAATCACTCATTCATGCCCAACAATACACTCTTTTTCCTTGGACAGTCTTGTAAAAAGTCAGGGTTGCTAAAGCTGAGGAGATGAATAAAAAAGCAGAGGACATTCAAGGAATAATATAGCGTTCAGTAAATAAAAGAGGATTAGGAGCAAAGTTGGCTGAGGAAAATTGTGGAAGAATTCCAAAGAAGTATTTAAGGACATCGTACGCATTATAACAAAAAGAGATTGTAAAATTCCCACCGGGCGGTCGTGGTGTGTATCCTTGTTTATACCGGCATGACATTACGCAACTATGCCTCACTTGGGAGTCAAAAGCTTGAGATGAGCGTTTGCAAGTTCGCAACATCCTGAAGCGACATTAATTGACAAGGCAAAGTAATTAGTTGAGCAAGGCTCCACCATCCCTTAATATCAGGCAATAAAATGAAGCAAATTGAAAGAAAAGCTCTTAAAAGTTGAATATTTTGTATGTTTGATGTTTGTTCTGAGCAGAGTTTGGTGAAAATTCATATCTTGAGCCATTGTAACCAAAGTTTTGCCCTGCATGTCTTTTTGACAAAGGCCCTCGGTGACGAAATCTTGAAAGTAAGTTTTTCATTATCTTCCAAGGGAATCAAAGCAAAGATTTTGCAGGGTTATTTGTGTTAAGAGACCATCCAAAGTGGGAATCGATTGGTTATAACGAATAAGAAATATTAGTAAAATATGGTAAATAGAAAATCTCTCTTACGGATAATAACGGAATCTACACATATTTACCTAAAATTACTTGATTATATTGAAAACATCTACTCCGAGGACAATAGAAGCAAAACTTCCATTGCGTTGGAGTTTTTCAATCACGCTTATCCTATGATAAAAACGAGGACCAAAACAGTAAAGTAAGTTAACTCACGTAAAATTAAGAAGGTCATAGGAGCGCGTGACATAATTCGATGGCACATTAATCAATAATTTCACTATATTCATAACTAAGACACAGCAGAATATAGAAATTCGAGATTAAAGAAGGATTTAGGCTCAAATTGGAAACCAACGCATAGATTTTGGTCCGTTCGTAACTGGATGATCAGGGCTACACTTTGAGCATAAGATTTACGCCTCAGTATTAGGTGAAATGCGTGTCCATTACAGAGATTCTTTACATTTTTTAATAGATAATCTGTTTCCTCTCCAGATATTCATTCGAAGCGTTTGATAAATCAAATCTCTACAAGTCACAAGATTTAGATATCTAATCAAATCATGGAATAATATGCACGCAAGCAGATAAAAATGATCCAATTTTTTATACCAGCTTAAATTATAGTTAGATTTTATGGAAATATAACTTTCACTTAATTTATGAAACTTTTGTCTCTGTACGTTCACAGAAAGGAGCGCATTTAAAACTTGTGAAATGACACCAAATGTAGTCTTCTAAAGGTGCATTTAATACCAATGCTGCAGACCGTTTAAGAGCATTACTATTTCTCTTCAACATTAAAAATAACCTGAACTTTCTACAGAGTTTTCGATGTGCTATTTGGAAAGAAACAGTACCCATCGTAACTCTGTGCAATATTTCATCATAAAGACAGAATATGTTACACACTGCAAAACCATGCATAAATTAGCAACTTCGGTGGATATTTAGCGCTGAAATTAAGTCTTCATGATAACCTATTTTTGATAAACTTTATGAAGGTTATCAAAAATAGGTCATCATGGTTTTATCAAAAATAGGTTATCATGGAGACTTGGTAAAATAATTAGTGAGAGTAACCATTAACTACCTTAATGGAAGTGAAAAAAACTCAAAATTCAGCGGAATCCATTTTTTTTAAGTGTCAACATAGCTTCAGGACATTTTCCGCAAGTTTTTATGAACCCTGAATTATAAAGTAGCATGAAAAGGCTAGTGCCTTTTCCCATATTCCTCATCTTCCCGATTATAATCGTTAAATCAACAAATATCAGCGTATCATTTTGTTTATTTGAAACCTAAGGAGCACAAAAATTTGCCCTAAAAAAGTGGAAGTAGTCCAAGGAGCGGGCTCTGACCAATCGAATCTTGGTTTTTGGATATGCCCCAACAAAGACGAGTAGTCAATCAGTTTGTTCGGACCTCATCCTCATCGAGACGATTTTTCACGTAGGCAGGATATAATGCTCAGCGACCTCAATACCATCGCCACTGCTGGTGAGACACATCCTGAATCTTTTCTCGAGGCTTAAAGACTAGGTTGGAGGGCTGCGCCGGGGGAACATAATGGCTAAACCTCATCGTAGATTCAATAACAAAGGGAGAAAACCGATACGGAAGCCTTGAGGCAGCAGAGGGCAAAGGAGGAAAAGGAAAAGGCAATCGAGGTGGACGCTAACCGCCTCCTCTCGCTGGCGAGACAGTTGGTGGTGGGTTTTTACGAGCGATGAAAGAAAGAGAGACTTGAAGGGGAGATAGGAGGAGGGAATTGGATAAGATAGAGTGGTTCCTGGCGATGGTGTGGGGAGCGGGAGACGCCTGGGTCGAGGGATAAAATGGATAAGCTTTAAGGGTTGAAGTTTTACCCCGCCTGCGTGGCTAGGGAGGGAGAATTCCATGGAATTCCAGGGTGGCAATGTTGCCCCAAACTTTTCTTCACCTTGCACGTACGGATGCCTAAACCCCACGGAACCTTTCGTTTTCTTCCATCCGGACTCGCTTTCGGGGACTTTTTTCTCCATTTGCAGCGCAGAATGAAAGAGCACGGCGACGCGATTGATTCCCCTCGCTCCTGTCTTGGTTCGAATTTCCCTAGCAGCCATAATCGATACGAGTTTTTACTTTGGCATAAATTCATTATTAATATGGATCGTTTACCTAGTTTTCCCGGGTTTCGTACCGAATCAATGGATTAATAAATACTAACGCTGTTTCTGTGGCCGATTCTTCCACCATCATTATTGCACAAATGATATTTTTATGACGGAACCGACGAGTTGAAAAAATTCATTTTGTGTACCGTAAATGGAAGCAGTCCTAACTGCATAAATATTATAATTAATAATGCTGGTGTGAAAACTTCACAAAAGTCCAAATCAATGTTGTACCATCTCACTCTCCAACGAACTAGTCATAAAGAATCCTCTTTCATCGTGTCTCTGAACGCTCCCAGTTTTCAACAATTGTTACAATTAGTAAATATGTAGATAAAATTTTTATGTAAATTTAGGAACTAGGAAATGGCTGTTCAGTTTCAAATGGGGCCTGCTCCACGATAGTGAGACTTGGGCACTTAGTTGCAGGGATAAAGAGTGAATAATGGCATTTGAAGAATTGTGTCACTGGAAAATACTAAAAATACCCTGAAAATTATGTTTACCAGAGGAAGATGAAGCAGAAACAAGATTGTAGCTTGTCAAAGGAGATGAAAAAATGGAGTCGGTGGAGGAGTTTACTAATTTGGGAAGCGTATCAAAATCGGATGGGAGGAGTATCGGAAATAGTGAATTGACCATGTGCCCCTGCATGAAATCATGATCAAAACTATACTGGAAGGAAAGATGGAAGGAAACGTCCCATTTTGACCTAGAGTAGACTTCGCGGGAGTTTGTTAAGTAGCTTGGCTGCCAATCGTATAGAGAAGTGAAAAGATTGGTGCAAGACCGGGTGAGGCAGAAGTCTGCTGCATGCCAATCCTAGGATTGCTACGAAAGAAAAAGACTTTTAAATTCACTCTCATAATATCGGCTAAATTTTTATCAATTTAGCCTTTTTTCATAGTTAAGGTTAATAATATATACCAGAACAAAATGTATTTTCATAAATAAATACTCTTTTTGGCTATTTTCAGGCACATGTACATACAGGATTCTGCGAAATATTGAGACTGTAGCTTATTTGATGATACATAAAATGGTACAAGCGCTTCCAAATAATTGTAATTTACAGTATTTGTCAGCGTTACCTACTTGCTATCTGAATGTGCAGGTCGAAGAAAAAAAAACGATCGCAGGAAAAACAGTGAATATTCAAGATGGGGTAACGCATTCAAACTCTTCCGCGGGCATTCACCAAAAAATAATTCAGAAAAGAGCGAATAAAAAAGTTCAACACATTGGAATTAATTTCTACATTTATCATTGGGAAATCAATACATTTTTAAGATATTCAGAATATGCAAGATTAATTTAAAACCCACGTTTTTTGTTCAAAATCAAAAAAATGCTTTATATTTGACAATGGAGTGATATCAATTCATCATCGTATTTTTGAGATTTTAGTCACAAAATTTCAATGAATATTCACAGGGAAAGAATTTAATTTAAGATATTGAAATGCGTAATTTAAATTGATTTCGAAAATGTAGTATTTTTTCTGCAAACGTTAAATGAGGCCTTGGCATCAGGTAGGGTGGTTTATTTTCTTATAGTTATTTGTAATACAAAAATCTGGGTTTTTCAGTTTTTTTTTTAAGTCATACTAATACTACTACTTATCTCAATTTTTTTAACATCACTCAGTGCCGAGTAGTTGAAAACAGTTATGAATGATGACAAATCGTAAAAATTTGTGGGTTATGATGCCTATGAAGAACTTCGAATTTCGTAAGAATGCATTGTTATCTGGCTCTGATCCGTACCACAGAGTTTAGGTCAATATCTAAAGTGAGTTAAATTTGACTTGCAAGATATATCCGGGAAAGACAAATAAAATAAGAGACAAAAATGAGAGTTAATTATAATGTGAAATAAGTTTTAATCACATTTCTTCGGTAACTATATGATTCAGGAATAGATTTACCGATTTCCTCCCTACAAATCCCTTCAGGCCTCCTGCCGAAGATTCTTTATTCAGGAAAATATAATTAAGAGGCTCAAAATATTCGATGAGAAAGAAAATATTCGAGACAAGTGCTCCTAGAATTCAACTGAGGCCCACCTTGAGCTGAAGTGAAATACCAAACTAAGGTCGGATCGTCATCATATTCCATTGCAAGGGAGATAGCTCAACGCGGCTCCAAAGAGCAGAAAGTCATTGCATTTCCAGTTTCCCCTCTCGCCACAACCATTCCAGCTCATACGTCGCACTCCACTTTTTCAATTTACTACGCCATTGGAACTACGTGCACGGGTGATGAGAGAAGTTCAATAAAAATACAAGAGATCATTTCTCAAAAAATTCAGAAGAAAGAGTGGCTATACCAATTCAGTCAGTGTCGTGGAAAGCTTCCTTCAAAAGTATGGTGTGGCATTTAGAGGAGAAAACCCATAGCTTACTTACACCATCGGGAAAGATTGGTGGAGAGAAACCCGGCGTCCCCATTACCGTACTCATAATGGAAGGCGCTAAGGGGACCACAGATTGATATTCCATCTGACGGTCAGACTGCTGTGCATGAAGTTCCCTCCACACTCAAGCAAGGATTAGGCAGCCGCTCAAATTTTTCTGCGTCGACGGAGTTTGAACCCGGATCGGGTCGACGATGGATAAAAAGCCAGTACCTACTATAGCCACAACACCATCCCGATCTTCATTGTAATTTTTGAGCTTTCGGGAAGGATAAAGTTGCTGCAGATGATTTTTGCCCGGTCCAAATTTAAGAACGTCTTTGAGAACGGTAATAATTATCGCCAAAAGTTCGTCTCAGAAAAATCTCCACCACCTCCGCCGGGATTTGAACCGGAAGGAAGATCACGCAGGGAGGAAGTCATACGGAGACCTACCGGTGGGTCACTTCGAAACGGACGGGTGAAAAACCCGATAATCCCGACAAGTACAAGAATAAGAAAGCCCTGGAAATGAGCAAAGTACTCCAAGAATTTCGGAAGGACTTCGGACAAGCGGTGAGTAACTCATGCCTCTCAGAATCATTGAGAAAGACGATATCAGCCCTGGGGATTTATTCTATATTTCCAAATGAAAATGACCATATTCGGAGACTTGGTAGACCTTAAGTGAATCGCTCAATGAGTCAACCATTGCTGGATGCAACAGCGATGTCGCGATGGACATGAACTGTTCCCGTGAAAGTGATCCTATTATCAACACGCCGAGGTACTATCAAAATCTATCACAACCCAATCATTATCACAATCATAAAGCACTGTAAATTTATTTATGGACCACGAAATTTTTTAACAATCAGTGTTTGGTCTCTTTTTTAGGTCTGTTATTTTACGGGTATCAATAAGAGAAACTGAAGTTCATTCGTTAAAAACTTTTAAATTACACCACATTTTTAAATTTTTAACACGTGAAACTTCTCAGCCTTAACAATCCAGCATACCATTTATAATACATTTTGGTCATTTTTGTCCAATTTATGTGTAAATGGGACGTTAAATTGCAATAGATTTATGATAATTTTATCTCAGTTAATGCGATAACAGAAACTGAAATTTAGTTAGCATTTAAACAATAGCGATTCATTAGTCTTTTAAAAAGCGGTAGGCATGCAGACATGAATCCTTGAGTTAGAAATGAGTCTATGAGGATTCATTTTTAATTCAAGAAAGCAAAAGGCTTCAAATATGTAAACAACATCAAATAGAGAATAAAAATGCAAAGAGAGTAACTATTGGATTGAATAGAAGGAGAAAAAGTGTTAAAAAGAGATAGAAGGCCTTCAGAGTGATTTCTCGCATAGTTATGGCAATAGAATATCCTTCGATATATTCATAAAAAAATGAATTTCTCTCATGATTTTCAAGAATAATCGTTTGTTTTATTTTTACTAGTCTCTAGAGCTTCAACAAAATTTGTGATAAACGGGTAGAAGTCACACATATCGCAGTTAAATTTTAGTAAACTACCAGCGTAGTGAGTGAGGGTAACCCAAGTATTTCCTGCAGTCGGGCTAATTGGGTAAAAAATAAAAAAAACTTCATCCTTCTTTCGGGGCAACTCGTTGTTTCACGGATATATATCCAGTTATCAAGACGATTTTTTCAAAGAAAAGGAGAGAGGAAAGATTATCAGTCATCATGTGCGGAGCCAATGAAAATATAATTAATCCGATTCTACCCTGGGCCTCTAAATGGTTGGTTTCTAATCTTTCAGTGAATTTTTATTGACGAATCAAAATCTTCCTGAAATCATCTTGTTAGCTGTGTGAAAGTAATTGATTATCCAAAACCCAAATTGAAGTCCATCACTAAGTCTCATAAATAACTAATATGGATTAGCCTCTCTTAGATTTTCATTGCTAAGAAGAGAATTCACTATTTGACTACACCTATATTGTTATACCAATTATGTTTATTCTCTATATTAATTCACGATCAATTCTATAAGGCACGGTCGTAAACTTATCGAAATGCAGTCACATCAGTCGTATCAGATACATCAAAAATTATTAAAAAAGTTTATAAAAAGAAGAGAGGCCGAGTGAATGTAAAATATGATGCATACAAAAACTGTCTAAAAGCCAAAGGTTGAGATAATGTTATGTTATGAATTATGCCATGTCTGGATGATATTTTACTGGACAGTATAGACAGAGTTTATGACGAATAATCTAAATTTTACTTGCAGTTCTAAGCTGCACTGTAAATATTCACTTGTGGGAATAAATGCCAAAATGTCCAATTAATAAGCATTGCTCAATATATCTTCAGAGATTTAGGTTTCTATTCACACGCTCTATTTACTATTGCTAGAGTATTCTAGTAGTTAAGATAGGTTTCATGGAGTATTTTGCATGTTACCTTAGATCTTGCTGTCTCATTTCCCCCTTCCCTCTTCAAACCTCAATAATTCTTACGACCTTTCATCCAACCTATTATGTTTCCTTCCTCCCACTGCGACTAATAAAAGAATCCAAAACAGAGAGGCAAACGAGAGAATCATTAACAACGACGAACATTGAGTATATAAATTCTCTACATGTCCATTGATTCTGGTTGGCATATTTTTTTACATTTCATCCACCAAAGTGAAACACGAAGAACGAGAGGCTTGTTCGCGATTAGGTAGCAGTTTTTTTGTAAAAGAAAAAGTGCTTCGTTATTTAGTGATAGCCGAAAAGTGTATCTATAACATCTTTTAAAGTAAATTAATGAATAACATTCCAAATCTTCCAGTTGAGATGTTTGAGTAGATACAGTTTGCGTTTAATAATAAGTACATGGTATATAATAGGTAAAAAATAAATAATAAGTAAAAAATAAGTACAAGGTAGTACAAGGTGCCTTCGTATATTACTAGCTACAATTTAAAAAATAAAAACATTTCAAATAAAAAAAATTCGCCGTTTTTAGCGAAAAGCGATAAAAGCGATTTTTAAAGCGATAGATAGAGTTATGACACTCATAATATAATTAAATTTTAATTTAATTGAGGGTTATACTAAAAGAAATATTCTGAGACTAATGATTTGAATGTGGCACCTAAAACAACTATTGTGATAAACATATGAACGGAGCACCGTTGAAAGGTTTCATCCGAAAGAAAAGCAGGGCGAAAGAATTGTGAAAATACCATTCCTTGGCCCCCTATCTTATCGAGTGACTAGTATGTTCCCGAAAGATAAATTAAGATTAACATTTTATAATATGACAACTGTTGGCAATTTTTTATTCAATTCAAAACCAAAATTTATTGACAAGGACCAAAGCGGTGTGTATAAATTGTATTGCAATAAGCCTAATTGTAATTCTGTGTATATTGGTCAGACCGGACGTGCCATAAAAACTAGAACAAATGAACATATGAAGTGTTGGGTAAGAGGCGATTCAACCTCTAATTTTGCCAAACATCTGTTAGACTGCAACCATAGCAGTGATTTCAATGTCAAGGTTCTCCACAATGTGTGTAAAGGTAGAAAGATGGATTTTCTTGAGCAGTTGGAAATTTTAAGAGCATGTCGAAACAAAAATGTAAGGGTGGTTAACGACCTTTTGTACCCCTCCAACTCCTCCCCTTTATTATCAGTTCTGCTGGACTCGGCAAGTAAACCCACTGACCTTGAGGAAACTATTCCTCGTTAGCTTTCCCCTCCCACCATCACCACCTCCTCCCTGCCTTAGCCCCCTCTCCCTAAGCTATATAAGCTCGCAAAATGTTTGTATATTCACCTTGATAATGGCAGTGTGTACTGCCGAAACCTAGGTCGGGATTAAAAACTCTTGTGGAACATACAAAAGTGTATTTCATTATGTTTCCTGCGAACAAGTTCCACCAAATATCGCCATCCAACCTTAAGCTGATTTGTGAAAATTTTTCAATTCCATTTGTAATGACCTGCTGCTACCTCGTCGTGAAGAGAAGGTTAAAGTAGAAGTAATGAGTGCTAAACTATCAGATACAGACTGAATAGAAAATAAAGTCCATGCCACCTACTTTTCTCATTTAACTGGGGATGGGGAAATGTGATTTCTTTCCCGTCGACGCTATAAAACGGTGGATAAAAACATTTTTTCACATTAAATTTTTCCCTGAAAGATACTTGTCAGAGAATTTAGTCTATATCAGCAATTGCCACTGTTATTATTCGATCCGGTCAACAGGTATTGCCTGACGATTCTGCCAATTTAATTATTTGGCCCATTCTCTTAGAGTTATATTCCATACCTTTAGTACTCAAGTACTGATCCTGACTCAAATCAAATCGATTGTTACGTTGGAATTACGAGACCTTACTTGACTTAGAAGGCTAAGCTTTCTCAATGTATTTGTACTTAACAGCTCATAGGTTGAGTCCCAAATCAAAATTAATATCCAAGTTCAACGATATCCGCCAACATCGCCTCACGTTTTCAAAGGGAAATATCTTACAACAACACTATTTTACTCTATCAATGTTATCTTTGAATGAGCAGGAGATCATGAATGAAAAAATTCCAAGGAAATGCATTGGTTTGTAATCTTTATCACGGTTAATCCAGCTCAAGTGAGTTGGGTCGAAGTAAGTTGACAAAACAGAACTCTAACACAGATTTAACTGAGGCCGAGATCTGAACCACCGAGGTAGAGTGAGGTTTCCAAACTGAGCTGCAGTGCAACGACACTCGGAGCTTGAAATTTGCGACGAGGTAGATTGAATAGAAAAATTCCCCCTCGTCCATTAACTCTCAGCAGCACCTTTTGCATTCTGCCCAGCGAATCAAGAAAAGAGTTTTTTCTCGGCGAGGCAGCAGGTTTTCCTTCCGATAAGAGCGCCTCGTTGGAATGGCGCAAGATGAGGGTGGGTGGGACAATCTCAAATGGTGAGAGAAGGGGTGGGTGGGGTTGCCTCCTCCTCTTCACGCCCCAATGACCCGCGACGCCCCAATTGGAGGGCGCACCGCGGACGAGCGAGTGTTTTTAGAATTCTGGCGAGAGAGCAAGCGGCTTTTACGGCGAACTCCACGGCAGCAACAGACCGAGGAAAAACGAAATACTTGAAGCACTCTCTAAGACGGGGGAGATTTACGAGTATCCACCAAGAGATGGCGCAGACAAACGCACTTGGAACGAAAAAATACTTCATTCGTCTCGGCGAGTTGGAAAATCAACAAAGAAACAGAATAAGGTAGAAAATAAATAATAGCAGAGGGCAAGACAATGAACAGACCATTTCATAATTCTCAAGTAATTCATACAACACGGGCGGAGGTCTAGTTCCCATAAAATATGTAATAAAGGTATCAAGTTCCCATAAAGATATAAAGGAATCTTTTATTAAAAACTAGGTTAAAAAACCTTGCGAATTAAAATGATATGTATATTTCATTCATTTAATTAGTATTGTTACTTATAGGTGCTAAATGTCTCGGCTGCTAATTTTCATTAATCACTAAAACACCGCATTACACTCTGAACGATAGTGGTTGGGGTGAGTAAAGTACACAGTCACCGGTACAGCCCAGAATATTATTTTATTCTATAAAGAGCCAATTCCAGTGAGTAGAAGTATTTAACATGGATAAAGTACATATTCAATTCTGTCCAGGGTAATTTCGATCAAAAAGTTTCGATTAAAGTTTTCGAAAACTATGGTTTGGTCCGGGTTGAGCTCTGCCCTCTCTTATCAACTACGTAAAAGAGTAAATTTGTTACCTTAACAAACTAATGGGGAAAACTACGTGATTCATTAAAAACTGCCACTAACGGTAACAAAGCGTTTCACAGTTTTACACGAATATACGAATAATTATTATATATGGGAGCCGCTAGTCTCGAAGGCTACGTGAATGGCTAAGATTTCTAGATCAATCAAGAATAGGTATATTTCAGAGCGGCTCGGAGAGCATCATCTCGCAACTGAAAAACTATACTTATCGATATGGCAGGAGCGATATATTGAGAGAGATAATTTTCCAAAGAGTTACGTATGGTAATTCCTTTTTTCCCCGAACATTTATGAGCAATATATCAAATCTAGGTCGAACTCGATAAGATTATTTCCTTTTTTCTGTCAATGGCTGATGTCCCCCCGCCACACACCTATTGAGGTGGCTTGCGGCTAACATGTAGGTGTAGAGGAATCAAAACCATCCCTCGGGTTGAGACTGAGTGAGACTTGGTTTCTGCGCCCTCCCGCACTCAACGACAGGAGGACCACTAAGTCAATTATTGAACAGCGCAGAGCACACTACCGCCTCCTTGAAGCGGCGGTTTCGCTCCGTGGAAAGTCCTCCAGCGCCGTTTGAACGACTCCAACGGCTGAGCTTCCCTTAGCTGCGGGCCAAGGCTAAGCGACACGCGCTGCGCTGCGGCGACGCGTCAGCATGTGGTCACGGCAAACGCCTCTGCCGCGCATTGCGAGGTTTAACGCCGGAGCGAACTTAAGCGAAGTACTCATGCTTAGATACGGGATAGTGAGAGGGTACAACGGTCGCAAGGCGGGGAAAGCAAGCAATAAAATGATTTGCCGGAGCCCTGATAGCATTAGAGTTATTGGAATACGAATTTTTATGTATTATTTGTTTTTCAACAATTAAAACGTCCTTATTAAACTCGCGAATTGAGGAAAATCTGCCATTTCTTATAATTTACAATTATTACATCCGAGTAGAGTAAACAGCATTAGGCTGTCGGAGAGAGAGGAGCCAGTTGATATAGTTTTAGGTTACGAATGTTTTTATAAAACTAGGATAAGTATACTCCATCATAACGATGATTGAATATAAGCCTAATGAATTCATGATAAATAGATATTTATTTCCAGGGTCTAAGTTAACTACTGACTACACGATCGTCTTTATACAACTTTCAGCATGATGCATCAGCCTTCCCACCCCAGGGGCAAGTTGACACACTATAGGGGCAAGTGATTATTATCAAAATCGGTAGTTGGCAGAAACAAGGCATAAAATTAAGCAATAAAATGTGCGATATTTAATAAGGTCAAATTCAAAATAAATAAAGACGCCAAAAATAAAGAATCATTTGATCATACAATTTACGTGTCGGCTGACGATTGAAAAGGTATTTAATGTGAACTTGACATTAATATAGACGTAGAGGATTAAAATATAATATCACATTACAGAGACGTAGTTGAAAATCCATGATTATGTACTTTCGCCAACATTCACGACGGAAGTGGCAATGAGATAGTGGCAATGAGAAGGCAAATAAAAATTTCAGCGTAGCTAAACACGCCTATTTAGCTAACAATAAAAATTATCAACTCGCACTGCGTCACAAGGATGAAGCATGAGGGGAGTAAATGTGGGGATAATGGGGATGGAGGATTCTATGCTTACTGGCTGTCTGGAGGCGATGACGCAGTGCAGGAGCGTCGTCGAGGACTGATGAGACACCAACATCCCATATCGGGAACCGCCGAGGAAATAGCCTCACTATTTTTTGGGGTCGGTTATTTATACAGTTGGTCCCATTTTCTTCTCGGAGGAACGCCTTCCGGAGGTGGGGGACCGTTGACTGTTAAAGTCCCGGCGTCTAAGAGACGCACGTTCTCTCTCCTCCTTCTCTCTCTCTCTCTCTCTCAGCCCGAACCTTGAACTTGTCATACACGGCTTGTGTGCGTGCTTGTCATGGTCGGAACAATTAACTGAGAAAGTAATTTTCCAATGAAAAATTGCCTTGAAAAAGGTTGTTCTATTATGTGGAAAAAACTTGTTCCAAAAAATAGCCATATTAATCTAAAACAATGGTAAAATTACCGCACTGAAAATAGATTGCACTTTGACTGCCCCTATGAAAAAACTGTATAAAACTGTTTCAAATTTTTATACATTGCCATGGCAATGTATAAAAATGTATAAAAATTTGAAACAGTTTTATACAATTTTTTCATAGGGATGGTTTCGAAATGTAAACATTTTCAAAGTACAGAATATTTTTCTACTCTGCCATACGTACCCTGGGAAGAAGGTAAAGAGGAGGGGAGGATTTGGTCAGATAGCGGGAAGGGGTGGGGGAAAGGAACAAAGATAAACAAAGAAGACCGTTGGAGGTGAAGATCAGGTAAACAAGGTTAGCAAGTGAAGATTGATAGCTAAAAACATCATCAAGTCGTAACATATCAAGGATACAAGCAAAAAATACAACTTGAGCCTTCCGTCAACTTGGTGCAATGGATCTACATCAAAATTAAAGAAAATTTGAAGCACTTTGCTATGCGGCGTTCTCCTGAGATTGGAGTTCGAAGTTGTAATTTAATGGAACAAAACTCTGGCTTGATGAAGGTGTAATTTGTGAGAACTAAGACTGCAGTTTAAAGGAAATGCAATTAAAAATTTATCAATTTAATAGGCATCCCACTGCTCTCATCTGCTATGAAAATTTAAAATACAATCTTAAGTTACTTAAAGAGTTGATTATAAAATATCAGGCTTTCAATCAGACCATAACTTTATGTAAATTATTTTTTAAATACTAGAATAGGTGTACATTGGAGGGATAGACGACTGATTCGTAATCTGTATATGGCCCAGACTGCGCTAGTGAGGATAGCGTACGGAGAATCTGGGTGGGCAAGCATTGGCCGAGGTGTGAGGCAAGGCTGTCCTCTATCACCGCTGCTCTTTAATGTGTACGCTGAAGAGATGGTAGGGGAAGCGTGGGATGAGTTAGAAGCTGGGATAAAATTGGGAGGAATGATGTTCAAATCAGTGAGATTCGCGGATGACCAGTCGTTGATCAGCCAGTCAGCGAGGGGGCTTCAGGCTCTAGTGGATGCGTTATACGAACGTTGCGAGGAATATGGGATGAGGATTAATCACAAGAAAACTAAGGTGATGCGGTTTTGTGAAGCATCACGAGCGAGGAATTTAAGACTCAAGATAAAGTTGGGTGGTGAAAAACTTGAGCAGGTTGAGCCATTCAACTATTTAGGCAGTACGTTAGAGGAAAGCGGATACAGTAGTAAGGACATCAGGAAGTGAATAGCATTAGCGAAGGACGCGTTCATGAACAGGAAGGAGCTTCTGAGAGGATCGTTGTGTAAGAGTTTAATGAAAAGGTTAGTGAAGAGTTTGATTTGGAGTGTAGCTCTCTACGGTGCGGAAACGTGGACACTGAGGAAAGAAGACGAGAGAAGATTGGAGGCATTTGAGATGTGGGTATGGAGAAGAATGGAGAGGGTGAAATGGACGGAAAGGAAAAGGAATGACGAAGTCCTGAAAATGGTTGGCGAGGAGAGGCAGCTTTTAGATGAGATACGCAGGAGACAGAAGGTATGGATGGAGTTAGTGCTTAGCGGTGAGGGGATGTTGAAAATGGTGTTGGAGGGTAGAATGTTGGGAAAACGAGGGAGGGGAAGGAAAAGAATAGGATTTTTAGATAGATTGAAAGAGAGTAGGCCTTACAGAGAATTAAAGAAGGCAGTGCTGGAAGGAAAGGGAGGCTCCCTGATCACTTCTCGAATACTCCATGGAAACCTACCTTAATCGGTAGAATACTATAATAATAATAATCATTATGGAGTTCAGTCTTTTCTGCTGTGAATTGAGCATTTTGTTGCTTAACTTTGGGGGGTCTTACGGCATGGATGAAACATTGAGAGTTCTGTTCATGCGAAAAAATGTTTGAGAGTTGAGAACTGGAAGGAGTTTATAAAAATGGAACGAAAAGACCATCTAAGAAGCATAAGAGCATTGATGATGATTACACAATCTTAGTAAACCCTAAAAGAAGGTTCAGTGGGGAGATGGATGAGATGAAGTAGTTATCTACTTTGGCGAATACTTTTAATGCGTTTAACTCAATGGGTTAGCGGCTGACTCAAATCTGAACCACACATAATGCGCCAGTACTACCAAAGGCGGTTCATTCAGGTGGAGAAATTATCCTGTCTATGCCTCAAGGGGCTATAATGAATTCCTATTGGAACGATGAATGTCTAATTCTTGCTATGTAACTTCATGATTGAAGGGACTCCTATCCTAAGTCATCAAATATTCAAGTTACACTAGACGTACAGAGGGTATTGAACGCGTGAAGTACGTTAAATTACCGAGGCGCCACGTCTCCTTATTACAGCGATGAACCCAGAAGTGTACAGCTTCGTCGTGCTCAAATATTTGGCCGGAGTATGCAGTAGTGTTTGCGGGGTAATGCGAGCTATCCTGTGTCCAACGCACGTAAATGGAAACTAGTGGACACAGGGTAATTTGTATTTATTTTTATTCTACGCTTGTATTAATATCCGTCCCCATTCTGTGAACGTATGAACAATTAAATACTGATACTTCTGATACAGTTCCATAGAATATTGTATCCCTATCTGGAGCTGAGTTATATAGAAAATGTTCCTGAAAATTTCAGCTTGATAGCTCCATTATATGACTTTTTGTGTCTCGCCTCCTTCTCAACAAATTTCTCAAATATGTAAAGTCATAGGCAGATGGTAAAATTGTCACGATAAATAGAAAATTTAGATTTTTTATTAATTTTTCCGAGGGTTTAGGACGATTATAGAGGGAGTTGATCGAGACTTTTAGTCCTATCTAGTCTCGTTCATCCCAAGACTTTGTAAGAGTGAGTGAGCGAGTCAGTGATTGGTCGGAAATGGGTTTTATGGTATACGCATTGAGTGCCTTGAATATTATTCAAGATTTCTGATATTTTTAAGCGATATATTTTTTTGAATGAATGCGATAATTTGATCTGGCGAACTGATGTCAGAGAATCCTCATATTTGAGGCTACTTTGATACTTTTTTCAAATGATAATATTTAAAATTGCGAGGCAAAAGTTTGCCGTAAATTTCCTATACATTTTTGCTATCAAATGATAGTGTTTCATTGAAACGAAAAAGATATAATGTAAATCAGGAAAAAATAACTTGCAAAAAACATTTACTGCGTATTTAAAAATTTTCAGACAGTGACTAAAAATATTTTTGCTGTATATACGAAGACACATGCCGCACTAAATCTCGAGGGTTTCAGTTTAAAACTCAATGTACAGCTGTCCTCGTATGTATGCTAAGTAGGTGCAGAACTTTAAGTAGTATTGTCTGCGTAAAACTTATCGAACTTCATTGAATACCACATAGCTAAAGAAATAATTTCAAACGATAGCACATGTAACATGAGATAAAGTAAATGTAAAATATGAGTTTATAGCTATCCTCAAAAGAATTAAATGAGCGTGGGCAAATATTTGCCATTTTTTGTAAGCTATAATTACCTAATTTCACTTACTACATTGATGCATTCCATATGAAATATTCATTTTAAGAATATGTGTATTTTCGTTAATAAAGGCCTCCACTTAACCGGTCACAAAAAAAATTGGTCTTGCTCATTATAAACACGCAGAAAAGGTGATAGTGCTATGCATTAAAAATTTCCGAAACAAATCCTAAGGCCTGCTAGAGTGGTATGGGAAGAACTAAGCCGAGCAGTTGGGGGAATAACGGTGCCAAAAAAATTGTTGATAGCTGTAGCTGATAATATTCTATTGAAATAGCAATTCAGAACTATGTACTGAGTTCGATTCGATGGTATATCCCCTGGGAATGCTTCCGCGTTTTCCCTTTACTCCAAAAATGTGAATAAAAAAATGCAACAGTGAATTTAAAGGGAGAAATATTTTGCTCGCCGGGCGTAAACTGCATTTTCAACTCGATTAATTTATATTCCTATTCCTCTTCATCGTGAACACCATCCATTTGTTTGCATTGGCAGAGGGTTTTTATATCGATCGAAAGAGCAGAGTAAATATTCGCGGCACAGAGGATTTTTTAAATTTTTAGCGAGTGTTTTCATTCTCTGCTGAACTTTTTCCACTTGTTTTGCTCTTGCCGCGATGCATACGACAATCGCGAATCCTCAGCTCGGGCATCAACAGAAATGCGTGTAAAACTAAATACGAAAAAAAGAGTAGAACGCTATTTTTTTATTGAAAAAGAAGTCACTATTTTGGTCGTAGTTTTTTATTCCACGAGCCAAAAAGATGAAAATATTTTTTGCGATCTACCGCGCATCGTGATGAATAATACAAAAAAGTATTAAATGCGGAAAATGATAAATAAATCCCAATAAACTCTCTATTCTTCAGCCTCGCGCGATTCTGTGTATTTTTCTCCCTTTTGTTGTGTGCACCGTGGACGGCGGGGTACAATGAGTGAATCAATTGAAGAGCTTTTAGTGCCCGCGTGGAAAATGGATGAATAAAAGGAAAGCAGTGTGCGGGAGCAAAGGGGTGGGCGGAGAGTTCCAGCGACCGACCTGATATCAATCAATGAACGCTCTATGGCCGTGATGCACTCGAGGGAAATAATTCCCCCCTGCCATAATCCTTAGTGGGCCGGAAAAGGCAATAGTGATAGGAGAGTATTGGATAGGAAAAAGGTGACTAAGGGATTGAAATGCGAAGGAAAATTCTTTTGAAAAAGGTAGCGAAGACAAAGAAAATTTGACAAAAGAACAGGCACACACAATCCTGCAGTGCTTTGAAATTCGTCATCGCAGACCAGTGACAAAATAAGGGGTTTTCACCCTGACAGTGGCTTAGTAAGCACGACCCTCGCCACATGTGCCACAGTGTGGACTTGTGACGTCAACATCTTGTCCGGTAAAACCCATACCGAAGTTCGCTCTGAGAAAATGGCTTTGTGGAGTAACTGGCTAACTCACCTGACCGGCAATCGGGTGATCCGGGTTCGAATACCGGCTAAGTCAAATATTTTTTCATGGCAAACTTCATCCTTTGGTGTATTTATATTCACCATGTAGATATTCTCTGAAGATCACATAGTTTCGCAGAGGTTTCAGGGACGAACGCACACGGGATTGCGAAAATTACTCTCTCGCCATTGACCACATTCAGGTGCAGTGCAATACAAAAGATAATGAACAAGAAGACACACACACACGCTCGGACAATACCTCACAGATTTTTTCCGTTTCTAAGGCACTCACGCACACAATAGGCTCGTCGCTAGAATGGTACGGTGGCGTAGGGTACCTCTCCTCGTCTATTTTTACCGCTTAAGGCTCCAATTCTATTTGCTCCCCACGTAGCCGCCCATGTGTACATGCTGGAACATCAGAATTTCGGTTTCCAACTGTTTGAAATTATTTGCCCAGTTTTTGCGCATTTACTCATTACTACAAGAATCATCTTATTTAACGCTACTTGCTTGGTTAATATTTAGTTGGTACCGTAAATTTATATTAAATCATTATCATCAATTAAACCATGAAGTTATCACCTCTGATAGCTAATGACGCGTTTAATACCAATATTCCAATATATTAGGGCATCGTTTAAAGAAACAAGTCAATCGGTATACTTTTCATTTACTCACTCGCTGGGCCCCATCAGCCTAGAGAAGGAGAAGCTCCACTTTATAATCCTAGCATTCTCAAGAGGGAGCCATTATGTCCTGCAAATAACACTGTGTAACTCGGATATGTAGGCATGTGTCCGCCTGCGGTGGCTGATGGTACGGTGACTGGATGCATTCTCGAAAACCATCAATTCTATTATTCTGGGAGTATTCTGGCTGGGAGGCTGTTTTTAGTCTTTGCCTTGGATTACCCTGATAAACCAAAACAGTAAGTTTGGTGCTATTGGCGGGCGGTACTAATTGTTTACTTTGATTGGAGGCTTTTACAAGTTTGCATTTTTTAGCCGTAAGAGGTCAAATCATCTTTGTATCCTTCCCTATAACATTTTGAATGGGGAATTGAGAAGAGGAACTAAATTCTATTCAGCCGTCTCAAAAGTTAAAAGTAAATTTCGCAATGCCACAAATATGACTCAACAATATAAAAAGACCTATTTTTCAATGTATTCGGAGGTCTTTGAAGTAATGGTTCGCATGAAAAATTATATCTAAGGTGTTATTCATGCGATCCATACCAAAGTGTGAAATTTCTTTTTCTATCATATCTCTGCCAATCCATATTTAATTGCTTAACATGCGGAAATCGCTCTTTATTTCCACTCTGAACTTTTTTTTGAAGGATCAATTCCTGATGGTGTAACTCTCTGTAATTTTGACGGAATATTTACTCAGGAAAAGTTTTCCCCGTTGTGATAAGTGTGTCTCATTACTGACAATGAGGCTCCTCTGTAATGGACAGCAACGGTTCAAATATACAAAATATACATTACCATGCAGCTTCAGATTATATTATAGAATAAACTCAAAACAACTGACAAAAAAATTGATTTCAATAAAGGAATTGACTAGAGCTGAGTTGTTTCTTTACAAAATCAATAATTTCAGGCGTCACTGGATAGAACGACCGCACCAGGGGAATAAATACGTTAAATTCACATACTCTACAGTAATAATTCAATGTACTACCTTACGTAAATATTGGTCGCATACCTGACTGTGCCGTAGCTGGGGAAATATGGGCAGATATGTAAAAAAATATAGCTTTTGAACAATTTTTTCCTCGGCCTGTAACATCGTAGCATTTCAATATTCAGATGCCTTTAACAATCACCCAAATGAATCAGAAAGAATAAGAATAGAAGTCGTAAAAATCCAGTAAAACAAAGCCTACATCCATAGACGTACCATACTGGGTCATTGGGCGTCCGTCGGGGGGCGTAGGTCTGCAGCCGCTGAACCGTTATGGAAATTAAGATGTCCGGTGTGTGCGTTTTGATTTTTGTGCATACTTTTCATATTTCCATTAATATTTACACCCTTAATATCCATGAGACAATTAAATTCCTGATCCAGGTCATTCGAAAAGGAGCCCTTTCCAATTTATTAATCCTGTCGAACCTAAATAATTCTTCAAGTCCTCCAGTTAACCATAGAAATTTACTATCCAGCGATTTTAATTTATACTATAAACCAATAAAGATGTAGCACAATAAGTATTAGGCTTTTTGTTTAGCTTTTCAGTTTTTTTTTCAAAACTTCCGTAAAACATTCTGAAAAATTTCTCTTCCATTAAACAAAGTCTACTCTGGCCAATGATTACAACCGTAACTACCCAAAACAAACATGCGTGCCGCATAAATATTATAAATACTTATGCGGCGTGCCACCAGTATAAATATTTATGAAATGATAGTGCTACTTCTTTAAGTTATCAAGCATTAGAACTAGACACAATTAATCCTGTAACTTGAACATAAAAATACATATCATCGGCATTTACTTCATTGTAACTTATCTCGTATAGCTTGTGGGGGAAATCGTTGGAATTCATGAAAACAACCCCCACATCCCCTTTTTCCTCCATACTTCGTCCACAGAGTTCCACACGGCGACGACGACTGCGGAGCGAGGGGTTTTGAATAATTAAGGTTTTAGCAAAACTTACGCCGGCTCAAAGCCGTGCTACCCCCGTTTCCCGCCGGCTGCCAAATGGCGCCACGGTCGCAAAAGGAGAAATTCCCCTTCTGCACCGCCGGCTTGTCTCACTGTGTGTCGCAGCAGCAGGGAATTAGATTAAACGGCCCCACTTTGGAATACCTAAGCGTCGGAAATGTACACTGCATCCGTAATCCCGCTCCGAGGGGCCCAGCCTCCGCGACGAACTGGTAAATATTTGGAGACGATCTAGGGGGAAAAAATGCCACTTTGATTAATTCGCTCCAAGGCAGCGAAGACGGTTTGATGTCACCGCTGATTGGGATGGTTTCCTCCAAGTGAAGTTATACAGAAAGTATTAAACGGGTAAACTGGTAAAATTTTCTCCAAAGAGAATCACCTCACGTATCCTAAATCACAGCAGACTCCACTTCGGGAACTTTATAATGAACAAATATTTATAATGAATATATTGTTTTATTCATCATGTATTACATTGATTGCTTGAGGTCACATTCATTTTATACATTGAACTGTGCCAAACTCATTCTACGATTTAAGAATAATGATCGTGATTTCAATTATTCTACTGCACTTTTCACACATATATACAGTACGCTAAGGTATGCAACTGCTTCGGCTATATGCGAATTATAATAGTATAATGTTTATGGTGGCCGTTAATCTTTGGCATAGTTACGGTTGGCTGGAAACATTGAAAATCTAAAAACATTTCCATGAAAGAATTCCATGTCAAAAAGCCCATAAAAATGTTATAAATTATGCACAAAGAAAACCTAAAAATTACAAAATTTCCATAGAGGGGCAAAAAAATTTCCTTTCCATGTAATGGAAATGAACACCAAATACACTGTAAATTCTTAGAGTGAGTAAGCTGAGAAATGAGAAGTCCTTGGAATAATCATGAAAGTGTGGTCCACACGCTACAGACGGGAATGATTTCTGTACGTACATGGATATATCCGTTTGCAAAAGAGCCGGTGCCACCGAAGCGAAACACAAACGAATAACCGATGCAGTACGTATTCTGCATGCCAATCCTGCTTTAATTGATTAATAATATACAAGGGATGAAGTGAATGTTAACAAAGTACGTTGAATACGGTTTGACGACATTAGCTAACACTCACTGAGGAAGAAATATTCAAAACTTAAAATCTATAAAATGCACCTCTGGCAATTTTATATCACGTTTACAACTACTTCTTCTACATATTATCAAGTTTCTCTTTCCACCACTTATGCATCCAGTTCAATAAAAATACTGCGAAATAAAATATTTCAAATAAAACGTATTAGTGCTTTGCTAAGCAAATTCCACTTGAATATGAAAAGTATTTTTTCCAAAAGGAAAACAATTGAGGGAAACAATTTTCAATTTAAATTTTACAGATTTTAAAAATTGCCATATTTATTCCATTAAGTATATTAAAAGTGTTGGATTACTTTGCAAATTACGCGTGCTGCAATGTACGATTTTTTAAACCCATTTCATGTAATATTTTCGGGCCAGCTGGGATTTATTTGTAGCTGCGAGAGGAGAAACTTTAACGCGCAAACTATGATATACCCAAACGTATCTGAGCGGAAACGGGTCCCTTTCAAATTGATGGCACGCATCGCTTAATAATTCACTCGGGACGAGAGTTTCGTCGAATACTAACGGCTCAAATGCGCTATAGAGCTTTATTTTGGCATCATATGCGGCGTATTGATTCATCTCAAAGGATGTTCATTTTATTTCTCGGCTCCAGACGCTCAAGTTAGGTCGTAACTCTTCGCGGTAATTAAGTGCTGGTGCGTTTGCAATCCCACCAAACCCGTTATTAGCTTTGGCTTTCCGTAAATTGCTAGTTGATTTTATGGTGTTCATAGATTTTTAAATCATTCCACACCATTTAAGGACAATTGTTTTCTTTTAATTGGACCACAATCTTTCAAAGCAAGTGTTTCATCTATTCGGACAGGGAAAAAACTCCTGATAAAAGTTGAATTTTTACGGATATTGTAATCATAGACTTTCTAATGGGATATTTCGCTATGGATTTACCTAATTTCTGATTAATTAGGAGGCCATATTCTCCAGGAGTGACTGGGCCTCGTTGATTTAGGATTCACATTATTATAAATAATACAAAAAGATATTTTTAAAAAATCCACGTTTTTTGCAAACTATGAATAAGAAAATAAACCATTCTGCTATAGCCTAAGGTGCCACGCTTAAAATTTCAGCTACAAGATTGCATGTACAAATCCAAAAACACGGTGTAAATATGCTTTACATTGGACATGTTAGTGACATAAATTCAATATCATGTATTTATCATTTTAGTGTAATTAGTGTAGTTAGTTGTAATGAATAGTTTCAGAGAAAATATTTGATTTGAAATTTTGAAATTGATACGGTGCGGAAATATAAATGGGAATAGGTATGGAAAATAAACAGAAATCCAAGTCATGACATCCATGAAAGGCAAAGAATTGCTCGCGTCCATGTTTATGCCAAAGTCCATGAAGGACGTTAAGTCTAAAAGCGGATTCGGTTGACAAACGACACGCGTTCACGCCTAAAATGACTTCGTCACGCTTTGACACAATGAATATTAACTGCAAAAATAGGAATAAATTCCAGGAAATAAGCATTTAAAAGGATAAATAAATTTGGGAGAATTACACGTGCTACAGCTTAAAACACCGCCATTACCATGCGTGAATAATACTTAAATAATATTTCACTACCTTAATGACATATCTTACATTAGTTGGAAGGGCAATTAATTAAGTAAAAGAATACGGAAGATTGCGGCGAGGACAAAATACTTCTCAAAATATTTTCACAGCCGGTAGATGGAAAATGTTAATGAGAGCGCTCGCATACTCCAACTGAGGCTCCGAACACTCAAGCACAATGAAAATACTCAAGCACAGTAAACGTAGTATTAAAACGAATTGCGCAGCACAATTCGGGAAAAATATATTTTTTTTCTTTAGTCTCGGAAGGATGGAAATTCGAACAACATTCATATCTCACATAATAATATCCTAATTGCCTCTCGGTCACTCTTTGGGAATACCAAAGGAATATGCAAAATGTTTAAGTTTTAACTGAGTAACTCAAGATAGAAATGACATCCAGTACAAAAACTGTCATGTACATTCGTAAATCAACCGATCTTTTAAAATGTAATTTCTTACCGTAATAACTACATTCAGCAACGTAAAGTATGTGCCATTAATTAGCCGTGACTGTCTATCAGAGTTAAATATACTTTCGTTACACTCCCATACTGGTTCGTGAACGGGTTCCATCACGCGTGCCGATTAACCAATAATTGTTATAAGACTTCAACATCATCACCGAATTGGACAGCTCATTAGTACTGCACTGGGATTGAGAATAAAGGGAATCGGATACCTCTAGTATAGTGGGCTTAAATCCCGCTAATAGCATTTTATTTGTACGTCGACAGAAATATAATAAAATATCATTGTTATCGACTTTTTAATGAAAGATAACACTTTTCCTACTTCTAATTTATCGAGCAAAATTTCGTTTCCTATTCAGCTGATTTCGAACGCACCCAACCGTGCGTAGCAGATAACCACTCAAAGCAAGGCTTTTCTGAAAAATCATATTAGTTTTCGCTAAAAGGCTGATAGTATACTACGGTGACTTCGCCCTCCGCCGATCACCTCCCTTCGCAAAATATCGTGGTTGCCCTCACGCTTTCAAGGACTCAAAATTTGCCAATAATTACCATCAGGAAAGAAAGCAAAGCCGAAATAAGTAACCACACATATTCAATAGCGTAAGCAGTGATTACTGAAAACCGACTTGACAACATCTTGTGCTGCGAATGATTATCAACAACACTGCTTGTTAATTCAACGGGACAATGCAGTCGGCCGCATCATCAGACAAATGAGATGAAAAATATCGTTGAAGGACAGGTGGAAGAGAAGAGGGGCAGACGTAGGTCACGGAAGGGATACAGAGAGCAAGTGATGAAGGATAGAAAGATGTGGGTTTTAAAAGATTATGCGATTGGAGAATTGAATGGAGAGCTACGTCAGACCTATCTTAGGTTTAATGACTGTTGATGAAGACTTTTTTATCGCCTTATTCATTCCACTCTATTCGCATTTACTGCTTTTTCTACATTATTATTATTCCCTTGAATTCTCTAGCCCATCTGTTCCGTTAATTTCCTAAGTCATCAATGCCAAGATTAGGGTAGGGGAACTGAATCGTCTCTCCAGGATTTTTATGTCAAGATGTTCGAAGACATTACTTAAGATTTGGACCTGAGAGCCTCTTATTATAACCGCAGTGTGCTGCCTAATGACCTATTACGCTACCGTAAAACCATATAATAAAGTATTCGGAGGAAATCACCGATAGATTTGGTCATTGGCGCAATTAAAGAGGGGTAGGCAAATTAGAGTGAAGAAAAAGCCATCGTTAACGAGTGACTGTCATTAACTATCGCTAACTTCCATGAACAAAAGGCACGCAATACTGGCCGGAGCGAGCGGGCGGAAATCTCTTTTGGGACACGCGGCTCTGCAGCAGAGGGCTCCGGAGGGCCTCGGGAAGCCTTGGGCTGTTTCAGTACCTCCCATTTTCCATGGACTCTGAAAGCACGTAAACTGTGAAATGAAATAACACGGGATGCTTCTGCAGTGATTACGGCTCTTATATCTTTCTTCTCGCACTGATCAGCTATCTAACATTGTAATTATCAACATAAATTGGGGATGGGGTCATCATCCTGACCTTTCTTTGGCTCATTTTGTGCCATTTTAGTTGTTGTATTTGCGTTTTTATAAAATGGTGCTCATCAAAATGTGTCTCCTCGTTGATTTTAGAGGGGAAGGAGGGTTTGCCCACCTATTGGGCCCCTGAGTAGCCAATCCATCCCTGGACTCCACGGCTAGACGTATCATCCGACAGACTGATCATAATACTTGAAGTTAGCAACCAAGCATAGACCAGTTTTAACCATGAAAATGTTCCCTGCCATCGGGATCTGAACTCGGGACCTCTGAATGGAAGCCAGCACTTAACTTCAGCCTGCCTCTAAATCATTACCTAACCAGCCATCCTCTCCGGCCGTTTAAGGCTTGGGAGAGTGGAATGAAGGCGAGGTTTATAGTTTGACACGAAGCGGTACTGCCCATGCACCTGCTATTAATGAAGTGCTCCGACTGAGGTCACGCCGAAGATGTCACCTTTGGAATGGGCGCCCGAACCACTTGGCATACAACACGCGTCCCGTGCTAAAGGCCTCACCCGGAGGAAAAATTCCAGGAGGGTTTGCCCCATATAGTGCGCGTCGGAGAACGTACGCAAACGTGAGAGGAGACGAGGAGTGGTGAGCACTATGCCACCTGATCCCTCTGAGGCGACCTCAAAAGAGAAGCATGGAGTGGGGATGACCACACGACCAGTCTTAAAACACAGATGGCAGGCGATCGCTTCAAAAAGGTTGGATAGTGAAAGTAATATCATCAATTTTTAATAATGAGAAGAGTTTGGCAGATTTTATATAACAATGTTATTTTACAAAAATAGAGGCAATGGAGTAAAAGATAAGCATTAAATAATTAAAAAATATTGATTATGTTAATAGACATGCAGACCCATCTTCGCCTCAACATCTTTACTAGAAAGTTTCAAATTGTACTACCTGCTAACGAACTCATCAAGCTGGTGGATTTCATGATGATAGTGAAAGTCATATCATCAACTTTTAATAATGAGAATAGTTTAGCAGATTTTATCTAACAATTTCATTTTACAAAAATAGAGGCTATGAAGTAAAAAATAATCATTAAATAATAAAAAATGTATCGATTAGGTTAATAAACAAGCAGAACCATCTTCACCTCAACATCTTTACAAGAAAGTTTAAAATCGTACTACCTGCTAACGAGCTCATCAGGCTCTCTTCTCAAGTAATGTAAAGGAGAGGCTGTCTGATGCCGATTATCAAACTTGAGGACTCTCACTATAGGAATTCCATTAGGATTATTCGCGTCTTTCTCGATCGGAATTAGTTATTTAAGAACTGTACTTTTCCGTACACCATGATGAATGACATGTTTTCTATATTACCACAACTCCCACAACAGTTGGTCAAGATTTCAAAGGATCACCGAACAAGCAAGAGATTCAACCGATAGTAAGCAGTCACAACTATTTCGAGGCAAGCTAAGAGGAGATCTTTAATGGAAACTCACTGACGACCGAGGATTCCCAAACACTTGCATGAGAGATACCGCCCATTTATAGGAATATATCACCTCTCACAAGCCTACATTAAATTTCACTGAAAAACTGTTTCAGCATTGATAGCGCCGCGCCGTCTCCGCCGATACAGGCAGCAAATTATCATGAACAGCGATAACATGCATTAGTGCATTCAAAAAATCTGTTTTCTCTTATTTATAATGCAGACGATTAGTAAACGCTTAGTGCTATCTGTAGAGATTATTAGTAGCTTGTACGATGGCAACAAAATTTGTTTTTTTTTCAGTGACCAATTAATTTAACGCTTCACAAAAATGTGATGCCTCCACCCTTTAGTTTTAAATGCGGAGTACACATATAAAGCGCTCTACTTCCTATCTATAAAAGGTCTGGTTATCTGATGTCCAATATCAAGGTATCTTTTTTTTTAACTCGATCAGGAGCTAACATTAAAATTTTAGATAGTGAGAAATTTTAACGAAGGCTGATGTCATTCGTTTCATTCGCAGAAATGTAGCGCGTTAAATTGAGGCCAGTTCTCGAATGTACTTAACTCTGACAAATAAATACTTTAAGGGGAAACCGCAAACCGCAACAATTTGCGCCCTCATTTAAGATGTGTTGGTACTGATCACTTAAAATCGCTAGTAACAATTCGCATCAAATAAATTCCTGCCTTCAAAATTATCGGCAGATTTCCGAACGTGACTTATTTTTCAAAAGCAGTGCAAATTTTCCGTCACCCATAATCAAAAGCATATGGCTTCCAAGTTTAACGAGAAGCTAAATTAAATCTTCTACATTTCCATCTACATGCTACCCAATGCCTTATTTGGCGTATAGCGGGGGTGTTGGGATATTAAAAAAAAGGAATGCGTTCACAAAGTTTCGCCTGGCATTAGTTGATTTCCTTTATTTTTCGAGGAGAAACAAATTCCCACACCTTTGTCCGACCTAAAAATATAGAGAGATTCTATCTGTGTCACTCTGAAAGATATCTGTTCTTGATCAATCAAGCTATCCAAGCCCAGCACTCAGCCTCTGAGTCTCCCACCCTGATTTTGAAACCTGCAGGTAACATGTGTAGCACTACCTGTAAGCTCGTAGCAGTTTCTTTTCTAAGAATCGTGCAGCATTCCTTAGCATTTTACTAATTTCACGGTTCTCCTTCAAAGTAAAACCCTGTTTATCGGTGACTCTTAGGTTGTTCACGTTAACGTCCCCCTACGGTGAGCCACAAGGGGCTAAATGAAGAAAGGCGAGGGGAGGTGGGCGTTCCAGGCGATAGCGCAGGCGGTCGGGTCCGAAGCGACGGAGGAGCGAGTGTTTTAATGTGGGGAGAGTGGCGAGGACAAGCAGAGGTGACCGTAGGCATTAAGGTACGGCCGCCGTGTGCAGGAAAGGGATATGAGGGCCAGAGGAGAGTGCTCTTAGCGGTAAAAGCCATGCACCACAAAGTGTACTCGACTTTGATGCCCGCAAGACAAGCCGTGAGCAAAGGTAGGTACCTACCACCGACCAAAAAAAGGAATAATTAAAAAAAAACACAATTTACTAGTCCTGGAAGAAGTCCATTGGGACAGGTTTGTGGTCATACGATAAAAGATAGTGTGGAGATACGCTGTTATACGAATATGCTATGCATCATAAAGTACGAGACATGTGGCAGACTATGGATTCATGAATTGGGTGGATCGTGATATCCTGGAGGGTAGTCCACTTAGTGGCTAATCCATAAGGCTCTGAGTTCAAATTCAGAACACCCCTTATAAAATGGCCGAGGGAAAGGAACTTCCTCCTCCCCTATGCTAAATGCAAGATGTTCTTACTCCTGTAACTCATTTCTGATTAATTTAACAATACGACATTGTTGATTTGAATTGATTTAAGTAGGTACTTAGTGAAACTTGCTCATGATTAAATAATTATACAGATAGCCTTGTCTTTTCCACGTGGATTTATTCTTTACAACTTCAATCAGTCTCAACAATTGCGTGTTAAAATGAAAAGGATATTCATTATTAATTGTTTTTCAATGTATTGTTTTATGCGACGAACACGATTGTGAGAAACAATGGACGATGGTGGTTAGGAATGAAAATAACGTAGATGTAATAAGGATTGATTTCCAACACAGAGCACATTTTAAATCACCCAGAAATCAGACACACAATACCAGGGGAGGGAGAGAGAGGACCAGATACACAGGCCAGAGAAGCGTGCTAACGGCGGGGAAAAAAGTCCTGTCCACGGAGGGTGGGATGAATTTGCGATGGCGCGTCAAGAAACACTCAAAGGAGAGAGGCTGCCTCAGCACTCACATCATGCACGTGCATGCTGCATTTTGGGCGCGCTTATTCGGTTCGGAACATTGATTGAGCCACTTAAAATGAACAGATACAGTGGAGAAAGGCCTTGTTTTTGGCTCACCGTGACGAAATAATCTTCCTGGAAGGGAGGAGAATATTCTCAAAACAAGAGAGTAGCAGGAGGAGAGAGTGAGCGAGAATCTCCGTGGAGAAAGACAATGACACAAAACCAAGCGAGTGAGGGAGGTTGGCCCTTCAGGGGGTCGAGAGAAAACAAGAAATGAAGAGTTTCCCTCTGAGGATGAGGGAATAAACACATGGGGTAGGAAAGAGTTTGAGAAAGGGCGAAGAAACGCCTGCATGCATTATGCAAACAATTTTTATATGGGTAGAAGGGAGATATGAATTGATTGATAAGAGGTGGGCTGTGCGATCCAGGAAATCTTGAACCTGTACACGGTTCTGAAAAAAAACCGCTTGAGAATTCGGCGCAGTGGTTTAGAAGGCTGAACCGATTTTTTCGCAACCACTTGAAATCACATGCAAACTGTGCAATTAATTTGAAGAGAAAATCAGGTGGAGGCGGCAACGCGAATGACCGAAATTGGAAAACCTAATTTTCTTCATATATAAAGAAATAACTCGGTTTAAATACAAACTATAATTTCAAGCCTGACCAGAATTTTAACTCAATATTAGTGCCATCGCCTGGGTTCGTTCTCCACAAAATTTTATTAATTGTACTCCCTTGTCTACAGTACGCATTAATGTCTTGTGAGGTCGCTCTGAAGTACGTTCGTGTACTTTATCGCACTGAAAGCCCTTCTCACAACAAGGGCAATGTAAGGGGCCTGCTATTTGCTCTTATGTGCTATTTGCTTCCAACGCCAGCATCACGCAAACGTGCCATAGAGCTTATTGAGCGGATGTTTACTCCCATGCTGTTGGTAGGTATGGACCCACGCTGTCTCTGAATGTATCTTGCTTCTCCCCATGCGGTACACTCAATGAGATGGGTGATCCATCAACCACGCAATTCGTACCCACTGACGTGCAAAGAAACTTATTATAACCTGTAAAGTTTGCCATCCAAATCGTTGTTGATACTGATTTATTAAATAAAGGAAAAGATTTTTCTTCAAAAAAATATTGTATATAGATAAGAAAAAAGGATTGAAAAATAAATTTTTCATTACTTATATTTAGATCGTGCTTTTTTATTATATTTAGGAATGGACGATGGCAGCAGTGGAGAAATTCAGGTTAGAAGCTTTCGAAATGTGAAGATACAGAAGAAATATGAATACCAAACGCATAGATCGTGTAAGTAATGGGAAATTTTTAACAAGAATAGAAGAGAAGTCTTTAGTAGAAGATGGGACAATTCAATCGGCCAAAGCATGAGAAACGGCGGAATAATGAAAATTACCGTTGAAAGGAAAGTGAGAATAGCAAAGGTGTGGATTAGATATACAGATTTGGGTTGAAAGAGCGCTAAGTGGGCTTTCAGAAATGTCGTTCCGTATTTTCATTTTTTGCCAGCGTAGTCAAGCAGCTCTCTTACATGACAGCAGAAAATATCCATAGCAATACTCCATCATCCGAAAATGGCAGAGTGAAATACATTTTTTTTCGTAATTTTTAGTAAGCTAAGCTGGGAAGTGCGATAAGTAGACTTTTGACGCACGGAAATGAATAAATACTAGCTTATAGATGAATTGGAGTACAATAGAGGTCAAGGTAGGAGTAGTTTGAGCGGAATCATGCAAGTATTGTGTAAGAGGAACGAAAATTTCCGCAGTTTTGTAATTCCAAATTCTCCATTTTTCCGCTACTACCGCGTCGGTTGCCGTAAATAGTAAAAGGCAACAGATTCGCTGGCACTACTTCCACGTGTTCAGTTCAGTTCGAAGGTGCCGGTCCACAATCTTGGCCCTCCATATACACATGCTCTTTCCCGCCAGTTCTTGTTGCCGCTCTCTCATTGGCTCCCGGTCTCTAGAAGGAGGGTCATTATCGCGAACCGGCACCTTCGACCTGAAGTAGCGGGCAGTAGAGACAATGAAACATTGTCTTGTTCAGCACAGCAACTGAGGCGCATGTAACAGAAAAGTGGAGAATTTTGGGATCACCTAATAGAAAAATTGCCATTTCTCGAACTTTGACCCGACAACACAATTTTCAGCGATCTTATCATTAAACCCTTTCCTCAAAATTAAGATAGTTAAATGATGCTATTTTATGTCCTCTGCTCCTTTTTTTATGTTTTCGGCTCTTTTCTGAAGAAATTGCAGTTAGAAAATTGATCACCAATTAGTTTGATGTGGTATGTCAACGGTATAACCCATCTAATGTCATTTACAATGTCGCAGTTAACGTATCAAATTTTGTAGGACGATGGTGTGGCGATGGGATTTGAAAGTGCAAGGGGTGAGCGAGGAAAGATACAATGTGCCAAAGTAATACGCAGCCCCCTTCCCTAGAAATGTCTTGCATCGTCTTTGTTAAGAGCACTATGAGAATAGTTCTCGAAAGAGATATATATATAAGAGCGGTTTTTACTTACCTGCTTTATCAAATTGCTAGATGCCGGGCAGAGAGAAATTTGGACCTAGAATGAACAAGGATCTTGAGGGGCGTGGCCTCACCCGTGAAAACTATTCCACCGCCACTGGCCAACAAAAATCTTCTTCGTTCAGACAACCGCTCCCTCTATTGAGTTCCCTCTCCTTTCTTATTTTGATCACTGAAACAATCCCGAAAACTTCCATGTTCCAGAGATTTACGCCCCCGTGGAAGAGCCAGTTTGCGTCCATTATCCTTTTGCTCGACCTTTTGCGAGTTCAGTTGGAATTTAAGACAGGAGACTCGCAGAGGAGGACTTAAGGGGCAAAGTTTTCAGACGAACGAACTCTCTCCCCCTCGCTCCTTCACACTATTTATTTGTTTCATTTGCCCTTTTCCTGGATAGAATTTATCTTATTTTTTCTTCATTTTTACGACTGTTCCTTGACTGATGCGGAGAAGGCTACTTTTCTTTATGTACTTCAAGAGAACTTTCTCTGGCTTGTTACCTCAGTTCTTTTTCCTCCGGCGTTCAAAAAAATTTCGGTTTTGTAGTGAAAACCCTTCCATTCCCAACGACTTTATTGTCCTCTTTTCTTATTAAGGGCAAGTTAAGAAAGGATTTGAGCTTATGTGCGTTTAGAAAAGAAGACGATTAGGCACAAATAAAAATGGATAAAACCGGCATGCCATTTCGAATCGTTTACGATTTAATACAAATATTTTTAATTTCACGGCCGTTAAATGTGAAATATTTTGATCGTGAATCATTTTTATTGAACGCATAAGTTAGGGCAGGTGATGAAAGATGAACCCATTGGACAGATGATGAAATATGATAAGCAGAAGAATTATGTAGACATTAAGAAATTAGCTGATAAGAGGATTGAATAAGGGGCCACGTAACTGCTGATGATGATGAACTTAGGAAAATTCCTATAAGGCTCCTTATTAGTAGGGGTTGTTGATGGATTAATCTCATCATATGGCAGTCACATTTACTTGGTGCGTGGCAAAATTTTCTTCATCATAAAGTTGTTTTACGTGATAAATAAGCGAATGAAATAACAACTTACTTGGACAAGTACCCCCAATTAAATATGGATGACGTTTATAAAAGCGAAGTGGGAAAACATTTTAATTGAATCAAATATTTCGATTTTAAGTGTCGTCAAAAAAGAAGACGCGACTCTTTCACTGGCAAAAACTGGGGGTTGAAGAAAATAGTGAGCTGTCATTACTCATTAAGTAGTACTTAAAATACCCACGCTATTATAATGATTTTCGTTTTCGTTTGCATCGACCGTCGGAGAGAGTTAAAGCTCATCTTGCTCTCAGGACCAAGATAATAAACAATTCCATATCCAACTTTTGCCTTAACATTGATTGGTACTGTGAACGTAGGTTTTCGCAGCGAGAGGCATCGTTGCTAACGGCTTCCGGGTGCAGTTGCGTGTTGCGCTTTGTCGTGCAAGCTTTCGCGACCGTTGCAGATCGCATCATCAGGCATGAATGATACATTCATCGTCTGATGATGCGTCCTGCAACGGTCGCGAAAGCTTGCACGACAAAGCGCAACACGCAACTGCACCCGGAAGCCGTTAGTAACGATTGATTGGTACTGGCATCTGTTAACGTCTGTGGCGTAGTTTTTTGTTTACGCTACAGGGCATATCTGTAAAAACTCACATGTTCATTTACCTTCAACGTCTATGAGATATGTTTACTTGAACTTCACACTTAGTTTTTCTAAGGAAGGTACTTTTAATTATTCGGATTATCAAAGAGACTAAATTAATGTCCATTCACGATCATATAACGTGATTAAATTTCAAACGTGAAACCATCAATGTCCTTCTACAATGCACCTGGAGTAAAATGATCAAGTAACAAACCAATGCCAATGCCGTAGTCCTTCAAGTAATGGGCAAAAGTGAGTGATACTAACGGTGGCTGTGGCTTCCTCGTGGCTATTATTCTTTTCTTTTCCCATTCCAGTGTATTCCGAAGAAAATTCTTTTTTGGCCTCATCAAGACGAAGGAACTCTGTCCCACTTATTGAATGCTTTCTTTGGTACTCTAAGACTGCAGCGGACGTCTTCAGTGGATTCTTGTACAAATCCTTTCCGATGAGAAACTCCCGGAGGACAGAATAGTTCCTCACATCTCTCCGCCCTTTTCCTGATAAGACGCTATCGGCCACGGTCTAGAAATTCTTTAAGTTCCTTTCCTCTCGATTCTATGGCCGCCTGAGCTTTTCTCCTACATTGCTTCTGGCTGCCGCGATGTAAAGAGTTTGCGTTGCATTTCTCCTGATCGTCTCTCTTTCAAAGGCCACGCCTCTCTCGCGGCAAGTCAGCATTTTTCTCCGATAATGTGAATGTCTTTGCACAGACTATCAAGGTCGGCTGAAGGTTACTCTTCTCTTTATTCAATATGGATTAGTGATAATCGATCGAATCTATTGGATAATACGTAGGCAGTATTCATTTAAGAATGCACCCTCATTTTCATGCAAAATTAAAATCAATTTGCTATACTATATATTTACTTATATTTACTAGACCCTTCGCGATGAAATAGAACTTCATAGTAGGATTTTTCGCGAAATGATCTTATCGAAGTTTTAAGTAGTTATTCAATTCAATATTGACTCGTTATGAAAATTTACACCCTTATCTATTATTTTCAGCTGTCAAAGGCTGATGACTTTCGAATGCTAATTCATTATAGTCGATACTAACTCCTTAGGCCGTTATTATTCTGTATGTAACATCATCATTCATTCTCGCCTATTTTTTTTCAATGTGCCACTGAAAACGTGTGTGTGGTAATGATAGCCATTTTTATGCCAACTATAGTTGTTTCATCTCTCTTATATATTAAACTACCTACTCATACGAGTTGATGCTCGGTTGTGAATTGAATTCTAACGTTACCTTAACGTTGACTTAGCGATCTTGGCTGCGCAATAATAGAGATCCAGTATTAGCTGGGCGACGAGAGGGCAGATGCATTTTCAGTTGAAATACAAGAGTCACATCACAAATGGCTCCGAGTAAATGGAAATGAAAGTTTTTCCACATTTCGTGTGCGAGTTGAGGTTTTTCTTTTTTTTCAGCAATTTTACGCGCACTTTGATTGTTTAATGATTTTTCCCCAATCCCTACACGCTCGCGTAAATATTTTTAAAGATATTTTTAGTATTTTTTCGTGTATTGAAACAGATATAGAGACAAGCTAACGACAACTAATTATGTTTGTCTTAATTTAACAATAATTGTTGCTTTGCTATTCTGCCGTTTTTTATTGCTGCACCCAATATCTTTCTCATCATCGCCCTTAACTTTCGAATATCATTTTCAAATCGGAGGGTCTATATTCTATGGTCGGAAAAAATGGTGTAATAGACCAATCAAACTAGTTTAAAGCTAGCTTTCGCACGTACTGAGAAAGATTTCATTGTGAGAATCTGAAAAATTATCCTGATTAGAATATAACTGGTAGAGAATTTTCGTGGCAGCCTACGAAATAAAGCATTCAACTCAAAATAAATGAGGAAAAAGAAAGGAGGATTAGATAAAAAACACGATAAGACAAAAGACGACGAACGCAGCGATACGAAATGTGACTCTTTCGCTGAAAAAGAAGACCACAGCGTCGCCATTGAGCAAATATTTGGCTGAGAGAACCCGGATGAGACGGCGATATCAGGAGGAAAAAATATCACGCGCAAAAGGAGGATATTCTAAGTGGGTTATAATATGCCCAAAAATAACAAAATCGCCTGTATCAAAAGAAAAGCTCGTTTTACGAATTGTCGAAGCAGAAGGGAGGGCGTGGAAAGAAAAGAAATGCGATATATGCGCATCATAAAGAGGCTAAGGACGGAATGAGAGACATTAAATGAGGATCCAATCCACGCAGAATAAAAAATACCCAGTCGAGATTTTTCAGAAAAAAGTCAGCCCTAAAAAATGAAAAGAAGAAATCGCGTTCACATCTACAATATTTCAACAGAAAATACATTACGAGACTGTTTACAATATGTGGAATAGTAAAGCAAGGTCACGTTAGTACCTACTTCCAAATACACGAAAATCTACATGGTACGAGGCAAGGAATAATGGATGGGAAATAAAAACATAGCAATATAAACTACTGCAAGAAAAATCAAATTTAAGCTGAGCCTGCATGGGATGACTAGTTATGACGGGAATCTGGGGTGCAAATAAAGTAGCTAAACTCACGAGATTAGAAAATTATTACGATTAATTGAAATGCGAAGCCAGTAAAGGTAATATGATAGGAATCATGATAGAAAAGATCCGATAACAATGAGGAACAATGTTTAACTTATTAAGTTAGCTCTCTTATACTACATCAAGATTTTTCACTATTCCTTTTGTAATTGTGAAGAGGCATCATTGCTCTCCAATATTATGGCTGACATTATCATTATGCGATTGTTGCCGGGTGGCAGACGCCGTAGGAGGCCATTGATAGGTGTATAGTTCTATAGTTACGAAAGAGATATTATAGATAGACGCAGGCACGTAGTCCAAAATTTGTTTCTTGGGGAGCTTCGATGTTAAGCGAGTTGGTATGCACTGATATTTAGTTGCCAATTCACACTCATCAGTAAACCATAACTTTTAATTCATCGCTTATAAATTTTGTTTGAATACTGCTGAGAGTTAAATTCGTCGTCAGTTATTCGTCGTTGGTAGGCTTTGTGAAATGTAACTCTATCAAAGAGTGGAGAGTTACAGTATATATAAGTTCTCATAGGCTGGATTCTGACGTGGATTACGAGTTCATTTATTTTTACAACGGTAGCATAGTTTTTAGATTCCATTTACGTCCATATAAACTGAAACTTTCCTGCCTTGAATTTGATTATTCCAATGTGGAAAAATTCCGTTCGGTCACGCTTAAATCTTCGAATTTTTTGTCTGCCTGTGCTAGTCGGCGTCAAAAGACAAACAGCAATGCTCTCGATAAATCAATATTCAGCCCTGATGATGAGTGCCGAGACGGTACTTGAAACGTTGGCCGTTATAAAAACATTAACCCGGTGGGAATCCCGAGAAAAGTTTACCCACATTATTCGCCGGGAAAGCATTAAATCATATTTCAGCAATGCTCTCGTTAGACAAGGCGGTTTTGCCCACTTTAAGGTAAAAATTAGTGATCATGATAAATCAAGGATCCCTAAAAAAGTGAAAAAGCAGTGTGCCAAGAGTTAACCGACCTGGAGGAACGGAACACGATACTTTTTTATTTGGTATACCAACCTATGTTTTTGCGAGAGTACAAAGATCACTCATGTTGTTGCTTTTATATAGCAAAAAAAGTGTGTACATAACAAGAAAATCAAATGTAAAACAGAGTACCCTAGTAAATCATCATCTATTCGCCCACTGCTTTATCTAGCTGCAATCCCAGTGCCAATTTTCAAAGTATCTTATATTATCTTTGTAAATACAGAAATATGAATCAGGTGAAGATCGAAGTGGCCCCAATAAAGAATATGTTGAGATTAAAGCTGAATCCGCTCGTAAGAGATTTGACCAGCACAAGTTGAACGATATGGTACAATAATTGAGTCTCTCTCAAAAGAGTATAACAGATAAATGTCCACAGATTAAGCACCCCAAGAAAAGCTAGAAGCGAAAAGTTTAACCTTAATATTTATATTTATCATTTAGTCACTATTTGATTTATGATAATTTTAACGTACAATAAGTGTATGTAACCCTAGTATATATTAAATCATTCTCTATGGGCAGTAGACAAGGTAGTATTTCCCTTTCAAATTCCTATGCATACAGATTTTGTGTGAAAAAAGAAGGTATCCTGCAACTTAAAATGTTGACGTGATCGATAAAAACTGAGATTATTTTCTTATCCGGAGGCCAAAATTTAGTCAAAAACATGTATCCGTTGTAAGAAAACACATTGGTTGTTTCCCAGTGTAATAAACCCCGCCTTTTCCTCTTAGTATATTGAATGCCTGCGTTCAGTGCGGTATGAAACTACTTTTAATTCTGACTATTAAATTTGCCCCTTATTCGCTCTCCAAACACCCTTAAAAAAACAGTTTCTTTCCCTCCACTGCCTCTTATTAAATCTTTTCCACGCCCTCTGCCTCCCATCTTTCGTCTAAATCACTATCTTTTTTCACCCCCTCCCATGACTAGCACGTACCCTTAACCTTTCCACATCGCCAAAATCACAATGTTTTCCCTTCTTCGTATATCCAATCGGTAAGCCAGAGGTATCGAATTATCGCGAATTTATAGGCCGAGTTCATTTCAATTTAACGATGGTGGACTGGATAAAAACTACAGAATACACTTCACAAGAACACTTCTGCAGGTCCTGAATTACAATTAAGCTAATAGAATGAGTTAAACCGAAATTTTCATAAAAGGTATTCGCAAAACTTTGGTGTCCCTACCTATTGCCGATTATCGTTGTCCAAATTTCCCAGAGAACACGTGTCTGCACCTTGTTTGAGCAACAAACCCGATTAGACTCTTCGCTAGACATTCTTACCCGACGGTCGTCTCATCAACTGCACCCCATTTGCAAAGGTCCTTTTTGAAACACTTTTATTCTCCTTATATGCATTGCAGTGTCAATTTCTATCTAAAAAGATGATTAAGCAACTTAATCACCCAAATTCGAGGTCGTTCACTAGAATGTTAACACTCCCGCATCTTTATTCAAAATCAGATACGAAAATGAAATCGGCGAAGCCATCCACTACGTTCAAAAGTGTGAGTAGTGGATTCATAACCTATTCTAAGAAAAAATCATCAAAAATTCCGTACTTACAAAAATTCAGATCAGCAACGGAATTCACAGAAACATAGCCGACTTACCTGAAAAGAGAAAGAACACGTTTTAGAGTTTTTATTACACAATAAAATCAAATCTTATTCATATCAAAGCACTGGGAAATTGTTTAAAACCCATAATAATCTCGAAAGAAGAGCTCGCCTTGTAATATTTATAAACGATATTACTGACATTCAAGTAATCGAAAAAAGATCTAAGAAGAAGAACTAGAAATATATTCACTATGCAACACATTAATTAGAAATTAATGTAATTGCATCCCACGCATGCTTAAAAGTTAAAGGAACATGAATGAGGGGGAGAGAAGCTAATTGGTCTTTTTGTTAACAGATTTAAGTAAGTACAGAAGAAACAAATAAAACACGGTGGCCAAGGAATACGAGGGAGTCTCTGTCTTGTGCTGACATGGAATGGATGAAATCAAGTGCACAACTAAATATCTAGTTGATCTCGTTTATTTTCTTTTACAAATTTCTGTACTTAACTCTGTTTAGAAAAATTAATCTCTTGGATTCTTACTCCTTCATATTTAATGAGCGATAATTATAAATATCATATCAGTCCTAAGATAACCTATGCTTCTGAAAAGTATTTAATCCAATAAATCTTAATTTTGCGGCACATTGTAACTCTGAGTAATTAATAATGATTACTCACGAAAAAAATACTGAAAAGGTACACTTTTTAGCTTACTGAATATTTATCTTTAAAGTAAATATTTTTTTCCTGAATTAAATACAGAATGACTTAGGTAAGTGCACTGGCACTTGTTGACGAGGTCATTTGATACCTTTTACTGGATAGATTATGTACCAGATGGTGTCTCTGTGATTCAAAACGCGTCGTGCGCATTAAATAATTGCAGAAAAATTCTACAAATAAGAAAAAGGGAAAAGAAACTAACTTTTATTTCAATATGATTTGTTACCATTTTATATTAAAATATAACTTATGGCTTGAAGATTCTACTTGAGGAAGAGTAGCAAAATCGATTGCCATTTAAAATCAGATTCATTCTCCTATAAAATCGTTTCTGGCATGATTTGGTGGAATTTGGACGCATCCATAATAATAACTTCAAACGGCAATTTCCACTCCTATTTACTTTTCAAACTACCGACCATTGTTTCGATATATTAGGTCACAATCAAAGTGAAAGAGGCACGATTGATAACTTGAAAATGACAAAATACGTTGAAGTCATGGCCGGTCAAGTTCAATTTTGTTTTAAAGTGTGGTAATCACCATTTGAAGTTTTTATCATGGATATATTCATTCTCTATTAAAATATTTTTCCATGGCACGATTAAATAATTACGTTCAAATTCCATATCCACAGGGAACTTTCCGAGCCTAGATGACCTGGAGTGGGAAGGAAAGAGGTCAAAGTGAGGAAAGTAGAAGGAAAGCAGAAGGATGGGAATAGGGGTGATGAGAGGAGGTAGGTGAGAATGAAGAGAGGGGATTCAAAAGTGATCCTCTTGGGGGATTCCAACCATTGTTCGTTCGCTCCTTCCCATTGTGGCCCACTGAGTGAGTGCTCACCTGGGAACAACGGAGTGGTATAAAGTTGATGACGACGAATGGTGCGCATAAATTGCTGCATTTCCTGCCTCGAATCACAGGGCGACTTGAATGAGGGGGACGCGAGCTGGAATTCTGAGAAGAGAAGCCGAAATCCTGCGCGGAATCATCTCGAGCGACGGGGAATTCGGCCCTTTGGCATTAGCGTCCTTCGCACAGCGGAAGCGGAGACAATGAAATGAAGGGAATCGGGCGAAAGTATAAACAAAAGAGAGAGTTAAGGTTAAAGCAGGGAAAAATGAACTCCGCACTAACTGAGCTACCTATCATCGGGTGACCCTCAAGGAAGCGCTCTTGGGCCTTTATTGCTTCTAATTTACCAAGTTGACCTAACAGAAAAAACTAACTACGGTATAAGTTTTTTTCACAGATTATTGCATTAACTATCGAGGAATACAAAACGTGAGAGACCTTGAATATCGTCAAAACGACGCGACGTTAACAAATTGAAGCGTTGTGTATCATTAAATGGGATGATATAAATGTGCAAACATGCTGTGTTAAAAGTATGTAAACTTATTAGTAGTATTAAACAAAAAGCATAATTTTACCATCAGGCTTATATTTAGAAGTTCAAAGGTTATCTTAAACTTTTTTTAGTTTCAGGACGGAAGAGAATGACAAATTTAGAGTCCACCACTCAAAGTGTCTTGCTGCGTGGGGCATCAATGGCACTCCATGGCATTGCCTTCAGGAAGGCGAATTTTGAGGTAAAGTAACTAATTTCTCATACAATACTCCTTTTTTTCTTTTTGGATTGGCAAATAACATCGGAGGTAATATGTGACTTAATTAGTCCAAGGACGTGGTAAGACCTAACCAATGATGGTTGTCTAGACGACATAAAAACCGGTTTTTGAGATATTGAAGCCTACTTGAATTGGTTTTATGATATGCAAATTTCAAGTAAACCATTTAGCAGCTCCATCCAATGATGTTTATTTCTCAGATGCCGGAAGAAATGGTATCAGTGGTGAGATATCATATTCTGGGAATTAAAAAAAAATCTCATAACAGTTTGACGAAGTAAGTTAATCGCCGCAAACATGGGAATTGAGGAAGATCGATTGATATACAGCATCCAAGAGGCTTGCAGACTGATAAAATTTACTTAAGACTCGGACGCAGAGCCACCAGGTGGCCAGTTGATAAAATATTCACTGTGGAGACCATTAGCAGTGGCTCAATCCATCAGCCGCCGCTGCCCTTAGCCGGTCCCATCCCATGGCCTCAATAGCTTTAATCACTTTTCCTTTTCACCGATTAGCTCCCTCCACTATCGAAGATAACCTTAAGCCACCCTCTAAATACTCATATAGGTCTAATGAAAAAAAAATACCCCGGTGTGAAATTTGGCCACTAAGTTTCCCCTCTCCCCAAATATCCCTTGGCAAAACAATATAATTCAGGTTCAAAAGTATGGTTGAATATAAATTGGAGGTGTGATAGGGTGAGAATTGAGGATGTATACTGAAATATAGGAGGAGAAAGAACACTATGGATCGCTATGTCAGCAATAAAAGACACTTTGTTACTTCCACAATCTATTTAAAAATTCCGACCCGTTTCGTCTGTTACACCATTATCAAGTGCATAAAATATAATATATATATATTTTATAACAGCTAAATATATTTTATGTACTTTACAATGGCGCTACAGCCGAAACCGGTAGGAATTTTTAAATATATTGTGGAAGTAACAAAGTGTCTTTCATTGCTAACATGGAGCCCTTCCACAACGTAAAAGCTTCAAGTTTCGATTTGAATGGATGACTGTACCGCGTCAAAGGAGACGAACACCTTGGATTGGCGTGTGATGAGACAGAGCAGTTGCTACGGGGAAAACATAATGGATGGAAAATTTGATGAAAATATCGCAACAGAAGACCATTTCGCCGCTCTCATAGTTTTCCGCGCGTTGTTCTTGTTCACTCTTTCAACCGTAGAAGCTAAAAAAATTTAAGTTGAGACAATTTTTAATGATTTGTTGTTATAGTCGAATAAACAATGAGTAAAAAGATGTATGATACAGTAGATTCCGTTTAATGGGTCCACCGATTACTTGGGGCAGCCGCTTAATTGGGGCAGATCTTGAAGAACGGAACCTATTAGAGGAATATCACAGAGTATTCTCCACTTAATGGGGACAGTATGCCGCTTTATTGGGATATGAGTCGCCGACATTGACTATACTCGCAACGAAATTAATTTTTTTGTTTTCAGAATTATATTTTTTTATGTTTTCTCCTTTGATTTACTCTTATTTTTCACAAATTTTCCTATTGTTGATCTATTTTGAAAGCTCTTGTTGTTCTATTATCCGCAAGAGGATAGAACTTTTCTTAATAGGACTTAGTAATAGACATTCATTCAGCGTCGCCCGAGGCTGTGAAAAATATTTTTAACTAAATTGTTATAATTCTTAAAAATGATAATAAGTTAACTAAACTCGCTGATTTGTTAATCAAATTAATAGTTTAATTAACTTATGTTGCATTATAAACATTATTTACTCTTCTTTCTATCATTTTAACGTTTGTTTATGCCCATATACAGAATAGTTCGCCTAATTAGGGCAGCCGCTTAACTGGGGCAAAGTACACAAGTCCCGATATGTCCCAATTAATCGGAATCTACAGTACTACCCTTCAAAGCTTCGGTAGAATTTCATACAAATGCTTAAAGTTTAGCGTTCTTTGCGGCGTTAGCAGTGCCTCGGTAAGAAGAAGGACACGGGGAAGAAGAGCGTCGGGGAGGAAAAAGAACTTGCATGGGAAAAATAGAGAGAAACGGAGCTATACCAATCTTTGAATTACAATCTGTTATGAGCGCTATGTTGATGAGCACGATAGCAAAAATCATCCACTTCGGCATAGGGTACGCCACCGTAAGAGGATAAAAATTCATAACCATTTGAAACCCATCGTCTATGCCTCAATTTGAAACAGACCTCCATGATGGTGGCTTTCATATTCCCAGAACATTGATAGCAACTCAAGTAATGATAATTATGATACAGCATTCTGAAGTCTTATTAAGATGGGAATACATACACCGGTAGTCTCGAGTCCGCACACTTTCAAACTGGTCTTTGCCTATGCTCATGTACCCGTTACTATGACAACTAGTAATAGAAGTAATAGTAATAGAAGAGGCAAGGATTTTCATAAAACTCATTCAATGCAGGCAAATTGTTCGAAAAGAAAGCTTTGATTTTTTTGGTATTTGCCTCATTATTGGGATCACTAAAATCATGCTTTCTCAAATATCGAAATCTTGTCACTTGGGATCTTCTCTACACAGTATAGAAGATTTGTTCGGTACATCCTCGTTGTGTTTACAAATGATGCTTGATGAATATCGAGGAAGATATTTATAATTTTTTATGTGGGCACATCAGCTCTGTGACGTTCAGTCAGTCAGGACTGAAATGTTACTCACATCGGCAAGAGAAGTCCACCCCTCAATTGTCACCCCGTCCTTTCCAAACCCCGCAATTCCACCCACGATCGTCCGACTCAAGTCCTTCTCCTCTCTTTGAGCACACCTCCACTCTACCTCCATCCCCTGAGGACGACTCGAGCCCCACCTACCCCATTTAACTACCTCCCTTCTCTCTCCCTGCACCCCCTCCCACTCACCCCGCCCCAAGTATTACGGGCCACCCGCCTCGTTTATAGCCCCAGGTACACTTTTACATGTCCACTTTATTTATTCATGCGGGGCAAGAGAGGAGGGAGAAAAGAGAGGAGGGAGAAAAGAGAGGAGGGAGAAAAGAGAGGAGGGAGAAAAGAGAGGAGGGAGAAAAGAGAGGAGGGAGAAAAGAGAAGGGTTTCTCGTGTAGTGTGATGATGATGGAATGCTCGCGATGCGAGGGAAGAGTCGGGGGAGGAGAGGGTGAATGGAGACAGCGAGGGAGGGCAGGCGGGCGGGGTGGGGGAGGGAGAGGGGCTTTGGGGTCAAAATAAATAAGGTCACGTGGGCGAGCGAAGGGCGTGAGGAGGAAAAACGAAAATGAGGATGTGGAGGAGAGGAGATAAAGGAGTGTGGAGAAGCAAATAAAAGTATGAAGAGGAGGAAGAAGAGATTGTTAAATGTGTATTTTAATCACTCCTCATCTACAGCAGTGACGCCAACTTACAGTGACAAATTTAAAAATAATCTGGAATGAGATAAAACACAATAAATATTTAAAAAAAAATGAAGAAATCAGAGGAGAGGGGAAAAAATAGCAGACAGATTGGACATGGCTTGCGTTTTGTTTTTTGTTGTTGTTACATGGTTAATTCGATCGATCGATTTTATTTCGATCGGTCCATTATATTTACCATGTAAATTGTTACATGGTAAATAAAATGGGCCGATGGAGGAAGGGAGTGATTTAATATGGGGGGCAAGGCGGTATCAAGGTAAGAATGCTCTTGGGAAGAGATACACGTGGCAGAATAGGCAGATGGAGTCGGGAGTGTGAGGGTGTGGTGAATGGAGTTGTTATTCTAAAATTCAGTAGAGAAAGGAGTGAAGCAGTTTTGAATCGATTTAATATGGGGTCATAGGGAGAGCAAAGAGTATGAAGGAGCCTCCAAAGCGATGTTCGCAGCGAGAGAGGGTCAGAGGCCGCTAGCGATGAAATAACGGTTTCCTAATATTTTATTCGGTCGGGGAGAGAAAGATGTTCTCATTAAAATGCATAATTTAAGGGCTCCTTTTCACGGCAAAATTAACAGAAGAGAATCCTTAGGTGAAACAGTTAATGGGAACGAATCAAATTAGAGCAGATTCTAATTTCCTTCAGCAATTTCATGGGCTAATTAAGCCTCAACTTAACTCACTCACCATTACCTGGCGTAACTATGGAGTTTAACTCTTGAAGAGAGCGCTACTGTTTCACAGCAACTTAGAGTGGCGTTCCTCAACTTGGAAAAGAAATTTATTTAAAATATTAACGTTATCTATCTATCAACAGCAATGTGAACCAATGAAAGTTATTTGTAAGGATTTTGCGATTGATCTGGGCTTGTCTGTGGCCTAACCTTTTATTAGTGAAATATCGAACTAATATGTCTGGATAATATTAAGCAAAGTTACGCCAAGTTAAGTTGTATTCAACAGGGCTTTAATCCTTAAATTAGGACTAAGTTCAATGGGAAAAGAAAAAAATTCCTAACCAGGAAATGAACTCGTATTCCTTTAACTGCTGGTTAGGTAGGCATAGAAATATAACAATGCGACAGTTGAAGTGCTATTCTTCCGTCACGGTGACAAGGAAAAGCCGAAATGCATCCATGAGGTTGGTGTGGTGGATAGAGTCCTGGCTTCCATCCCTGACGGTCCGGGTTCAAATCCCGACGGTGTCGGTGATTTTTCAGAGACTGTTCGATCCCTCCTTCAATGCTTCGTGAAGAGGACATTTCCAGCACAAAAATCCGATCACCTGATAAGACGATATGTCGTGGTTTCATTGGCGCTTATAGCGATGACGATGCACTACGAGCACGCTAATGACGATGCCGGGTTTCCTCCAATCCTCCATCCCTGCCCTTCCATCATGGCGCAAATGACACAATCTGTCGGTCACCTCCTGCACATACCATTATGATATACAAATGAATGTCATCACTAAAACTCTGATATAAATGGTTGGATACTACAGTCGGTAGCGTTCTGGAATGGGAAGCAGAGGTAATATTTCATGAAGCTTACATCATCACTGTAGATGGTGAACGGTATAAATCATCAAAATAAAGAATAGAAATACCTCACATGGCCCGGCGTAATTCCATCAGGATAAATGTAAAGGGACAAAAGGTGATAGTGAAATGACAACAAAAGAGAATGTACTCATGCGCAGAAGATGAGGAGAGAGAAGATGTGCATTAACAAAATTAAAGGGAAAATGGTTCAAAGATACAGGAGGACTGGACATCATAACGACGGTCACTTGATTCAGAGCGAATGCAGCCAATGAAATACTCAATTTTAATGAAACGAGGTCGGATGGACGAGAGAAAGAAACTGAGGGGACTCATTAAAAGTCGAATTTAATGGGATATAATTTCTCATCAAGTTTCAAAGTAAAAGCATACCTACACTATCCGCTTCACCTTCGAGGTTACGCTCGAAAAGAAACGTCATATATTAAAAAACTTTTAACCAAAAAAAGATATTTTAGCCGATGCTAAAGAATTTCCGTGCAACAGACGTAAAAATTAATTCAATTTAAATAGAACATAGTGGCGATGTAATATGCTGATAAGCACAATATACTGATCGAGTTTCCCGCAAATATGCGCAAATACCCAAGTCTGACACCCTGACAATGACGTTGTTTCTCACAGAAAATATAGCTACATCTTTTCCAGAATCGAATGAAAACAAGCACGGGTGTTGATGATTTGCACAGGAATGGATATGCTAGATTTAATTCGACAACTTCATACATATATTGAATGGAAATAATCATTGCTAGTTGGTACATGGTTACCAGTGAATAATAAGGCATCCAATAATATAAAAAAATGCATTTTAAGCCGATAAAGTGGTCGTAACCTCCCGAGGAAGATGAGCGAGTGTTCCAGGTTGTTATCACAATTTAAGAAAAAAATAAGGGTTACGAACTACGGGAATGCTTGGATCAGGCACCTATCTCCTTTTCTATATTTTGCATTTATTTATTATATTTTGTTAACGGCTTGTGTCCAAAAACACCCCTTGGCACACTCCCATTTAGGTGGCTAGCGGAATAATATATGTAGATGCAGATGAAGATGCCATTCCATCATTGTTTATCCACGCAGAAAAGGCATCATCCAAATGATTGAACGCGAGAGAACGATGAATTGGATAAATTGGTTCAGAAACAAATATCGTAGAGGGCGTAATAGGAAAGGTGAAACCAGAGCCCTCTATAATGATCTATCTTAGCTGCGAAGTAGAGCCATCGCAGCCCATTATTGCTTGACACATGGCGACTGTGTTAAAGCAGAGGCGTAGAGATATGCTTATTTTGTTTATTTTAATTTTTATCAAACGAAATTGAGAGAAATGAGCATTTACTTAGAAAAAAAGATTTATAATCTATCTGTACATCCGTTTAAGGGTTTCCACTTTATTTCCGACATTTCCATAGCTTAAAATGTTTATAGATAGGTTCCTATAGGCTCCAAAAACATCCCAACTCATCTCAAATGCTCAACGTTCTTCATACGTTCAATAAACCCTATAAAAACATATCATCCCTTTTCCCTACGGTGGTATTCAGCCTCAGAATCGCTGATACTGGCATTACCATTTTGGAAGCGCAAGCGACAACTCGATGTGGTGACGAAATAGCGCTGTACTGTAATCCAGAGGAATCTAGAAACTAAAATAAATGCTGATCATCAGTGATAAAACAGAATACATGGAGTATATACAGTAAAGCACCCATCTATAGCTGATTCGTCATCATATCCGCGGTGCAAATTCATTTTGTGAGGTAGAATATTAAATGAGGCCACGGGCGACGAACGTTAGGCTGATTTAATAGCCGCATATACTTTAATTTAGGCTTCCATTTGGTAGCGAATGTAATTGACTCACTCTAAATATTTACTGTTAAAGTCGAATCATTGCGTTTATTAACGTTTGAAAGGGTTCAAAGAAAAAGAGGTAGTGGGTATTTCCATTAAATGAAAACCGTGTCATAGCCAATTTCGAGCGTACTATCCGAGAAGGCATGGCTTTTGTACGGCTCGGAAGCTTTTTATTTCAATCTATTTGAAAACATTACGGGAAATATGTCGAAATATAAAGAAATGTGAGAAAAATTTGTTTTCCATACCCATTCAAAGTAAAAATGATGTACCGATAGTGCTTAAACCAATAAATTATCCGTGGTCACAGCAGTGATTGTGCCCCGGAAATTTGTAGCATTAAGCGAGAGAGGTTAAGCTAGGCGGCTAATGCGGGAATCCCTACATTTTCCGCACAAATACCTGCATTCGATCGGCTAAAACAAAAAAATTACGAAAACTGTTTGCAACTCGAATGGAGTGACATTAAATTTTTCTTCCAGCATCAAAGAGACAGCAAATTTTAGCGTACAATCAAACAATTCCACCTCGCTGGTTTTGAATTATCCAAGAAGAGAAATAAAATGAGCAGTTGAATTACGGGTACGGAATATTTTCACTCAATCCCCATCATAAAAATATATTTAGTCTGATGAAGTATAATTTAATTTGATTTCTCAGCCAGTATTATCCAACTGAAGTCGATATTAATAAATATACTATAAATATATTATCCAAGGAAACCCCAGAAAGACTACTATAATATATATTTTGCTAGTAAAATGGATATTTTAGGCCTAAAATTCTTGATAATTTATGCTTGATATGAGAATTGATCTTTGTACACGCTTTTTTCGCAAAATTTCCTTTGAAATGCAATCGGTTTCATCCAACAACGGGCGTAAACTGGGGTATATCACAATTCTTTTACTCCTATAATAACGGTCTTCCAAAACTAAAATATTTCAGCATTTTTTAGTATTTATTTCGTTATAATGTTGTAAACCATCACCATGCACATAGATTCTTATTAAAGTGACTTACTTCATATATAACTACGTCGTAGAATAAGCATGAAAAAAGTGATGACATTCACCCATTTTCAAGGAAGTTTACGTACCAAGGTTTATAGACCTCGCATTCCTCCAAGGTTGATAAAAGTTCTTTATGTACTCACACTCGCCATTAAACTACAGGGGTAACCCTGTCCTACTCTAAGGGAGGGTATCGTCGGAGTGGGTTGCTAGGGAGACATAAAATAAATGGCTTCATGAGGGTCATCCCCTAGGGAAATGAGGCTGAAACACTCCCGCGTATAACTAACTAATGAGTACAGGGAATAACACTGGAAAAAATGGAGTAAATACCGGCTTCTAAGGTAAACAGCTATTTGGAGAATCTATACGCTGAAAGCAGGTGAATAAAAACTATATCGGAATTGTAGTTTGCATGTGAAATAAGGAGGAGAACAACAAACGCAAGGTATTGGGGAAAATTTTGGTTTTATAAAACTTCCAAAGGGCGGAATAGTGGAGACAATGGTGGAACTTATGATGACGCGCACGTTCTGCATATTTTAGACTCTCTTTCATAAGGCCTAAGTTATCCTCGTAAACATCAATCCATTGAAAAAATTCATTCCTCACTTTGAGTGAGGCTAAATAGTAGGTACATACCCAATCTACAATTATTACAGCACAGCTATTGTGCCGGTAATGGAAAATAGTTTTTCTCCAGAGGAATGTTTTAATTTGATGTATCAGATGTATGTGTATATACATATATATCTAATAAATAAAAGGACGCACATTTTTATTCTTGCCATCAATTTTCAGAGAATGCGTGAAAATCACTTCGAACACATCCAAGATCCTGTGTGGGCTTCCTCTGAGGGTGATATTAAATTATAGAAAGAGACAAAACTCTAGGGGGAGAGGGCAATATCAGGCCTATAGGGATGCTGGGGTATCGTTACAATGCCATTTATCCTTGTGTTTTGTAACCGAGAACATCTGATGCTGTAAAAGCGGCAGGCACGCTTGTTCTGAAGGATGATTCGTTTGTTTATTTTCAGAGAGCGATCAAAGAATTAGCAGAAGAGTACAAATGCCGAAAGAGCATGCTTTGGAAATTTCTAGTGCTGTAGTAATATCTATAGTATTATTTTGGAGCCTTCGGCGACGTCTATTATCAGCGTCTATCTTCCGGGTGTACATGGCGTCGGTTGACTTTTCATGACAACAGTTTCGCCGCCTTTCCTGGAGGCGTCCTCAGGTCGAGACGATGGTCGTTGCATTCTGTCCAATATACATATCCAGACGGCCGCCTGCCCTTGCTCCTTCAGAAAAAAATAATTAGCCGGACACCAGTATATATATATATATATCGCCCAGAAAGCAACAACGGACCTGAGGACGAATCCAGGACAATTGATGAAACTGTTGTTAAGAAAAGTCAACAGACGCGACGTATACCCGGAAGATGGACGGTAATATATCTGATATATTTCTTAAAATTGATGCATATATATGCTCACAACTGGTATATATTCTCATTTTGCTTCACATTGGTTATATAAATTGCTTTAAACTGGTATAAATTATGAGAAGACTCCACACAGAGAAAAATGTTCAGGCGGTACGCCTAAACGTTCGGCCCTAACGACCAAATATTTTAATCGGTATGGGGCTGACTGAACTTTTCAGTGAATTCAACAGAAAAGTCCAGTCACACCAGTTTAGATGCTCCCACCAAAGTGTTTCCTGCGGGTGACAAAATGATGCAGTTGTTGCATAGGAACAATCTAAATAATATGACTAAATGAAACTTCATCAGAATGTCTGAATTGAGTCAGTGCTATTAGTCAAACACGACCAGATCCATAATCTCAACTACCTTCTGTGATGGAGTTTGGGTAAAACCAAGGATATTAATAGAGGGTTTAGTCACCTTGATAATAAAAGAATAGGTACTGTCTTTACAGAATTTGATTAATGTGACTAAATTGTTTAATTAGCCTGTTTGAAATTTTTTTATTATATTGGTCAAATGCTTTACTAATTTGTCTTTTTTTTAACTCCCTTGCGGTTGGTGTAAAAGTTAACGTACAAGCTGGTATTTTGATTAATTTATCTCCCCATAAATAAGGTAGACAATAACTGGACCTTTTTTCGCATGAAGTTTATTTATTAAATATCTTTAGTACATACAAAAATATTTTGCTCATTCTCAAGTATTCGTGAAAACGGACAGCTTAACATTTTGCATTCAAAGCATGAAACATTTTCAGTTAAATCAACACTAAATGATGACAGATGATAACTCCATGATATTGTAGTAAGTTGAGAATAAAATAGGAGACTTCATTAGAAGTATTGACAATAATTTAATTTTACATTTCCAAAATTGGGAGATCCTAACTCATTGGCACCCACCACAATACAAGAATTGTCTTTAAATTTGATACCGTTTAAAATGACATTTGTGGATGCTCTACACAAACCTTGGAAAAAATTTGGCATCTTACTCTTAACTAGAGGAAAACAATGTATTTTATCTGCTTGAATGACATTGCAGTTTGAACTGAAAGTTATCCTTTTACGAAATCCTTTTTGAGATAGAAAGCGGTAGGCTAAACTTAACCAAGTTTTAATACAAATAGGCATTGGAGTGTCGATACGACTAGAAATAACAGTAGCAATTCGTTGTAACATTCTATGCCTTCTTTCAAACTTTCCACTCCATCTTTCCACTAATTCATACACCACGTATGAATTAGTGGTCCGCAGTTAGAACACAGCAGTAATAAAGCATGAAGCGAAACTTGGGTTTAAAGGAATTACCAAATAACCTAATATATGTATAGAGAATGATGTTGAACAATAAGGTAATAAAACTGATCGATTAACTCAACTTGAATCGATGTACAACGCAGGATTTCAACAATATCACGTGACATTAAGAAAAGTCTCCTAGATGGGTCGTCTTCAGGCACTAAATTTCCTATCATATCGGCAAGGCATAAAACGAAATTGATCATTTCACTGGCTGATATTCTAATAGACCCACGACATAGTTCTTCTTTAGCAATAGCGGCAGGTTTATTAGAAACCGTATCTCCATATTTAAATATAATAATTCTAAATCCAAGCTGATCTTCGGCGCAATACTTCTTGGAAATTAAGTCTGGCATAATATTTATAAGGTCATATTTGGCTACAAACTATGACTAACCTAACCAACTAAAACTATGACTATGACGACTTCTAAGATATCATGCATCAAGTCGAGGCTTCCCCCTTCTATTACGTTGAACCTTTCTACCTAATTCCATATACATTTTTCCATCATTCCAGTAAGAGAACAGTTACGCACTTCAACATCAGCAACACATTGTAGGTTTCAACAGTTCTCAATAGTTCCTTTTTTTCTTCAGTGCATGAGCAGGACTCAGATTTAGTAAGTTTAAAAATTTGACAGATATAATTAGCACTAAAGCTCTCTATAAATCCAAGAATACAACGAAAACCAAGATTGTCATCAATAATAGATCCCAATGCAAAATACACTTGAACATTTCCATGCTCTGTCACAACAAAAATATGTACCTTGATAACTAAGAAAATTTAACCCTTCAATGAACTTACCAGAAATAATATGGTTGCTTGAAGAATCAAAAAAAGGATTATCGGGCTTCCAGTAATTAGAATGGAAAAACATAGTCAGAACTCTAAACTAGACATAAATTCAGAGGGGAGACATGGACAATACAGATAAACTGCTCCTAGTTGGTATAGTCCACTATGAGACCCTAAATCAAATTCCAATTTCAAAATCATCAAGAAATAATAATACGGCAATTACCAAACATAACTAATTAAGACTAACAGTCTTTCCTTGGCGTCTTGTTCAAAGGAGGCTCGTCTCGCACAGAGTCGATGTTAGCACGGAACACCTTGCAAAATTTTAGAAACTGGTCTGGCGTCAGTAATATTTGTAGAGTATCTCATCTAGTAGCTGAAAGGCTACTTTGTCGATTTCTGCTCCTTCAAAGAAGTACAATGGTTAAAACTTGATAACTAAATTTAAATCAAATAAAAATTGAATTAACACCATAAATTAGGTGTTAAATGTAAGTTTCTGCAAAAAAAATACAAAAAAGAGGAGAAAAATACGCCTGCAAGAAGGATTGAACGTGGCCCCCCCGCGTTGTAACAACGGTCTCTAACAACTAGTCTAAATCGGTTACCATAATAAATATTTACAAAAACGCCGCAATATATTATTATTGTAAATAATCAACCTTTGTTTTGAAATGTGAATAAAATGTGACTACAGTCTCCATTTGTAAGTTTAAGAGGATTACTAAATGCACACAATTACATTACGTAGTTATATATCAGTATCAAACGTAGATGCGTAAGAAAACTTAATTTGCAGGCTTTTTTCTATCGCTCTTACGCACTAACTGGCAGAGCTTCGGTAACTATGTACGTAGAGCTTCAAGCATACCGACAGAAGATGAGTAGTGATGACTTCTGAACAGGGTTGACTAGACGTGTTCCATGTTATTTGTTGGAGATACTCTGGGTGATGCGACTAGACTAAGCTAGAGGGGCAGCGCAAAGCGTTTAGACAATCTACCAAAATACCTCGGATTACGTGGCAGAGTGTCCAATAATTGCCATAGAGGGGGCGGACTGGATAGCGTTTAGCTGTAACACCCAAAGTTGTTTTCTCCGTGCACCCACATAACTCACCAAAAATAATTGCATTATGCTTCTAATGTATTGTGTTCACCAGTGAATTGGGTGGCTGCTATAGGATGTACGACTACCACATCGGGGCGATTTATTATTATGCTGATGAATTCTTGCATTTCTCCCCCATCTACCCGGGCAAAACACGAAAAGGGCATCGTGGTGTGTGTGCCGTTCCGCTGCTAATCGCAAATTTGCATATGGTCGTTTTGGATCCTATGGAGACACACCACGGAAAAACCGGTCGATTGCCAACTCAACTTGGCCAAAGAGTAAAAAATGATTGTAGCAGTCTGCGCACCTAATCATGATCTCCCCACAATTCTTCTTTGAGCTAATCTTTTTACAAATTCGTATTTCTTTTATTTCACATCCTTCTATTCCTGTTCCTTGTATTTTATATTCTAGGTTTCCTTATCCCATTCTTGCCATTCATTTATCCCGGGACGATTGTCTCCACCTGGCCATAATGCCCCAAGATGTAGCCGATCATGTTGCTTCTTCTTCTAACCAAGGTTTTCTCGAGGCTTCTCTTCTCTCCTGCTCTTTTTTAGGACTTACTCATTGCTAACTCCCCCTATCAATTTTATCCTCATCATAATTCTGTGGCACCGCATTTCGAAGGCCTCCGACCGTGATTTATCCTCTTCTGCGATTGTCCGTGACTTACTTCGATAGAGAATCATACTCAAAATATAAGTTCTGAAATAGTGTTTCCTTATATCTATGTTTAAATTTTTCTTAGTAAATAGATCTTTTTTTGAAAGATTTTCCTTTCCCTGTTCACTTGAGCTACTCTATTTATTTCGCTCATCTCCCATTTTTAGCTATAACGCCTCCCAAATAACCCAATTCATCCACCTCATCCAGTTTTTGTTTGCCAAATTTAAATTAAGTCTTAAATTCTTCTCTTCTACAGCATAATTACATCTTAATTTGCTTTAGGCTTATTTTCAGCTGATATTCACTTGTTATCCTTCTCATATTAATAGATATCTTTTTTTTTTAATTCTTCTCTGACTCTGCTTTGACAGTTATGTCATCGGCAAATCGTAGCATGCTATTTTCACGCCTAACCTAATTTCATAATATCTACTGTCCATTGATTCCGGTTGGTCCATTATTTGAATTGCGATTTTAACTTCGGGGAGGGGGAATAAAAATTTAAGTCGTTTGGTGGAAGGCTTGCTTGATCCCAAAGTGCTTAAGGGAATTAACCATTTAAAGGAAGTCATTCCAATTCACTTTCCCACCATAGTTGAGCTTCCTCTGGTTTTACGAAATAAATTTATACGACGGCCGCTTTCTTTTGCTTTTAAGCAATAATTTATTGAGCCGCGGCTGAAATTACTGGCTTTAATCCGTGAGGATACCAGTTCCTTTCGGTTCAACCTAACGGTTTTTATACTCTCGTCGGGGCAATTTTGATGGTTACCAGAAACTGTGATTACTCATGGTGAGGAAGAGGTAAGGCAGCTCATAAAATATTCGAGAGGGATTTGAAAAATAATGCGAGGGATATTAAGCAAACTTAAAATTTGGTCATTGTATCCACGTAACGAAAGTTTATTAATGCATGTTCAGCATTTACTTGGAGTCGTGGTAAGCCATGTATTTCATGAAGTCATAACGTAATCACATAGCAGGATCGCATCGCACCAAAAAGGATAATGTACTGGAGGATGGGAGATAATACACGCCAAATTCGTTGTTCACATGGCTTTCATGGCTTTCAGGCAAGCTTGCACTTTAATTAATGATAACATTTCTAGTGGAGGGAATTACAGAAAATGCAGAGAACGAAAACAAGCGCTGTAAAAGCGAAATTTGCGGGACTCAAAAAAGAAGAATTTAGATGATAAGTGGTGGGACTGAGATTTATAATTACGGAAGATTGTACGAGTCAAGCTACAGGGAAAAGGCCAAGAGTAGTAAAGAAAGCATAGGAGGGAAAGAAAGGTTTTAATAAATGTAAACTGCAGCGTTGCATATATAACTGGCTAAGAGTCTGAATCAATGATAAATAATTGATAGGTTTTCATCCGGGTCAAGTTTTCTGTTATTGACGACGTATCGATGGCTGATCAGTTTCAGCCTTGAATATGATGGATCACTCAGCAATCGAAACGTCAACTATAACCAACAGCATGACCCACCTGGAAACCAGAAAGCAACTTATTAACATTATCCGCCTCGAAAAAGTCATAGTTTTCCAGAGATTGAATAGATTGTATTGTATTCAATCACCTTTATGACAATGGAAAATTCTACCGTACAGACGTTAGTGATGTGCAATTATTTTAACCGGCATTATTTCCGGGAAGACTTCACGGAAGCTGTTATCTCTCATTTTATCGTATACCCCAAGGTTTCGCCATCTCCTGAGTTACCATCTATTTACGTCTCGGCAAATGTAGCTCATCGAGGTGAACCGTTTGCCCGTCATCACTTCATTTCGTGTTATAGCCTCGTCCGAGTCGCGCCAAACAGCTTGGAGCGTGAGTGAAGACCCCCGGGAGGACGGAGTCCATATGAAACTGACAGGGATGGACAGACTACGGCGGACAGTCGGGGAAAATACCCCTCTAAGGGGAAAGAAGCTGAAAATTAAGAGTCTGAATTCCAACATTACTTGCGACAGGATTTATATTTATTTATTTTACCATACTGATGCATGCATGTAATATGTACATAAAGTACGATTGTGTCACAAAGTACGTACATGTGATCCCAAAGCGAATAAGCCATTAAAACTAGACACCATAATCTAAAGTATTATTTTACTTCCCACAGCAGTAATTTTCATACAAATCATGTTACGGTTGGTGCCATTAAGTAATGGAACACACTTCCTACGAGTATTGATTGTAATTGTACTATTGCGACGCTTACAATTAGATTTTATGAATATCTTGTGAATAAATCATACAACTGCATGCTTGTATTTGCACATTATCACACGAAACTGTTTAAGTAAACCTTAATTCCATATTGTGACTCGTACATTTTTTACTTTACATGTATGCATTATTACCTTATTATTTCGCCTGTGATGTAGTTATATTACTCGAGTGAGAGTCCTGATAGATTAGTATCTTTACCTGTGTGTGTGGCAAGTGCGTCGAATCGCAGAGATGCACCTTCATCATCCACCCACAACCGATTGGGAATCGATCGATTTCCGAGGATGGCGGATTACCGGCCGGCTGCAGCTGTCACGCCCCCCGAGATTCGAATTTCCCTCACGCTCCGCGAAATGATGCCCTTTTGACGGCAGGAACCACCGCCTCCCAATTGATGGCCGGAAACTCCGTTCGGAAGGATGGTCAAAGGACGACGGACCTCCCTTCTTATTACCAACTCCCTCTCTTTTCCATGCGCCTGCCATTCCGAACTTGACAGCTAATCCTTTCATCGCGGATGACGATCGGAATGCAAAAAAATAAAATACTACCTATGTAAAAAGATTACCAGAAAAAGCAAGTATAACTGATAACTTCAGACTTTGCTTTGTAAAATCTCTCCATATTGGAAATAAAGAAATAAAAACTTTGTAAGGCTCACTGTTATTTAATTATGGGCACGACCCGGGTTTCGTAACTTGGTTACATCGTCAGGTGACTGATCTTGCAGGCATCTTATATTTATATAAGAATAATATAAAGGAGTCAAATATATAAGGTGCATGCAATATCAGTCACCTGACGATGCAACCAAGTTACGAAACCCGGGTCGTGCCCATATTTAATTGACAGTGAACCTTACAAAATTTTTATTTCTTTAATTCGAATAAAGGGCAAGGAAAGAAAAAAGTGCAAGGTGACATTTAAAGCCCTAAAATCACCCGACATACCTATGCTATTGCACGGCTACAAATAATGGAATGCCATAAATATGTGACTGGAGACAAATCAAGACTTCAGAGAGGCAATTTATCAGTTACTTTCATGATTTAAAAAATTGCAACAGAGAAAACTGCGGGATGAGTAAAGCGCGGAACGCAGGTACGTTATGTTGAATAAAAACTTTTGGGCTATGTCGCCGCGTCAATTCTTGGGTGGCCCCAACGTTTCCCGACCGATGCTGGCCGCGTTTTCAAGGGATTATGAATCATAGATAATAGATCCAGAATCCTTTGAGAAAGTGACCAGCATCTGTCGGGAAACATTGGGGCCACCCAAGAATTAACGCGGCGAAATAGTCCAAAAGTTTTCATTCAACATGACTAGTACCCGCGAAAGTTTTAACGGAGAATTTTAAGAGATGTTTTCGTAGGCATTTCAAAAGCAGCAGTCCGTCCGCTAAGGCGTGGTTTCCCTTGGTGCCTGTCGTCATGAGCGGGCTAATGCCGAGTTCTCTCTACCATTCATTCACTGCCCTTCTCTCAATTACGGAAATGATATCAACTGTCGGTCGCCTCCTCCAAATATAGCACAAAATGAAATATGAGCTACAATGTGATGGGAGGCTCTAAGCAGCCCACGGCTAACCATTTAAGGTTCATGAGGATTACAGCCATTAGATTGCATATAATATACGTTTTCAAGCTATTATTGATGCTTAAATTCCAAAAACATTTATATGAAAGCGATATATCCTATATTTTCTGAGATACAGTCTGGGACGTGAAATAATAATACCAATTATTGCTCCCTAATCAATTGTCCATAGGGACATTTGTGTCCCATGACATAAAAGCACTAATTTTGTGAAAATTTAAGCACAAAAGTGAAGTTTTCGTACCTAATACACAGGATAGGTACCTTAAATTCCTGTTATAACTGACCTTCTCATTGATCTGATATAAAATGTCAAATTTCCACTTCGTAAACAGCATTTCAAGTGAAAGTTCTTAGCACTGTATAAACTACAATACCTAAAGGATAACACAAAAAGAATTTGAAACTAGAAGCCAACAGCCTATTATTCAATAGAGCCTCAATTCTTACAAACATACACCCTCTAATTTAATTTTGAGAGAATTTAAAAAAAATTGGGACATAAATCTCCTTTGGACCTTAAAAAGTTAACGAATAAGGGTAATTATATATGATTTAGGGAAGGAATCATAAGAAAACTGCCTTTTGAGTTTTCACCGTTGCCGAGAGCAAGTGCTGCAAAAAGTACGAGGAAGAGAAAGTAGAGAAATTATAGTACGGTAGAAATATGTCCACTTATTCATAACGGTATGGTGCTTGCCCTGCAAACTTCCTATGGCAATAGATTAATAACAAAAATAACCATTTATTAATTAGACTTGGACCAGAAAAAAACTAGTCTCAACAGAATTCAGATTCCTTGAGGATGTAGAATCCTTGAAATTATAATGGAAAGGAAGATTCACTAAAAAATAGTAATTTTTCCGAAAATTTAGCAAGAGTGAAGCCATTAACGCGTAATGGAACCTTGAAAACATTCATGAACCATTACCGTGAGGGAAAATTTATTCAATCACCAAACCATAATCAACAACGAAACAAATGACAAATCGACCATATGGGTAAGCTTGACACCTATTACACACCAGGAAAGCAGCAAATTACGCACAAGATTAATTATTTGTCGAAACTTCCCGAGAAAATAAACCACTTTCACCGATGCACTAGCAATGATAAACTTTATTGATCCATATTACTCTCATTCTTCCTAAATGAGAAATATTAACCAGCGGGGATATGACACACATTTTTTCCCCCTTGCTTGGGGAATAATACTCGTACGATCATGCATCCTTGATAATGCATTTTGCGAGGAGACCCACCAGATGGCAGAGATTGGGGCCAGATATCGGACATGCCACACAGCTTTAGTTGGCCACCTTCCAAACGAACTTCCCCCGTTTTAGCCGACCTTCAAAAATAACTTCAGATATAACGGATTCCCGCGAGTACAAAAGCCATACGGAATTTCTTTCATTAACAGCCCCAAAGGCAACCGTAGGTTTAGGAACTACTGATATCGTCTAGCTTTCCGATTGCATTATAGCCATGATGTATCGCATGCCCTAAAATTACTACATTTGACCGCTGCCGAGAGCATAAAATCCAATTGCTAGACGGGTGCCTGGTTTATGCAGAGGAAAAATTTGATCGTATACCTAATTCTTATCCCATATCCTCACCTTCTTTAATAGTCATCCTCACCCCCTTTCCAAGTTACATCCACCATAGTTACAACTTCAAGACCAGTGAACTTAACTAGAATGAACCGTGTTAATCATAAGTAAAACCGTGAGCTCGGGTTAAAATCATGGCGGTGGAAGACAATTTTCTTAAGCTGCTCGATTCCTACTTGGAGGATTAGTGCTGGGAAGTCCAGTATACCATCCGTGGGATGAAAGGTTATCCGTAATCCTTATCTTGGCTTTCCTTATGAGTACACTAAACTCGGCACCAGGTTTCTCTTCATCTTTGCGTTAGTTTTAACTGCACCCTACTGCACATTCAATGAGTCTCCTCACCTCCCAAAGTCTCCTATTTTCAAGCATTTTCCAAGCACAAGCATCCCATATTTTCATGAAATATACCAAGTTGTCTGACTTCGCACCTACTCAACCTTAAGCCAAAGTATTTGACGTGGAAATCAGAATTTAAGCACACGCTGAAAGATCATACCGATATAACGGCTGAACAATGCGCTCTCTGGCTATGCCACCTCGTCCTTCACCTGAACGATCACAGATTCGGTCAATGGGAGGGCGGCTAGTTGTTGGACGCAAGCCAGTCTGAAACAGAGAGAGATGAGGAAGAAGAACTGGAGGGAGAGAGAGAGAGAGAGGAGATGACAAGGAAGGTCGCAGCGAAGAAGCAGGAGGTGGCGCTAGGGGCGGTGCCATGACTACGGGACATGGACTTGTAAGGAGAGTAAAGACTGGGCATTACCAGATTATTTAACACCATCCGTTACACTGGTGAAGATAAGGAACCCCCCAACACTTGAAAAATGAATTGTTACACAACCATTATTATAAATTTATACTGGTAAGTATAATTAATTAATAATCATGTTATTGGTGAACATAACTAAATTATATTGCAATATTCAGGCAGCTATTTGAACGCAGCTATGAACTACTTAATCAATGATTGACGAATATTCAATGATTGACAAATGCAAGTCTTTGTTAATTTTTTATAAATATTCAATGATAATTATTGATGATTTTAATGATATATTTTAGGGCACACTATTGCTTACAATAGCAAATATATGAATCGCGGGCTTGCGCCTTATTTACCTACTTGTATATTCAACCCATATTTACTTGAAGGCAGAAATATTTTGAGCCCTTCCTTTATGTTTTGGTCATCAAAGCGTCGTCAAATTTAATTATACTGAGTTTCAGGATCGTCAAAAAACCCATAAATCCCGGAATGTGGCCTTGGGACAGGATGCTAGCAAACCATACATTTATAAATGCTGCATATCAGCAAACCACCCAGGTAAAATTCAGTTGTGCTAAAAAAATACGTGATTAGTGACTGATTATACTTACTTGTATAAAGCAGTCGTAAAAGATTGTTAATTTATTTCTTGAAAGTGAGAGCTTTAGATATGCATAGGGGTGTTCAATATGTCCACCTGAGTACTGAAAGATGAAAATATCTTAGGTACAGAAGTAACCGTCGAAATTACCGCAGTAACAAGGCAAAATATAGGGAAGCATGAGATACTCGTTTCGTACGTGATAATATAAGATGAATTAGAATAAATTAGCATTTTTCCGTCAATAATTTTTGAGTGCATTGCCGTAATTCCAAAAATGAAGTGTTTTTTCATATTTTGTTAAACTTTAAGGGCTTTGCAGGACCAGAGGATGCCAACCAATTTTTATTTGTTTTTCTTCCGTTTTTTCGATATAATTTGTAACTTCTCCGCGATATTAAATCCACGAAATAAAAAAATGAGTTTTTTGGCCCACCCTAGTGCTAAATGCTTTTCTAAGGAGACGTGTAGCACTACCACCTGACGGACGATCGTCGTAGATGCGAAAATAGGCGTACAGGTTTAATACAGCGTGTATTGGAAGGTCCACTCTCAGTCAGTCACACGGAAGGACAGCGCCCTTCGAAGTGGGCGGGAAACAGAGAATTGGGAATGTGCTGAGTTAGCAGCTGCAGGTAGGTGTGTACAGTGGGAGGGAGAGGCGATTTAATGCGTGGAAGTAGGATGGGATGAGTTCGTAGGGGAGGCCAAGAGCCTAACAAGCACTGGGTCTTCACAATCCTCCATGGCATCGGATACATTTCTTAATCTGCAAGCCGTGCAGTGTTGTGGCCAGGGGGGAGGTTCCGAGGGGTCCGGACCTCCCCCGAAATATAAAACACCATTATTTTTTTCATAAAATAAAACAAAATATTGAAAAATCATGGTTTTAAAGAATTTTCTTTAATAAACGAAGTTTTTCGATAGTGAAAAGTGTTAAATTAGTTAAAAACCCATAAGTTAGTACTGTGTTTTTCAAAACATTTCCCCCTGGTTTTGGACCCCTCCCCCCGAACGAAATTCCTGGTTACGGTGCTGAAGTCGTACACCAGCTACACTGAAAGGTAACGACTAAACAAATTCGATTCATATTCGAATATGAATTATATTCAATTCGAATGCATCGAATTAAAAATATATTTATCGGATTTTTTTGTCGAAAAGAGCAGAATCTAAAGCAATTAATATCAATACAACGCTATGATATCTATGACAAACGCTATTTATTACAAGAACATACTACCCCATAGCAATTTATTGTTTGGGAATAAAAATGAATTCCTATTCCCATCCGTTTGGCAAAATATCTCATTTTATCTTTTCTGTCAAATTTAGAAATATAGTGGGATAATGAAATAATTTCGTCTTTATTTTTCAAGCGTATTTAGGACAGCATTGTCCTCTCTTACAATTAAGTTGATTAAAAATCACAAACACCCATGCCCTGATAAGGAACTTTGAAGAGATATTCATGATGCAGGCGGTCAGGGAAGGATTTGAGTATCAACCGATTATCAGGCACTTCGAAAAGATCGTCGGTTCATAATGTATGCATTGACGACTTGAATCCCAATGATTTCCCTTATTTTGCTCACGTAAAACGTAGTGTAAGAGGACAGAACTTTGGCATAAGACAACGAGCTTCAGATCAGCGAATGAAGAAATAGACCGACTGCACAGACAGCTGTCTTCTATGACGAGTGCATTGGAAAATCTTTACTGCGCTATGGCAAATGGATGAATCCCAACGATTGTATTTGTATTTAATGTATTACCTCGAGAAACACCAGGTGTCAGGAGATCTTTCTTGGGCACTTACAACCCTTCTACCCATCCCTATCTCCCGTGTGTTCGACGGTCACTGTCGTAAACGAGAGCTTCACAAACGTGTTTGAGTGCGTGTGTACCACGCGGACATTTGTTCCTTGAAACAAATCAGCGAGGTGCGTGAGTGAGAGCGTGATTTTCCGAAAATTTTCGAAATTTTATACTTTTGTCTATTTCTTGCGTGTGAGTGGGCCGCTGGCGTAAGCGGAAGCTCCGAAAACCTGAATGTGTGTGTGATTGAGAAATTCGTGGAAATTTGTTCTTTAGAGCAAATCTACGAGGTGCGTGACTTTGAGCGTAATTTCCTAATTTTATAATTTTGTCTGTTTCTTGCGTATGAGTGGGTCGTAAGCGGAACAGGCGTAAGCGGAAGCTTCGCAAACCTGAGTGTGTGTGTGATTGAGACCCACGTGGAAATTTTTTCCTTAGAAGAAATCCGCTAGGTGAGTGAGTGAGCTGCGCGATTGTTTTGTTTCATTGTGTTTTAACTTAATTTTCGTGTATTACCCCACTGTAAGCCTTTTAACTTCCCAACCCCCACCTTTGCCCGGGTGGGGGAGTACGGTATTGGGGAATTTATTTTCTTTCAACTATTACCTCGAAGGTGTAGCGTAATTTAATTAAAAATAAGCATATCTAATATTCAAAATATGTTTATTTTATGACTGGTCGGACCTCGTAAAAGGAATCACCCTGGTAGTTGGTAATAGGAAAGATCCACCTCTCACTAATAGAAGGATAGGACGCGGATACAAGGAGGGAAGCCTGCATAGGCTAAACTCGGTATGAGAATGTAGGTACACGTACGTATGTAATCGTGGCTGGGAGGGCCGTGTGCTGGGGCAAAGGCACGCGGGGGAGAGGGGGGGGGCAGGCGTTGTATGTGGGTCATTCCCGTGCGGTCCAAAGCCTTCCCCCTAACTCCACCCCTCAGCTGCTGCTGCTCAAAAGCACGGGCTCCGGACGAAATCAATTGCCGGTGAAAGCCCACGAGAAAGGCCGAGTTGGAAGGGAGGGCGGGGCAGCGCGGAAGGTGGTCCAGAGAGGGAATGATGCGATGGGAGATGCGGCTGCGGGAAATGTATAAAGGAAAAAACGATTACGCAGATGGAGCCGCTTCGTTTGACATCGAACTCCAGATGCTCCGCTCATAGTTCCTGCTTCAACCGATTGGCATTCACAATAAAATCCGAAGATTCAACCGTGGCGGCGTGGAACTTCTTCATATTGACATAAATACTTGCGATTATCCACGATTATAAATTTTTATTACGACCTAGCTTTCAATACTACTGCATCCTAATCAAGGTCTTCTTCGGGTAGTAAAATTGAAATATATATCGTAATAAAGTTTATAATCGTGAAAAATTGGAATTATTTATTTCAATGCCATTAGGATTCAGCTAAATATTATCTAAAAAGATTTTCTGGTGTCCAAACATACATTAGGTCTGCGAACACAATTAAAATTGGCAAAAAAAGGAGTCGCTATCGCTTATTCTCTCATAATATATTATTCTTAGGTCTCTTCACGTCGACGGAAATAATTCTCAACAATGCTTACTTGAGGATTCTTTAAAAAATAATCAGACCTAAAAATTACGTCCTCAATATGCTGAAAGATATGGACCTTTTATTGGTTTAATATTCTTTAGCTAAAATTCTTATTCATGTTGCTTCATCACGAATTCAAGGTTAGCTCTTTATTGAAGTTTTCAAGCTCATTAGCAGAGGACGAAAACGGGACACAATACGTTAAAAATGTAGTTCCAATCATACTTATTTAGTAACTGATATCCTAAAGTGTTGTGTCCCTCATAGAGGAACTATTTTAGTTTAAGGAAATGCATTTTTTTCAAATTCATCAAAATGATTGGTGGCCAGAAGGACACTCATCATGGTCACTGCCACAAAGAAGTTGACTACCAAAAAAGTCGCCGAGTCTTCTCATCAGCTGCTGTGATTATGGCTAATTTCAAAAAAAGACATTTAAATTGTTTTCAAATAGTGTTTGTGAATAATTATTGTATCTGGTAGCTATGTTGCCGTGAATTTTACATATATCATTTTTGCAAATCATTATTTTATTTTTTGTTATATAATTGTAACAGAATATTTATTAGACTTTTCTAATCGTCCTGAGGAATGAAAATTGTACCAAACTGATGTGCTGGGATGAAATTGTAAGTAAGAGAAAATTAGCGCCCTTTGAAGACAAAATGAGATGGTAACCAAAAGAATACATGGCCTCGATTGAAGTACCTATATCAACATTGTAATTGGAATATGTAATATTTTTTCATCAGTATTAACAAGCAATGGAATTAAAATTATCTTATTATTCATCATTTTCTATTGCTACCGACGTTTCAATGGACGACTTTTCTATCATCTTCTGAGTACGATCATTTTTTTACATTTAATTAACCGCATTAATGAGCCAGCACATACAATAATAATATAATATCACGTCAGTATGTTAAAATAAAAGATACGAAGAAGTCCCAGACTTATTCAAGAGCTTAAAGAATAAACATCCTTCCTCAAATAATGCAGGGTACTATCTTTTCACGTGGCAGCTGCAGTAATGTGCCGAAATATAGAATGAAAGCAGAGCCAAAGAGTTTCGAAAACAGAGTTCATTTCTGGGGTAAGAATTTCGCATTACCGGGTCATGCTGGGTGATATCGTGACCTCTAGCGTCGACAAAGTTAATGAGTTCTTATTTAGCAGAGGGGAAGACTTCCAGGCCACCGTAATTGAAGAGTGAGCATAAGCAGTGTACAGAGGAAAGATAATTGAATAGCGAAACAGGAATAGAGAGGAATTAACTCTTTCCTTTGCATTTTAAAGGAAAAGGGTGTCTATACGGTTAGTTCGAAATTTAGTCATTCCGGCATATGAACTAAGCATTATTATCCTGCGAAAGTTCTCCATAGAATCTGTACCGACAACTGAGGTCATTTCATGCGAAGGGAGGAACAATGACCGTCTAAATAAAATAAAAACTGAACGTAAAAAATGGCCAATTATACGCGTGGCCATTTACGCGTGCATGACCTCTCAAAAAATAGAATATTGAGTACAATCGCACTCAAACTTGAAAACTATGCACAGCCCATATTAGCTTAGATTTAGCGGAAGGGTAATTATTTAATTAGTTCCATATTGACGACCATGTATTACTGACTCATTGAGCGGTATTAAATTATTTGCATGACTAAATCATATTTTTATGCATGCGTCGCTCTTTGTATTATGATTTGAATTTTTATAATGCGTTACATTAATGAAACAATGGGATCATAGCATTATTCTCTTTGGTGTCCTCATTTTTTCAATATTGCTTAGATACATGAGTATATCTGTATATAGTGATGTTTTGTTTTTCAACAGCAACAATTGAATGTCATTGCTAAAAAAAAGCCATGTATCCACACAGAGATAACACTTTTACTGGTCGTTCAAATCATGCATTTTATTATTAATTACAAATAAGGTAATCGTATTTATATCGAAAATAATTATAATTGCAACCTGGTTGTAAAAATGTAAAAAATCCATTACGTCTCCTTCATTAATTCCAAGGCAATGAAAATTATCTTCAGGTTCTTCAGGTTCGCTTAAATATTTTTATATGGCCTGGCATGAGGATGGGACTTATTTAATTCGGGAATGTTGGCTAAGAATAATAAGTTTCTTAAAGGACCTATGCTTGCTACCCAGAATAACATAATGCAATAAGGAGACAGAAAATTGTTCTCTTATTGATGTAAGATTTTTGCTGGCACCATTTAATTCCTCCTACTGTTCCCAGCCAGGCATTTAATTTGTCAATGGGTACAAAATGCATTTCCTAATGATCCTATATATCTTTTCGTAACCCAAGAAATCATTTCCAGCACCAAATTACACAGCCTGTTTAAAGAGGCTATGTATTTCTCTGTCACCTATACAGAGCACCTTACAACCAAGCATATATTTCTTTCTATGCTTAACAATGAAAAATTAAGTTACTCTTAGAAATAAATAGTATTTTGATGTTTACATCCTTTCCTTCCACATGCTACCCTGCATACGCTAAGGAAAAACACCAAAATGAGTGAACTAATAGAAAATAATGTTTAAAAATCCTACATAAATAATACACGATGTAAATGAGAACAACTTATTGAATTCCAAAACTTTCCTAAGAATCGTAACTTTATTAAAATACCTATACTGGCTATCAGGAAAAGTATATCAAACTTGAGTAAAAAAATAAGGCATTAATATGTACTAAACCTACCGATGGATAGATCGATTTTGAACCACGTTTTGCGAGGTAGAGAGAGAAGGAAAAATACAGAAGCCCCCGTGATGGTTATGCATCCAGGTTACTCAGAGTAGGGCAGAGCGATGGCATTTGAATGATAACGAAAGACCACAAAGAGAATTCCCATCCTAGCCTAGATACAACTCCCACTGCCTGCTCCCACATCCATAAGCCGCACTCTGGCGGAGGAAATGCACAAATAGAGATTTATGCCCGTAAAAGCACCCGAAGCTTTTGCCCACGCCTCTCGTTCTTCTCTTTTTTTAATTGTTTTCCTTCGCACGACCCTGTTTCAAAATAAGCGCGATAGCGAGGGGCAAGAGTGCACGGCAAACACAGACTGGGGTCGCGGCCACCAGTAAATTCCGAGCAATGTTCCCCGCCCGATAGAAATATGATCCCTAGGCCCATTCCGATGGGCACGGCATTCTTTAATTTTCAATTCCATCCCTCCTAACTTTTTGTCGTTTCGTAAAACAATCTCCACTTTTCTCAGATCTATGCTTCTGCAACAAACAAATGATATTGATGCATTTATAAAATTATTACAATGCAGCCCTTCATTTTTCCCTTACCCAAGCGAGTAATTTTACTCCCCTGACGCTCATTTTCCCCGTATCATTCTTGATACTGGTATCGTCCGATTGGTATTGTTCCTTGGTCTTCTTCTTTTTCATCAGTTTTGCCTTCCATTATGTCTTCCATGAACTGCTGTCTCATTACGTGCCCCACTCACCGTGTTTTCTTCTTTGGCCTTCAGTGATCCATTATGTACTTCCCTTCCCTAATCATCTATATATATCTTCATTTCTCACCTTATCCGTCCATTTCACCTTCAGCATCCTACTCCTACACCGGCATTCAAGTACCTCTGTTCTTTTCATACCATTTAGATGAATGCCACTTTATGCGTTCTCAACAATTGAAGCATTATAATTCATCAAAGTGTGATAATACCGTTTTATTACACCTAGTTTGGTTACAATTTACTCTTATTCAAGTCGTTCCCAAAATAATCAATCGCCATTCGCCGAGAAAAATTTTTGAGCAATACAATGAAATAAATAAGCAGAGTTAAATTTCCAACGGCGCTTAAAATCAGCTTAATCAACAACGTAGTTCATCGGACAACACCTAAGCAAAACAGATGAAAGAGGAGAATGAGCTTCATGATTCCCTTATTGGAGCTGGACTTGCACGGGATAATTGTCCCTGAGTGAAATAGGAAATTGAGATATTCTGCAGGTACGCCCACCAATTCAGCCTCCTTAAGACAGCTTCACCGTATTTCCTCCAACGCTATTCCAAAGCGGATGCCGCACCGTTTCCCGACGTAATTCCTCGCACATTCGTGATCCATATACGTTCGACGAGGGAGCGTGAAAAATACCGTGCCTTTATCGAATGATTCGCCATGACGAAAGGCACCTGCACTCGGAAAGGGGGCCCAATGGAGTGTGGCCGATGCCTTTTGGAGCAGCCGGTCCGGGCGGTCGTGATATGAGAAGGCGTAATATACGGCTCTCGTGTGGGTCCCCTTGTCCCCTGCGACACGTCAGCCCTTTCGTTCGCAAGGGTTGGGGTGGAGGGGGTAAGGATAAAGGGAATCCTCCCGTAAGGGCAGCCACCCAGTTGGAATCCCCCATATTTTCGATCCCATGAAAGTGGAAAATTTCAGATACCTGGGAATTCTCGAGAATTTCCTTCCCCTACCACCCCTTCCTTTCAACCCCACATTCCGTATTTCTGAAGATGGAATTATCAGGGATCCAATCTAAAAAAAAAGTTCTCTGCGGCCTAAGCCTATCTAACCCCTCTAAGGGACTACAACTTATTTTACTTTACGTCAATTAGGAGTTATCAATTACTAACTTGTGCGACGCTAACTTAATTTGGCGTCGCATGACCATTGTAGTTTGAGTCCTCTGAAACGCTTGATAATAACTGCAAAGTAGAGTCGCCGAAGCCCACAATCACTGATGGCGGCTTGTGTTGAAATTTTGGCGTTCAGCCGTAAGGATTTTATTTGCTATTTTCCCATTGAATTTTAGAGAAAATGGACAATTCATCAGCAACAAACATTTCTCATTAACTCTATAAAAGATTTTCAGTGTTTTGAAATAATTTTTGACGTTTCCTTCGTTTTTACAATTCAATTTTTTATTATTTTGGCTGTTACAAGCTGCGGCAAGTATCTCAACTCGTTTTCCCGACGAAGTTCATACGTCCAATGAACCTTCAAGAACATGATATCTTCCCTTTGAGTCGAGATTAACAATAGCGACACCGTCTTTCCCTTAATGGACTGACACTCGACGAATCAACTTAGTGACGGTATACTGTTGAGAAGGAATCCAAAAGATTGCTACTGTAGCTATTCAGAAGACACAACTGCTGCTCAACCAGAAATTTTGAGACGAATCACTCATTTGAAAGACACGCTATAATCTTAAAATTGTTATCATCCATTTTTTGGACTTCCTTCAATATTTTACTGCATACCAAATTTGAAAATTTTAACTCAGAACTTTGTCGGAGGAAAAAGTTTATGATTTGAGATATAGCTAAGTGTTGATAGAGGTTGCTCTCTTTAATATGCTATTCAAATAATGGTTGGCTTGAAGTGCAATAAGAAATCATAATAGTTAAAATAAATGTTTGCGAGAATAAAAAATTGATTGCCGTGTATTTTTTTTTAAATCTCACTCTCAAGTTCTTCAAGTCTCAGCTCTTAGCGTCAATTTTAAGGAGAATACGTATTCCCTACATATTTTAATCTAATAAAAGTTCATCTTCCTGATAAAATATTGCGTGTATTCTTGTGCAATTTTTCGCCTCCGTAAAATAGGAAATAGTGACACACTTCAGCAAATATTGCATGTCCTTGGTCATTTTAATACACTCGGTATCTTTTCACGGCTTTTACTCGTCGTAACTAAGATAATTTTCAGTCGTCATAAAACAGAAATAATCACGCTGCCGCGAATTAAATAAGTTATGTTAATCTTTTACATATAGCCATTATTTATTTAATGGATATTCCGTAAGTGCTTCGAAGTCCCAACTGCTTCATTTTGTTACCATGTGGGACACGAGTTCTACATTTTCTGGCCGAATATCGGGAATCGGGGATTGGATGTTGTGCAATTGCGCGTGTAATGGGCGAGAAGAAATAACTGTCTCAGTTCTGTGTGGGAGGGCTTGGAAAGGAGAAGAAATGGAGATGTAAGATACGGATTGAGACGCCGTGGAAGATGCCGGGGTGCGGCAAAGGGAGAAAGACAAGACGACTCGACGCACGAGAGATGAAAAATGAGGCGCGGGACCTTCCAAGGAAAATAAAACACTATCGGATATGGAGACGCGGGAGAAATTCGTGAGGAAAAATAGCGGCGGAAGATGGCAGCACCCGCGGTGGCTTATTGGCCAACAGATAGCATATAAATCCTTCGGAATGGGTGCGAGGAAAAAAAAAGATCGGATATCGTATCTCGTTTGTTTTCCTTCTCGCAAAAGTGTTTTCCTCTCGTCTCGTTATGCTTCGAAGCCACGGTACTCTCCTATGACGACCTCTACGGGTACTTTTTCCAGCTTTTTCTCTCCTGTGCCTAGAAGTCTCATGCAGTACAACATATTTACTCACTACTATTAGTGTGCGTACGAAGGTTGCGTAACGTTCACAGTGAGTCTTATATCCACAAAACCCTTCATATCTAATGAAAGGGTATTCTTGACGACACACGTCTAGATTTTCTGGTCAAATCTCAGAATATCAGGTTGGAAGTGGATAATAGCAATCTAGCTTAAACATCATCTTTACTTAACCATGACGAATGTGAACTTAAACGTTTTAGTACATTCGAATTGAAGGAGGATTTGTGCATTCAGTAAAAAATCATTTTAGCGTCGGCACTGAAAAATTATTTGAACTATCGTTTTTATTCATTTAAACAGCATAATGTCCTGCATTTTCCACCCTGAAAAATTACGCGATACCTGCAAATATTAGCAATATTTTATTAGCAATTGGCGTCACTGCATTTACAAATTCCAAGATTCGGTATTTAAAATAAGGAACAAATGTTTCTTACTTGAGGTGGAATGATCTATTCCTACATGCATTGAACATAGATATATAAAACTATTTGAAAGTGAATCCTACCGGGTACGTTAGCGGTATTAGCCTCAGTTTCTACCAGTATGGTATTTACTGCGGATACTTGTTTACATCATGGAAAAATATACTAGGCTGAATGAATAAGGATCTTGCAATATTGATACTAAGTGAAGAAAGGATATCACTGGAGAATTGAGCGACTATTGATAATGACGCATAGCCGAGCGCAAATTGTGCTCAGCAAAACTACACCCTCTTTGCCAATAATTGTATGAGCTTCACAAACCATTATCAAATTCCCCCAAATGTAGTGCGAGTAATAGCCTAATAATCTATGCTATCCAGGCCCTAATTAATATGTCTAAAAGTAGTGAAAAGCTTGAGGCAATAAAATTATTGTGAACTGACTTTTCTCCAAATGTGCACATGATATGGCATCCAATTGCTTACAACCCCATCAGTTGATTTTACTATTATCCAAAAGTCAAGATCATTGTCGCATTAATGTGCTAAGGCACGACAAAAAAAAGTAGACGTGCGACCAAAAATATTTGCCAGTTCTTGTTCAATTCATGTGTGTCGAGTCTTCTAACGGAGGGAATAATTAACGTCGCAGCCAATTTCAAATCACGTAATCGAAAAAAGTTTCTCATGTAAGTCTTACAGAGGCATAATTTTAGCAATCAATGGATTGAAATTTTGTATTTTATTTTTTAGGCCCTGAATTGTGGCTCTAAACGAGCATAGGGACTTGGAAATGAGGAAAAGCAAAAGCGATAAGCAGCGGGAAAGCTATCGGCATGGAACCGGAAAGTAACATTTTAAATATTCACGAATTTTTCATCCAGTTGCGCAAGAAGCCATGCAATACTGAAAAAAATGTCCCTTCCGCATTGAGCACTCTAAAAGCAGGCGGCAATATTCGGTGTGCTTTTAATGGAATATTTCTCTATTTTCGTTCCAACTGCTTGATATGCGTGGACTAATGCAATTTTAAAGGCGAGAGATAAAAGATTAAGTCCATACGTACTAAATATTCAACATCTCATACCCCACAGTACTGAGAGAAGAATTTTTAGACCTCTTTTGCATTTATTCATTCGGAAAAAGAATATTTTGCAAAATAGCAGTCTATAGTAGGCATCCTTGAAATTTAAGGAAGATGATTTTCTTCCATCATTTCGCCATGCAGTAATTTATGTGAGGATTCATTTTTTACATATGGCTTATTGGGATGGAAAATGGAAATCAATTCGGCAAACAATCGAAATCGAGAGATTGCAGTAGACTAGGAAACAAAAAAACGCGGAATAGAAAAAACTTGAATTAAAATATATACGTTTCCGGAACCTATCATTTTCCGATTCACGTAATTTGAAAACGATTACAGCTAAGAATACTTCAAGAGACATTGAGCCCTTCAATAAAAAAATAATAAAATTTACACGCAATATCAACACTGCTAGAACGTAGGGAACAGGGATATCAGCTTAATTATTTCTTTAACCAAGGGATGGCCAATTTTTCAGGTTCCTGGTATGGGCTCTTCATTTGATACTTTCTCGATCTCAGACTTTTAAACCTTAAAGACGATTTTTTCCTTAATGTTGAGCGTATCTACGATAATATCGCAGTTACCTATGGGTCACATAATTTCAAATTCCACGAATTGAAAGACTTGCTTTCTTGTTTGAACGATTTGCTTTAGATTCTCGGTTCCGGTTCCTTGTGTACCACTCACATACGCTCAATTAACAATAGCGAAAAACGTTTTTATTCCCGAGTGTCAGGTTTATTTATAAATCAGCATTTTTAGTCCATATATCATCTAATTAAAAAATAATATTAGTATTATCCAGTAAATACATTAATAAAACACTCGAGATAATACTGTAATGATCATTTAATGTAATGTAATATTTACAAACGAAACAATGTAAACTGCGTCCACAGTTAAGCTCTTACTATTATTAAATACGTATCTTTTTTGAAATAATATGATGATTAGCAAATTCCTTTAAAATTACTCGCTTGTATATTAACGAACCATCTAAATCAAAACTTTTTAGCCACATTATTACGGTCTTAGTGATAAAAATGTTTTATTAAGCGTTTTTATGAATACTTTACAGGAGAATTGCGCTACAATTATTTCACTCCACTATTGTATCCATCTGGTATTGTTTTACGCACATTTCCGTTGAAAACCATCACAGATTGTTTCAATGAGGTACTCAGAGGAAAATTCGCCTCTTTCACGCAATGGAAAGTATTTTTTTCCGGGACAATTTATTTATCGCAATATGTTACGGAACATCATTGCTTTCCCTCGGCACCCGCTAAGTGCTACTTGTTATTGGCTATCCCTCCATTAATCAACTCCTCTCCCAACCAATGAATCCATTCTCGTAATCACCTCGCATGTTATTCTCATCCACTCCGTCTATCGCCCGACTCCGAATTTTCTCCTCTCCTGCCACTCCAAACTCTCGACCGAAGCTGACCGTTTTCAATCCACTTCTCCTCCTTTATATTTCAACCTTTTTATCTGCAATCTCTCCTTTCCTCCGCGCACGTCACTTCATTTATAATCCACTAACCATTCTCTAAAAATAAATAAATAAAAAAAAGAGGAACGGCGCCCGGCTTTGTTCTCCGCTAGGGCCCACTTCTCTCCACCTCCGCAATTCATGACTTCTTTATTGCTCCAGTTTACCGGAATCCAACGGCATGAGGTCCGCTCCTCCTTTCATTAACCGCTTTCACGAGAAAATGTTCACCCACCTCAATCGCCCGCTGTCCATCCACCGCCATTATCCAGTTAGCTTTTCCTCATATAGCCACACCACGCGTACCATTCTATCACCCTCGTAATACCAACAAGCAAATGAAAGGCATTGAATCACCGACGAGCTTACTTTCCGGTAATTACCAAGGCACGGATTATATAAAATGACGTATTAGTTATCCACACGAAATAAAACGACTTATTTATTCTCAGCCAATTTCATTGGCTCATAGATGCTATCCATTGGCTAAAGGGAATCAGGTTGATGTGGTAACTATGTTGCTGGCTCCCTACCCATCGGGTCTGGGATCAAGTCCCGCCAGTTGCAGGGATTTTTGAGAGACTGCCCGATCCCTGCTTCGGTGCTTGTGGAGGACACTTCGAGCGCAGCAATCCACCCGTCAGATATGACGTCAAGCCGTGATTCATTTGACGCCTTTTTCTTAGAGCAAGCTAATGCCGACGCCGGGTTTCTCTCCACCCTGCTTTGCCTAACCTCCTCCTATTACGAAAATGAGCTCAACTGTCGCTCGTCACATCCAAACACCATTTAATTCTCGAAGGATGGTTAGGATAGGTGAGGGTAGAGAACACCCCAGAATCAATTCAGTTCCTTTACCTGGGCTACCACGCTCTTCGAAGATAAAGAGTGGATGCCCGAAGGGTTCATCTGGGTTTGAACCCGGGGCCATTCGATGGGCAGTCCAGCACTCAACTCACTAAGCTACCACGCTTTTGCCATTGATGTCATAGCAGAAACTTAATCATTAAACGCCGAATCCGGTGCTTTTTCCACGAACGGAATCTAAATCTTCACGGGAAGAGAACTAAATGAAATATTTGAAAGCCCATGCATTTTTAATATCTAGCTCATCCGTTGTTATCAAAGGTATATCGGGAGATTGCAATATCTTGGGATTCATTGTAAAGGAAATAAATCAGCGTAAGTAATAATTTCAGAGTTGGTGGAGCATAAAATCTTATATCAATACTCACTCACTCAGTGATTCAACCCGAAGGTTGGTTTGGATAGTTGAGGGTAGAGGTCTCCCAGAACTAAGCCACAGGCGTGTGAATTTCGCACGTCCAGGCCAGTTCCTTTCCCAGAGCTACCCCGTAATTCGAGGATTTTGCTAGGGGGTGTTCAAAGGCTTTAAATGGGGTTTAGCAATACGCATAGCTTGAATTAAGGTACAAAGTATTTAAAGTGCACTTTGAAAATTCCAAACTAGACTAATAATAGTAGATGGTTTTATCTTCTAAAGATTATCCGGAAAACTTAGGGACTTCTCAGCGCAAAAGGAGGCAAAAAAATCTTATTCCTCATAGAGCAAGACGAGGAAAGGAGCTAATGACCTTAAAGGTCAAAGGTTATCCCATAATTTCTAGAGAGGACACTTATTACGAAGAAGGAACTGGGGCTAGACACAAGGGAAATGAAAAATCTACTTCCCGGCCACATGATAGTCTCGTATAATTCAGGGACAGGAAGGAACTTTAAAGGACCACTAAAAGTTTGCCACTTAATGTAAATTTGAGCCTTTTGACACATTTTCTTTCCTTTTCTGTTTTAATGGCATTTGTGAAATTTGAAAACATAATATCGGAAAGCAGGTAATGTAAAAATTCCTTCTTTTTGGCCGGATTACAAAAAGAAAAGAAATATCGGGTGAGCATTGAGTCTTGCCCTGATTGTAAAAATTTAATATAGTTTGACATAACAGCTTTTCAATTAGGAGAAAAGTTGGGATGTTTTCAGAGTTTTTCCACATTTGCTTGGAGCTATTTGATTTTGTGTACATTTTGTAAAATAATTACTTGTCATAAATTTGATTTTTGTTTTTTTTTATTCTTGTTGTTGCTTCTTTCAAAATAGTAGAATTTTTGTAAAATGGTGGTATACGTGAAAATAAATAAACTTTAAAATTAAATATAAATGACATTTTTCATAAGAGAGTTAAAACCCTTGTGATATTCGCTTGAAATTTTCCTTGAATCTTCGGCCGGTTTTGTTCAATAATGAACATCACCAGGCGTACGATACAGATACATCATTCAAATTACATTGATCGTCTAAGGTTAAAAATTGAATGGCCAGGGTGACAAATTTGAATCTTATTTTTTTTAGCTGAGATGGATGACATTTGAAAACTGTGGCTCTTAGAGTAATTTTATTTCGTGGCCTCCTGTCATTGTTTAGTCCATACATAAGCGTAAAATAAGTACTATAAATGCAAATTTTCAATAAAGTTCAACATGTGGCAATCAAGCTACCACCTTCCCCATCCTTCTGCTAAGTTGCCTCTCCTAGACAAAATCTTCGTGAAATAACACTTAAAAACTCCGAAAACCCATAGAAGGACGTAAGTACCTGTTAAAAAAAACGTATATTTCAATGAGAACACGTTATTTATAATATTACTGACCCAAATCTTAGTCCATTTGATGAAGATAATATGAGGCTATATCACCATTATTTTTCCTACACATTGAAGAGTGTTTAAAGAGTGTTTGTTGAAGTAATGTTTTCATAGAGCAATCTAACTGCCAAGCAGATCACTCCTAAGATGACAGATAACTCCCTCTCGACTGGTCTTTTTTCCAAGATAGTTTGCTCCCCAAAAATGAAGCCATCATCTCCAAATTTTCTCAGTACATATACAATCTGTCCAACTTTTTTTCACCTCAATTATTGCAAAATTTACCGCTGAATTTACTCGGATATTTTTTTTTTAAATTTCGATGAGGTAAAGTGTTTAAAATGGTTTGCCTCTCTTATCTAAAAAGAATCCAAGATGATAACATCAGTGGGGATCGGGTTGGTGTGGCGGCTAGAGTGTTGGCTTTTCACCCAGCGGGCTCGGGTTCAAATCCCGGCAGTGGCAGAGAATTTTCAGAGACTGCCCTATCCCTGCTTGAGTGTTGTGTAATACTCCGTCTGTCGGACGGGACGTTAATCCGTGGTCCCCTTGGCGCCTTTCGTTAAGAGCAGGCTAATGCCGACGCCGGGTTTCTCTCCACCCTTTCTTCCATACCCTACCCTCAACTGACCTCAACTGTCCGTCATCTCTTCCAAATACCATACCATACCGATAACATCAGTTCTGCATGAATACGTCATTACTGAAGAAGAAACAGTAAGTCTGGTTGAAGGGGTGTGATGAAGCCTCTTGATTTGTTTTGCATCGAAGAGCATCTCGCGTGAGAGCAGCACTTTGAAAACGATATCCACGAAAAGCGGGGTGAAGTACTAACTAATTGCATATTAAAATCACTACATAATACCATGAAGACTTCCAGGCCTAAATTAATTTCTTTAACACTTCGTTACTCCATATCCGGGAACGACACTTCTAGTAAGTACCACAAAACCGTAGCGCACCGTACTTTGAAAGTAATGGTAGCTTTAACAGTTTTCGGGAATGCTTTTGTAGAGTGTCTATGAACTAATAATGTGGTATATCAATACAAAATTTAGCATGATGATGAAGTAAGCCCGGGATACTAATTACACCCTAAGTTTATACTCAATATACTGGAACCCAAAGCTTCAAGACATCATGCCATCAAATTTATTACAACGATTTCTTTGAATGCGATGCATCCAGATACACAGAATGATATTTTTTATAATTTTGCTCCAATTTTTACTCCTCATGATCCTGATCTTATCTTGGCATTATTTTTTTGCCTGTAATACCATTTAGTGTATCATATACTCAATTATAAAATATTTTTCTAGAAAGATATGAGGCTATGGGGCTTCTGAAGAAGCCCTATACTCGAGGTTACTTTGACATGTTATTTAAAAATATTTTTGAAATTTTTGGGTGAAAATGTGGCTTCACTTGTCTATATGCTACATTACCAAATGATTCGTTGTTCTATTGGAACAAAATTAGTTGCACTTTAGATCGTGAAGAAAAAATGGCCAGGAAAAAATACCAAAAATATGATAAAAAGTTGAGTTTCACAGTCCTACCGTTCGTCAGCCTCGATGCGAAAAACGGTCTGCTCTTGAGCCACGAAAACTCAAAATTGTGTGCATAAAAGGTATTTAAAAATAAATAATAAATCGAATGTTAAATTTAATTAGTCCCTTCCCTTCACTTTCAATCCCCAAAAGGTTGCCTTACTCATATTTCACTTTGAATAATTGAAAACGCGAAAAACGAGTCTCACGAAAAAAATATTGGAGACCTAATTAAGGTCTTCAAAATTAGCATCGCACAAAAAAAATATTCTCAAGGAATAACATCCCTCAGTCAGTTTTCCGCGGAAGGACGTTTCGCCCACCCTCCAAACTGCCACCTTTCCACCGGCCACGCACCCCTTCCAACCGCTGGCATTTCATTTTTTTTTGTATCTTCCCGCAAATAGGGATCGATAGCGAAATTAAATTCCGGCTCGGCGTGAAATATAAACTAGGCGAAATGATTTTAATGAAGTATAGAGAGAGGGTCGTAAATGAAAGTGTCCATGGCGCTCCGTAATACCCACTTTAGACGTTACTCAACTGTGCAGCCATCCATTTAACGCTTAGCCCACCGCTCCATGCGTCTATGTATATATCATCTTGTTCCCGAAATTAATGAGAGGAATTGGTGGAAAGGGAATTGGTCATGCAATAGAGCGGCGAGTGAAGAATTATTACGGGAGAAGGACACTTCGCTCAGGATTTGGAGAGTTTATTGAGCATGCTATCGTTCCAGTTACTTAATGCATTTTTGCAGATTATTTTTTTACATATGTATTAATATATTGCAAGATGTGCTAAAAATGACAGGGAAAGGTCGGTGTCCAACTACCTTATCGTGCATCAATCCTATCCTGTGGTATGAAATAATGCTAACAAATTTGGAAATTTTTCACAATAGGTCGGCGGTTGTTATCCAACTGTTTGTTTCGGTATTACATCGCATTAAAGTAGCCAACACTGCAAATGCTGTCAAATGCAGGATACCAATTTTTCCTAAGAATTGCGGATTCTATTTTATTGCAAATACAAGCATAGAACCTATATGATTTGAAGGAGCAAAAATTAATAATCGATTAAACATGAAAAAATGACATAACCAAATACGAAAAATTTAACCGCTCAAAATGCCGGTCGCCAATGAACTAACTTAAGATACCATGTTTGCTTTTACTGCACATTAAATATTATGACGAAGCCAATCAAACATAATTTAAAAAGTAATACTTATCCAAAATAAGTATCAATATTATAAGGGAATTTTAATTTTGAAACTTGCGGATGTATGTTAGCCAAGGTTACATATTCCACAAAGACATCACTAAGAAATAATCAAAAAGAATACTACTTTACAAGAGGAAATCCCCAAAAATACACAAAAAATCAAGTTGCAGACGAAACTCGCCGATAAGTTTCAGGTTTCCAGTTCCTACCCGAGCTATATAATCTAAAATCCTGACCTCCACTGCTAATGTATTATTTTTAAGCTAATGAATTCCTAAAATGGGAAATGCATTAAAAATTCATTTAAGTGAGTATGTATGAAGTTAGCATTCTAGAAATATAAATTGAAAAAAATATTTTGAAATATGATGCGCAACCTGGGAGCATCACTGGTAAATGTGTAAAATATAAATGCTGGGTTTTGTGAAAATCGCAAGATAATTCCCGGAATACTTATTACATCGAAGCGTTTTGGTACCCATAAAATATTTTTAATGGCCTTTAATAATGTTCATGTTCATTTCCCAGAATACTCATTGAAAAACGCATTCTATGGAAGAGTGCGCGCACGAATCTGTTGCTGGATAGATTGAAAAAAGTTGAAGTAAATATCGTGATGGAAGCGGATGTTAGTATTTGAAGCGTTAGACATGCAATTTCTCCAATTACTATTACTTGCGTCTGCTCAGTGATGTTGACCTGCATGCTAAATTGAGCGGAAAACTACAAAAGCACACGTGTAATCAATTGATTTTTCCTTTGAATGGTTATGTAAATACCGTCGATGAATTCGTAAAGTCCAATATTTAGCTAATTAAATTTATGGCGAAACTAATATTAGCCAGAAAAGATTATTTTCACCTCATTTTAGCATAAAATATGCATAGCATCCGCCAGTAATTCTACTGAATTGACATAAAACTTAAAAAGAATTTTAATTTATTTCCAACATTTGCTAGGAATCAATCATAATTATACTAAGTGAATTTCAGTCACAAACCTACCATCACCTTTCATTACAATTTCATTACTTTAAAACAGAATTTTAGAAAATATGTAAGAAAAATCTCGAGTCAAATACAAAATAATTAATGCAGTCAGTTGAGTAAAATGTTATATAACTAACTTCCTCCAAAACTCGATTATTTTCGGTAAAATTATCTGCTATCAAAAATTAGCACAAAGGTTCACCAAATAGTCCAAAAAACTTAAACTTATTTCTCTAAAGTTACGCAAAAAATAGCTGAGGTTCAAGAAATTAAGCCGTTAGAATGGAGTCAAGAATTGCCACATCAAAGCAGAAAGAAATCGAGCATATTTATGTATTCTTTTAACGGAATTGATAAAATCTACATGATAAATACATACTGAAATTCAAAACAGATTCTCTCAACAGCGGATAATTCATGTGCATAAACGATATCACTCACAATGCTATCTAAAAATATAAGATATTTTTCGCAAACCTTTATTGCTCTCGGTAAAATAGCGAAAGCCAGAACAGTCAATAGTTTAAGCATTCCCAAAAAGTCTCTTGAATAAGGGCTGATGGATTTGGCATTGCCGCCCTGGCGGAGAATCGGGAAAGCTAGGGGTTAGCGACAAAAAAGCGTAAACTGTCTTAACGATAGAACTGACTGTGGGATCAATTCGGTTCTTTTTCAATTTGAGATGAATATCATTTGAAAACGATGTGTCACATAGCCATTTTTTCATGAATGTTTATAATTTTATGTTTCATGTATGGACGTAATTTCAGGGCCATTACTTATTACGGAAATTATGTACTTTGCACGGAAATGTTACATTTTCCCAAAATGGCCGCGGGGATCAAATTGATCTCTTCTTATGAGATTGTTTTTGGAAGAATGGAAGGTTCTCACATCACGCAATTTCTGTTATAAATTAAAGTTCTAGATTCTTCTAGATTTTAAGTTCTAGAATGTAAGTGCTGATTTTCGGGTTCCTCAGCCGCGTTGGTTGTTTTTGGATGACAACAGTTTCGGGAGCCATCCTGCTGGGCTGCGCCAACCAATGCGGCTGAGGAACCCGAAAATCAGCACTGACCATGAGCAACGCCGCGGAAACCTACGCCAGAATTTCTAGAATTTAAGTTCTAGACTTCTAGATTCTTTCTGTCTATAAATGTACCATAGGAAAAAAATGTTACTTGGTACTTATTGTATGGTATTGGAGGGGGTGACCGACAGCTAAGGTATTTTGCACCATGAGGGAAGGGTAGGCAATGAACGGTGGAGAAAACCCGGTGTCGGCATTAGCCTGCTCTTAGTAAAAAGCGCCGAGGGGTCCACAGGTTGTGTCCCATCCGACGGACGGAGTTTTGCACTTTGAATGCCCTCCACATAACACTCAAGCAGGGATATGGCACTCCCTGAAAATTAAATGAATCCGAGCCCACGGGTTGGGAAACCAACACTCTAGTCACCACGCCAACCCAAACCCCTTGGAACTTTATAACAGCATATATTTGATTTGTGATGAGTTGTTACGACAAAAAGTGCAGCGTTTCCAGTATGTTACACGAGTTAGGATGGGAATCTTTACAGGAGCGTAGATCGAAGTATGGGCTTAACTTACCTAGGAAATTCGAAGAAGATATTTTCTCAGACGGCGTGAATCATATCCTTTGTTTACCATTGTACTATAGGAGACGTGATCATAAGAATAAAATAAAATAAATAGACTGCAAAACAGAGAGATTTAAAATGTCATTCTTCCCTCGTACTATTAAGGATAGCAACGTTGTCTCAATTAATAGGATTAATGGCGTCTTTAATTTTTTTTTGACATTTCTAACCTTGCATGCATTTCTTCTAGGAATTACTAGCCATTAGCAAGTTTTTTTAATGAATAAGCATGTATATTTTGCTAGCATGCATAATATTTCTATGACCGTGCGGTGTGCATGTGGCGATCCTCTTGCATGCTGCATGTTGGTGATTTGTCACCCCCTGCCAAACACCCTAGAGGTAGCTCGCAGGGTATTATGTAGATGTAGATGTTCAGTGTATCAATTTGATGCCTTCGACTGCTGGAGGGTGTTCGCCAAGTTCAGCCGTCCAATGGTTAATTTCTCTCCCGCGTCCACCAATCACGAAAGGCAGCCCACCACGAAAAGCGATTCCGTCTCCAATTCCCGATCGCGCTCTCTACCTCCCTTCCCTCTCTCTCTCTCTGACAGCTCTGGCCTCTTTTTTTTTATTTCCCAACTCTGCGACTTCGCGATCGACCACGCTCTATAGGGGTCCGCCGCCGCCGTCACCTCCCGAAAACTCCTGCCTCGCGCGCCCGAAAACTCCTGCCTCAACCGATCACGTTCCAATTCCCGATCACCTAGTTCCCTTTGAACCGCAAATTAAAGAATTTCTATTGGCAATCCGGGCAAACTTTGGACGCTCCTCAATCTTCTTCGAACTCGGTCCAATCAATTGCAGGGTGGAATAGGAGGGAGGGGTGGAGAGTTTTGTTCGTTCTAAAGTTCCTCGCCTTCTGCCATGCCTGCCTTCCTTACTATCCCAGTGTTAACCAAGAAATGTTGCCTCGAATATCCCTCATAATAAAAAGGACGAGTACGAAAAAGTTGACCAAATCTTCATGTGCTATTTCCTCTATTGAGAACTACCATGGCAAAGTTTTGAAATTACTGAGGGGGCGTCTGAGGAAACAGGTATGCCTTGTAACTTTACTTTTTTTAAACGGGATGTTATTGCTTTCGATTATGGTTTTTCACAGGATAATATCATAAAAGTGCCGTTTTTTATAGTGCTATGAGCAAAATTTAGCGCTATGAATGGAAAATAAAACTCATTTATTAAGATAAATCTCACGGACACCATTGTTAAAATATTATGTTTGAGAAAGTCTTTCACTGGGAAATGAGCCAAATAAATTGGATTCTCATTTTTAATGGAATAAAAAATGCGGCTTTTTATGTCAAGTACAAAGCAATTATAAAAAAATTTCAAGAAACTACAGTGAAAATGTACATTCTAAAGGTTTTCATAGTAATAAAACTTGAGTGGCACTTACACTAATCTGGAGATGACCATGAAATAAATTGGCAGCGCAATTTGTTTGAATACCCACAGAAAGATCGATTCAGACAAAAAACACAATGAAAGGTACGAATAACAGAAGTGATATAGTAAATCGGGAAAGAAGTGCTCTCAAAGATGAATCGCGAAAATAAATATTAACCCGTTAAAAGAGATCGCTGCTGTAAATCTACTTCTCCCCCATTTTCTCTGAAATGAATTCAATGGAAAGGTCAGATTTTAAAGTGAAACCCACGCGAACATGTAACCGCGCCAGAATCGAAATGCTCTAAAGGGCAAATCCGTGGCAACAGCCAGAAATCAACACACTTAGGTAAATACGCGTGTCAAACAGAGGTAACAGTGAAACACATACATGCCACATTTATTTTAACGCACCGTGGGAGCTATTTATTGCATTCGTATTCACGTTAAAGGACGAGAGTTTCACGCAGCTCAGAAGAACGGAGATGGGTCATTTTTTACTCATAAATGTTTTTATCTTCATTTACTCTTCTTTCATCATTTTTAACCATTTATTTTGTATATTTACGTAATGCAGGGTAGATTTGGATATGATACAGTGAAAACATATTGCTATCAATTATTTTTCAACGTGGAAAATTGAATATTACTTGAGCCCTAAATAGGTGATATATTATGTATGATTTGAACAAAATTCACTAGCCCCCATAAACATTTTGGTATTTTATTTTAAAGTTTATTGTTTGGATAACTATTGCTTAAACAATTTCTCTTTTTTTTAATAAAGCAAATCCTGTTTCAAAGAATAACCATGATCATCAAAAGTAAATGCTTATCTATTTACCTTTTTATTTTAGCCTTAGTTACGTAACGGAAGAAGAGATGAATTTTGCAACGGACGCTGGAATAGGGGAAAAGGATAAGTAAATATAATTGTTTAATAGTGTTTTCCAGGTTGCTAATTTTTTTTAAACTGCTCTCCAGAACCTGATTCACGACGGTCGTTGCATAATTTAAAAATATTCATTTCAAAATCTCTCCAATCGCAGTTACATATTAAGTGTTTAACAAGATTACTTCTAAAATCTTTGTTATTTCCGGAAGTGCTTAAATGTTTTTTTTCCTCACTTATTTAAAAGAATAAATGGTATAAGTTATAGTTATCCGATCAAGAAACCTTATTGTATTTTGGGCAACCAGAAAAGCGATATTAGCCCCTATGTGGAAGAAAAATATTAAAATGGAGTAAGGGTACCAAATATTGATATATATGTATGTTATTTGGTCCGTAATAAAATTACCCAGGTGTGCAAGAGAAGACAATCTAGAGAAAAAAACCTGACCTCAATCACAGTTAATTGGATAGGACCTCTTATGGATCAAGATGGCCTACAGCCGTCTTCATAGGTTCTACCGACATTTGAAAACCCTTAAATTCTTCCTTTCGTCATTTTTGATTACGTCCCAGCGACGTTGTGCGTGGCAAAGAATTATTTCATCCACCCATCTAATGACCGCATAACTGAGGAAGCCACCGAGGTCCACCTCAATCCCAAAAATTTCAATCGCGACACCGGCTTTCATCTTAGCAATACATGGAGACCTGTAACCGGCTGTATAAAAAACATAAGGGAAGAACATGAAGAATTTAAAAAGACCTACAGCCAATCGGACGACACCTGAGCCGTATTGCAGTCCTTGTAAATGGTCGTTTCGGTTCAGTGTGAAATTGGACTTTCAAAGAGTAACACGGCCTTAAAGATGGGAGACAAGTCGTCTTCCGAAACCTCGGCTAATACGACAGAATTAACCTAGTTGAGAACACGAAAAGAATTCGTCAATAGATTTCACCAGGAGAAATTAAAGTCGCTTAAGATAATATTAATTACGAATGAATCAGAATACTTTAATGAAAGAATAAGATGTTTGAATTGGTTCAAAATTCTATTATTGACGTCCTACCTGTAAAATAAGTCCACACTAATGAAATTGATTTATTTATAAACCAAACGAAATCTTTATGACACTAGTACCCGAGACGATAGATCAACTTACTTATGGTTGGATTTTAAAGCGTGTTATATACATAGAAATCAATTGCTAAAGTTTTTGCATGAAGGCTTGCCTGTGTTAAATTAAATTGCGTAAAACTTCAAATTATGTAAACACTAGGACTATAGTCCGAATAATTGAATTTTACGGATAAATTTCTGTAATCTCGTTAATACAGACTCGTAAAAACGGGTTGCATCGGTGGCAAACCCTTTAAAGACTTGCTCTGTGTAAATCAAGACGCTGGACATCCCGCACATGAATTTCGAAAATGCATGCAACCATCATGTCACACATGCAGCTTCGGTCGCATAATCATGGAGGCGCGACAAGTTTTTAAAGATTAGTGTGAGGAGCACCGATTATAAATAACATTCTCTTCTGTTTTTTCCGAGTATTTCCCCAAGTGATACAAAAATGCTCAGAAAACACTCCAAAAAAATAAGTTTACCTGTAACTTCGCCATGAATGTGCTTTAAAATGTCTCATCACACTCTCTTATTTGGAAGGTCTCCTATCTGTGCTTACAAGTTTAAATAACTGCTATTTCAGGCCATCACTGGCAGCGAACGGGACTTGATTTCATTCGCTTGAGATCTGACTTCCAACTTCGAAGAGGGAAAATATTTGACCCTGGGAAGAAGTCGGGAAATTGTTTTTTTAATCAAGGAAAAGATAGAGAGAAGAATGCGTCAGCATTGGAGACGGTGAGGCGAGATGAGAGACATCTTGCGGAATCAGAGTGAATCAGAGGGAAAGGGGGGGTGGGAAGGGAGGAGAGACGGTGAAAAAAATGGTTGGGGAATTCATAGGTACTGTAAGAGGTCATATAAAGCGAATATCTTGAGAATCAAAGAGAAGCACGGCAAACCAAGGAGACGCACGATAGGGTTGAAAATGATCATGCTAAAAGCAATATTCTATGTTAGCCGAGAGGTTAGTGTGCTGGCTTCCAGTCCTCTGGGCCACGATTCAAATACCGTCGAAGGCGGAGATATCCCAGGGAATATTCCGGTGTTAATTGTCATAAATAACAAACCCATATAAATACCCAGCATTTGTTTACAGAGCCTAGGATCCTAATAGACCAACTAGCGATCGACTAAATCATAAAAAATAGCTTAAATAACACGAATCCTGGATATTGGATAAGGTTTAGTTTGATAACCGTCATGTAACTAGGAGTAAATGCCCTGATTGTTGGCTGTGGTAAATAACAAACTCATAAAAATAAGAAAAATAATTTCACGAACACCATTTTTTTGCATGAGGAATAATTAGTCTTTATCAATTCGCAGCCATTAAAAATATTTCTTGACAATATTATGATCACATCCTTAAGAAAATTACCAATTTGGGCAATTAGTTATACAAACATAAACTCCTGTACCATATTTTGAATTCTACCATCATTAGGTATAGAAAGCATTTTCAGCTGACTCTGAGTCTTAGGGTTTAAATCCCGGGATAATCAAGCAAAAATCCTCGAAGTGTAAGGTGGCCCAGGGAAATATACTGGCCCTCTGCCCAAAATGAGTTAAATTTACACGCCTGAGGCTTACTTCAGAATGAGCTTTACCCCCGCCTATACAAGCCAACCTTCGATTGAATCAATGAGTAACTCAGTATCAGTCGAGGGTAAATGCTTAGTAAATACATTATTCACCAGTTATTTAACTTATCGGTGGTAAATAACAAAGACGAAAATGTCTTCTACTTCCCCACAAAAGCGAAAGAATTCCAGGTATTTATGTTAAACCGCACGATAATAGAGATATAAAATTAGGAATAGTATGGAATTAGGAAATTCCACTCTAGGATATGTACCTATGTCTCAATTATTGTAGCCCAAGGAAAAATATTTCTCGACAATTGTATAATCGAATCGCTAAAAGAAATTACTGGTTAGTGCTATTAATCACAGAATCTTCAAATGCTTTCTTAGTTTTCGTATGCCACCATTGTAGGCAGGAGGAGTGTGATAGCCTAAATATTAAAGCCCATAGCTGCTGATCTAGAGGTCCTACGTTCAAATTCCGGATTAATCATGTAAAACTCCTCGTAGTGTGAGGTGGCCCAGGAAAAGGTAGTGGCTCTCTTACCCAGAATTTCACGCCAGTGGCTTTCTTTGTTCGGGGTGAGGTTTAACTTCAGCTATCCAAACCCACCTTCAGTTGAATCTGTGTGACTGAATTAAAAAGTGACTGAGTATCAGCGAATCGAGGACAAATACTATTTTGTAGATACTGTAATCATCGGTTATTCCTCCCTCACCGATAACTACTTATTATCACTGCAACCATTGCTTCAACTCCATTTTATCGAGACCGTGTACGCTAATTTCTGCAAATTATTTATCACATCAAATACTCAGGGCACACTCATTCAAAGATCTTCGAGAACGACGCGCATCTTGCCTTGACACTAGACTCGAGATGTGTTTTTTTCCTCTCATTTTTTCCTCATTTCCGCGGCTATCTCAATCGATTGAAAGGGCGAGGGCCTTGGCTTGGCTGCCGCTTCCTCGCGCGCCCCGCCGTCGTACTATCAAGGCCTTTCCTTCCGTAGGAGCAGAGAGCACAATAGAGTACAAGCCCACTTCTGGAAACTGCGTCAGAAGAAACACTCTAGCAACTAAGAAAGCAAAATTTAAAATATTATCGATAGAATAAAGAAAAACTTATTGATTTTGAACCGACCACAATTCACAAATGTCTTCACTTTACGCGTTTCAAAGCTTCCGATTCATCATCAGGCCTTGGTACTGATAAATTTTAGGGATGACAAAAAAAGTTTTACTTTATTTAATTCGGTAAGCTTTTTCACCATGCCCGGTCAAAAATAGTTGAATCCGTTCAAATATAACGTCCATAGTTAACATAACATATCGTTAATTTAATATCAAATAAAATAAACATACAAAATTGAAATTGTGCAGCAACACAAAACCTCCATGTTTTCTAATATGCAGGGTCAGCTTCTACGCATCATAAGGAGTCTTTGGCAAGTTTGATTATTCTTGATGTTTGACAACTAGCAATTCTCAGTTTTCTATGGAATTATCAAATAATTATTAATTTTGGCATGGTAATCTGGAGGAGATGACCCGTCATTAGCCTCATGAGGGAAAGGTAACCTGTGGATGAGTAGAGAAAAACCCAGCGCCAGCAATAGCCTGTCTTTAAAGAAAGGAGAAAGCAGAACCACGGCTAAGCGTCCTGCCCGACGGACGGAGTGCTGCAATTTAAGGGTCCTCCACATTGCACTCAGACGGGATCGTCTCTGAAAATTCACTGCCATGGGTATCATTCACTGCAGCTCCGCAGCTAACTCACACCAATCTGATCCGCTTGGAGGCTGACCTCTCGTCATAACAGAGCTTTTACTTACTTTTGGGAGACTACGTCGAAAAATTTGTCGCCAATCAGGAATGATAAATTTATGATATTACGCCCAGATAAGTAATTGCCCATCGTTTTCAACTATTTAAACAGTCCACAGAGACGAAATGTTGCTAATATCAACAATCTAAATGTTTTTCGGCATGTTACCTCTTCTTGCACACACAGCACGGAGTTAGCTCTCTGAACAAAGGGTTTTAAATCTATACCACCAATTCGATTAAACCTTCTGGGGGCAACAGTTCACAGAGAATAGTTAGTTTGTACAATTCTTTACGATGAAGGAAAACATTTTATCAAAGAAAATTCTGCTGTTTTCTAGCACTAGCATTTCTACCCCGGGGAAAGATTTTCGTAAGTGTGCCAATTAATCCCGCATTGAAAGGAAAGTGAACGATACCCGCTCAGAGGGATTTCAAGACGACGGTATATCCAGCATTGCATTTACACTGCTGTGTAGATTGTTTCAAAGTGAGGTATTTTAACTTATCATTTAATTTTAACGTCGCGATGAAAAGTATAAATATTTCAAGCATCAATTCTGAAGTTGTGAACACTGAGCTATTTCAAATTTAAATTAAAAAAGTACTCCGAAAGTGAACAGAATATTTTAATGAAGATTTTTGAAACCAGTTCTACGAAGTGTGTGAAAGCACTACCTCGCGCGCGCAAACACTTCATTTCCTCGGGCATTTCTCCGAGAGGATAAGATGAGGAAACTATATTCAGGGTTCTCTCGCGAGCACCAGTTGAGTCATTCACACATTTCGAGGAAAAATTGAGGCGAACCACCGTGTGTCGCGCGAGTCACTTAACCCAAAAGAAGTCTGAATGCGAGAAACTCGGTCACGGGTGACATGTCGGCGTGGGAAAGACAGCTGAAGGCGCGCGGTCCGCTTCGGCAAATAAAGGCGGAAAGATGAAAGATTTTGGTGATTTTGCGGCGAACGAATCGAGGAAAAAAAGCATTTTTAGAGTCCCAGGTAGGTCAGAACTTGTAAAGCTGCCAACGTCTCAGTGGCACATCTGTTCTACTATCTAGATGAAGACGCTGCACGCTTACTTTTTTGCTTTTCCTGAAACCAAAAAATATTAACGCTGCGTTTTCCCGGAAATTAGACCAAATCGGGACAAATGCACCTCGCCTCAATACATTCAATTTCTTCTTGCTTGTGCATTCATCCATAGGTGAGAGTAAAGACGAATTCATAGACGTAGAGATACAAGGAAGAGATCTATGAGGATCAAGATTCGTTTCGCCTCTTTTCTATGACTTAATTTACTCATTCTTTTAGAAATTAAAAGTACCAACATATTGGCGAAATTATGCGGGTACATTAAAAATAAATCATGTTGCCCTCATCGCCTAAGCACGGTTACACGTTCTAATTAGTTAAGCAGTGACAAGAGAGATGAATAAAACGATAAGTGCTCAAGATTGATACAACGGAGAGGTAAAGTTTAAAAAATCTGTTTCTAGCGATAGAAAAACGTACATTTACGTAATCACTGGACCAATACCGTCGACGCGTCGCATGGCCCTTTTAAATGATATTCTGAGCCCATCAATCGGAGAAAACACTAAGTAATTCCTCAACTAGATTCTGTAATAGGAGAACTTTTGCAATTATGTGGGTGTTCCTAACACCTAAGGGGAGGGGGAGAAATATCGGGTCCCACCGTAATATGAAATAAAATTGAGTGGCTGCTTAAGGGCTGGACTTTTCGATCTCGACTCGTTTCTCAAAATCAGAATGACTGATTCAGAGTTGATCAAGTTCCCTCATTTCATTTCCTTAGCATTTAAATAAAATGCATTTTAATGAAATACATTTTATAAAATATCGTATCTCTTAGAATCATTTTTTGGCCCATTTCCACTCAAATTTAATTTCATCAAATTTATAAATACTAATTTTATCATACGGCAACACATAGGGGAAAATCCTAAAACCAGTCATCATTCACCTGCTCAGCAGTTGTAGATGAACTCTGTGTTGCAAAGGTCAACGTAGAACTCAGTCTAGGTTCTTTACGCCTGAATTTGTCACAGTGGATTTGGGATGGGGGTAGAGATAAATTTCACCAGGCCATACGCGGGTTACCACAAGGTACTAACGATCACCTAACCATAAATAGGGGATACAAACGAAAGAGGCATGAAATGTCTTAATCTAGAATAGGAGAGCTGAAACCGGTAGTAATTTTTAAATTGATTGTGGAAGTAACGAAGTGTTTTCCACCGCTAGAATAGGACTGATGTCATCGGGTCGTCAAGCGCAGGAGAAACAGACTATCGCCTTATAATAGGCCATTAAGATGCAAGGGAAGCGATGAAGACTTTTGTCATCTACTTCGACATAGACTCCTCCAAGCCGTCTCAATAGGAGTATGGCGGGGGATACCAGGACACCAGCTGCTAACAAATGGAAAGGAAAATGCGCGTACTAAGTTTCTGCTATCATGTACAAAAGTCCTTTATTCCTCGGAGGAATGATGAGTTTCTACGCCTAACCAATCGATAAAATATCTATCTCAATTTATCGTTTCCGTTGGACCTTAAAGTGTTATATGGTTCGTATATGAAGTTCTTCGTGTGGCTTTGAACGATTTCGGTCGTTAATATCTCATGAAATCGAAGCCTATCGCGCAGCCTCCGAGTCTCCATCGGTTCTCAGCCTGTCATGTTAAAACGGTGGAAAAAACTTTACGCTTTTAGCAGTCGCTGTAACACGGCATGAGTCAACAACTTTTTAAATAATTTACCGGTGATAATTCTTGCGTTGTAATAATTTAATCACCGACTTAGTCTTGTTCTTCTAATTTGGTATACTTTTTTTTACTATTTTCGCTTGGAATTCAACTAAAATACTGAGTATTATAGTTTTTCTCGAGATCGATTTCAGTTTCATCTTGTTGTATCTCAAAGTTACTCCAATATTAATGAGGGCGTTAACCATGTAGTGCATTAATCCTTTGTGGTTGCATTTCGGACTTTGCTTTGGAGTAGTTACACACCGGAACCTCAGCGGTCTCTTCCTTTCAATTTAATTGACAGAATGTTTCTCAAGATGCAGAAGGGTATCATTCACATATAACTACAATGAATTCTACGAATGATGACGCTAACGCACGATGAAGTCCATAGGGAAAAGAGTTTTATATACATTGTCCATAAAACTCTATTGACCTACATGTTATTCGTCAATTTCTATAACTTACGCAACGAATTGCGTACGTTTATTCAAGGAGAAAAAAGAAATTTCGCAGTAAATCCTAAAAATTATCATTCCGTATAGTGAAGAATCCAAATATTATTCTAATATCTCTCAAAAGTACTATTAAGGAAGTCTTATCCAAGAAGGGACAACCGGAAAATTGTCCGGTGAAAAAATTTCGGCGGTTGCCTTCGTTATTACCCTAGTTCCAAAACAAAAGGAAACATTCACATATACCAACAGGACACTAATAGCAAATGGCGTGCGTATTTCACCATGCATTTTTGAAAGCAGCATTTTTTTAATAGAGGAATAACTGTCAATATACTGTGATTTCTCATCAGATTTTCATTATATTTGCATCCAAATTATTTATTGGTTTCCAACGCATTTGTAGGTCACTCCGCCATTGTCCGGATTCAATTCTAAGTCGGGGGCAAAAACGTAAATCAAATCGCCTATTTATACAGCACCATACGCTTCAAGGTTTCTCCAAATCAAGGTAAATTGTATTCAGAGAATATTAAGAGTAATTATGCAAAGAAAATGTTAGGATTAAAGCTTTCCAGAATATTGTGGAATGCTCCCCCACTGCTCTACTTGAAAAGAAAATGAACCCGGCACAGTCGGAACCAATTAACGGGCACTTGACGATATTTGCTTACCTTCCAAAGAGACACACTGTCGCCAAACAAACATGATGCTCCCTCGAAAGTGCTCCAAAAACTCGGCGAGAAAAAAATGCGCTTCACTTTTCCTTAAAAAAAATCAGCGGCAGCAACTCTTCAAATCCGTCGAGTAAAACAAAAATGCGGGAAAAAATAACTCTTGTCTCTTTCCTTTCGCTAAACTAGTGACACAACCTGCAGCAGTTTAAAGAGCCCCATTTGACGAGGCGGATTTGGTGGAAGAATGGTTAAATGGAACAGCAGAATTCACCGGCAATGAAACGGGGATGAGAGATGCTGTTGAAAGGGGAAATAGTTCGCCAAAGAGTTGTATAGATGAAATAACTGTAGACGAAGAGGAATGCCAAAAAATGTAAATGAGGATGTGGTTTTCTTGGGACGACTATATAGCTTGGATCCAATCCCGTGGACAGGGTTTCAAAGTCCAGCGGTAGCAGAGATTTATCATAGACCGCCCCTGATCCCTGCTGCAGCGCTTTCTGGAGAGCACTCCAAGTACAGCACTCCGTCCGTCGAATAGGATGCTGAGCCGTTGTCCCCTCGGAACCTTTTAATTAAAGCAGGTAAATGGAGACGCCGGGTGCCTCTCCAGCCTTCTTTACCTATCCTTCTTTCAGTGGCAAATATGACCCAAGCTGCCGGTCGCCGCCTCTAAATAACTTACCACGAAAAATGCAGTCATGTATATTAATTCTTTTTCTTTCTATCCCGAGTGGAATTTTCTTGAGTGCTCGGCTGCGTATGTAATTGAGGCGAAGTCACAATGGTGCGCACTTTCTGTTGTCTTTTATTCCGACTAACCTCCTCGGCTTCCTCTTCTCATTTGCGAGCCTTCCTCCTCTCTTTCAAGGCCTCCCTTCTCCTCTGGCACGAATTTCGAGAGCACTTTCACTGTCAGCGAGCATGAGCCGCGAGGATTGCTTCCCTCGTCGCAATCTCTTCCTCCTTTCTCTTAAAAAAATAATAACATGGATGTGCGCCTGCTTCCTGTCCGAAAAACCCTAGATCTCCTTCAAACCGCCGCTATCATTTATTCCCGCCAACCTTTGGCGTACTGGGACAAAGCTACCCCCCAGAGACCTGCACGAGGTAAACTTATGTTTTGTTGAGCGAGAATTCTATGTACCATATCTCCTTGACATATCTCCTTGATTTTACGCTGGGCATCGGAAGGAAATAAAAATACGAATTATTTCATAATATCTTTTTTAATGTACCCAAACGCGATAAATATTTCAGTTGAAGGAGGAAAAACAACTTTTCCGATTTAATAGACTTTGCAACCGGCAAGAATAAATATTTGTAAACTTTTTTCCATTCAACAACAATAACAAACTTGTGCAACCATTTCTTATTCAACCTCAACGTAGGCCTGTAATCTATTACGCACTACCTTAAGTCAACGCCAGGCTCCCGCCGCTAAGGCCATTTCCGGATGAACAATGAAGTACGAATTATTGGGGTCGTTTACCCTTTTGAGGATTGAGATCAATGAACCCGAGGTTTGAGCCACTTACACATTTAAGTATTCCCTGAACAATAACTATAGCACCCACAGTAATAGGAACGAATATGTCGACGATAATTCCTTCGCGCAAAATATCTCCGATTGATAAAAATTTCACAGATCTTCCTTGAAGTGAACGCCCTTTCCGCGGAAAAACAACGAAAAACCCATCACAGACGAAGTATAAAAAATATTCCGCGCGCATCCGACATTTGTGGAACTTTTCCCGCCTGATCTTCACTCCAGACGGCGGTTCACTCAAGCGGAGAGGGCAATTTCACTTCTAATTGCCCATCTTGTCGTCGGGCGAAACTATTTGAGTCGAAACTTCGCCTAAGAATCCTTCTATGTTCCGGCAAACTTGCCGCAGGTCCCCTCTTTCCGAAGATCCTCCAAGGCGGAAATTGCGTCATAACAATCGCAGCTTCCTTGTCCAATCCCTCCGGGGCAGATTCAAAGCGAACCAACCGGTCAAGGGTCCTCCCGTCGTAGTAGTAAGAGATGTCTAGGGGATGTGATGTATTCCGTCAGCAAGGAACAGGTCAACAGTATGATGAGCACTCGTGAATTAGTCTTTGTGTATGCGTGTGTGTATATATATATAGAAATATTGTCTCCCTGTGTTCGGAGCGTGGTTGGTGACTGGGAGAATTTGACCTGGGGTGTTCGGCGCTACGGTTCTCGACCTGGAACTGCGACGACCTCGCGCCCAGCATCTTCCTCCCCCTCCAACCCCCGCCCCTTCCTCCACATTTCCCCTCAAACCCCGCCATCGGAGCTCTCTCCTCTCTTGCCGCCCACGGCGCCACTATAGGGAGAGCGGCGTGTGGGCGAACTACTCCCTCCGATCCCAACATTACGCATCACGCCGTACGCAGCCCATCCCTCCCCCCCACCCACCCTCCCGACCGCCTCCACACCCCCGCCCAACAATGACCGCCACCCGCTAACCTTCTTTCCCCGTCCAATGTTTATCCGCCAATCCCTTAAGGCGGAACGGAAAGATAGACACGTTTTCATAGTACGCTAAGGAAGTGGATCTCCCCCAAAAATTTTTAAACAAATCCTTTAACGATACATATTGATTTATCATTACCTACACTGTGGATATCTATTTATAATCTTATTTTGAATTTTATTTGCCCATTCCTTAGGGCGGAACGGAAAAATTAACGCGTTTTAAAATGTACCTATGCAGTGGATCACCCCTCAATATTTATACACAATTTCTACCAGGATGCACATTGATTAAAACTATTAAATTCTGTTCATTATTATATTTTGAATGTCTATACTTAAGGTGGAACTGAAAAATCAATATGATTTACAATGAGTTAAGGCCGTGGATAATCTCAAAGAAATTATAAACAACACCTGTGAAACAAACGCGGTGAAAAAACCCGAATAGAATGGAAAGATCACTTAACCAACGCCGCGAAAATCTTCGAACCTACATATGTGCAATTTTGTAATACAGCCGTTATGCTAGTTAGTATAAAAAATAAATATATTAAATAAATTAAGAAAGAGCCCTCAATGGGCGAAGAAAAATATATTTTTAGATTTCAATGAGAGCAATGAAATTTCTAAGATGAGTGAGATTATTCAGGTTTGGTCCAAAGCATGCTCATCTCTATCTTTTGGTCCCAGTTGCTTGGCGTGACTACTTATGGGACTCATGTCTTCATTGCTCTAAAAATTGGTCCTATCTCAAGTAAGAGCAAGCGAATAAAATTTCCTCCGTAATTCCTTAAAAAAAGGCCTTTCTTCAAGATAAGCAGACAGTAACTTTGATAAGTAGCAAATTCCCTCAAAGGATTTAAAACCTTTAAACCAACTCATTCACAGTGATAAGAAGGAAAAGAATGCAGTACTTGTACGAGAGTTATCGAAATAGTACAAGCGTAAGGCTGTGGGCTTAAGCAATGCAAGAACTTAATCTTCTTAGCACCGGGGATTCATGAACGTTCTCAAAGAGAGTTTATGGAGCTTCATTGTTAAGATTTTATCAACAAAGATGTTTGTTCCAGTGGTATATACCTACTTAAGGTGGTATATACCTACTTAAAACATAAGAGAAGTTTAGATTTTACAATTTTTTTAGATATCCACTTCCTCATCTCTTTGAATGTTCGTACCTCAGGAAAAAATCTTTCAACTCTGGTTAGCTTCCCGATTAGCGATCGACTTAAATTTTCTGTGCAGATTAGAACTAGATGATACTGCATTCTTCATCTATATATATATTTATTTATAGCCAATATGGAGAGCAATTTTATACAGCTTGTTAACTCAGCTTCAGCATAAATTCTATCGTTTTTTATTATTCCATACCGTTTCCGGCTACTCGGCTTTAAGCGAATGTATAAAATAGAGTTCAGTAATAATATGTAATAGATTATTTGTGGATTGAGTATTTCTAAAGAATATTTTGGTGATAAAAATGATAATCTATAAAACCATGTTTTTATTAAAAATAAAAAGAAGAAAATATGACAATAATTTAAGCAACCAAAGTGTTTCATTCGATCTCAGAACAGGAAAATAAACCACCTTGCCATTGCAAAAGGTCACACGTATAAATTTTACTGATAGATGGCAGCAAATTCAGAACAAAAAACGTTGGGCTTCTCAATTTTAACATTTTCTGTGAAAATTTCTTCCTCCGTAAATATTCCTTACAACACTGCCACTAATCTCTCAAATATATAATAAATATATATCACTCCAGTGTCATTTCTTCCCATGATTCCTCGTATATTAGAACATATGTATCAAAACAGCAGTTTGCATCAGTTATTAAAAAATATACACTTCTTTTTTTCCTTGCATTTCCATAATATATTACCATTTTCAAATGAGCATCGATAACAAAACATGACCCGAAATTATTTCCAGGCAGAACAGGCGCTGATATAAATCAAGTTTACCATGGTCCTGGTAACCTCTATTCATATAGAATACGTAGTTTAAGGCCGTGTTTCAACCACGGTCGTCTTAACTACTAATATTTTACACGCACGACGACACTTTTAAGGAACTACATGGTGAAATAGATAATGGCAAGCATAACAGAGCGAATATTTCGTGAAAAATAGTGACAGTTATATTCATCGTTGAAGTAATTACTAATTATATCCACTTTTCAGGATTATGAAAACTATGTCCATACCAATGAAATTGTTGGTTGTGGCTTATTTACTTTTCCTCTGAAGGTCTTGCAGCGAATAAACACTCCGTTACGGAAATTTCGCAGTGAAAATAATTACTGGGTAAATAAAAAAAAACAAAAAACAGAAGCGTAGCAAAACCGAAACATAAATTGGGAATTGGAGCTAACAAAACAACACAATAGTTATTGTATACGTTACTAACAGTAAAAGAAATTGCATGCACTATTCGTACAGGCTTTACTTTTGGGGTAGTTATTAAATAATTACAAATAACCAAAGTTTATTTTCTAACACGAGCGTAACAGATAAATCAACGTTTCAACATACGCCTATTTCTCTTTAGTTGCCAGGATTGTGAAAATGGATTTCATGCCCTTGAAATTTCATGCGCCATCCTTAAAGCGTTTTCTTTCTGGACCTGCGCCTTTAGTAATCGCGTCAAAAAGATAAGTGGCCGGGTCAGGCTCAGCGATAACGCCCTAAATCCATCAAAATAACGGACTGAGACGAAGCAATTTATCACGGCTTGGTTTGGAGCCTTAACGGCACCGTGCCATGCCGTCGTAGAGAAAAATAACTAAAGGTAAAGATTCACTGGGAAGCGCCAAGACGCACGGAGAGAGAGAATACTATTTGAAGAAAGAGAATGCCATTTTAATAGTGTTGAGGAGGCGACCGACGACTAATGTCATTTGGGACATGAGAGGAGGGTAGGGACGGAATGGTGGCGGGTAACTCGGCGTCGGCAATAGCTTGATATTAAAGAAAGGAGTCTAGGGAATCACGGCTTAACGTCCTACCCGACAAACGGAGTGCTATGCTTGAAATGTCCTCCCACGAAGCACTCAAAAGTAGGAATCCAAAAAATCTCTGTCATTACTGAGATTTGAACCCGAGTCCACGATGTGTGAAGCCAAACTTTACGGCAACATAGAGTGCTTTCCGGTAAAAATATCTTATTCTGCACGTACTACCCGTGGCATGGCCCTGAAGAAATTAAGATTCGTTAAGCGTACTGTGGGAAGATTCTCGGATGAGAAATTAAAAGAAGGGTGCTATTTCGCACTCGTCCGTCCGCACTTTGAATAAGCAGCGAGCGTATGGGATCCGGTGCAGAAAGACTTAATCCGCGAACTGAATAAAATACAAAGGAAGGCTGCGCGTTTCATCAAAAACTGCAACGGGCGTACAGACAGCGTTACCCAGATGTTAAGCAAATCAGGCTGGGAGCCGCTGGAGACTCGGAGGCTGCGCGCTAGGCTTAGACTGCTTGAACAATTGAGAATGGATAGCTTTAAAGCGACACGGAGAACATAATATTAGAGCCACAATATATTTCAAGGTCCGATAGAAGCGATAATTTTAGAGAGATATTTTGCCGAACGGATAGATATGATAATTCGCTTTTCCCCCGAGCCATAAAGGACTTTAATAAATGCTAGTCCCAACTTCGCAGAGCACTTCATTTTTTATGAGTAGACGGCTGGTGGCTGGTGGCTAACACCCCCTGCCACACGCCTTTTAGGTGGCTTGCGGGGTATTATGTAGATGTAGATACTCTCGTCTGAGGTTGCACTCCGAAACTTGGGCGGCCGATCCACTCGACCCCGCATTAGTTTGGATGTGCTTGCCTGGACCAATTCATCGCATTCTAGCACAAATTCCCAGCAGATACAGTACATTATTTGATATTTTTTACTCTCCCTTTTGCCAATTGGGTTATCTTCACAGCCCGAATTTGAACAGATCTAATCAGCAAAATTCAGCAAATAATTTTAACAGAGGTTAGTTCTGAATAACTTAATGCAAAGTTTTAGTTAATAAAATGAAACCGCTATAAAAATCAAAGGTTAAATTAAATGATAATATAAATTTTCGACGATTGATTTTGATCTTCAATGTTTTTAAGCGTTAATCCGAATTACGGAAGGTAAGAAGGGAAAAGGAGAATAAACTCCGACGCGCATTCGGGGCACCCGGCATCGAATCCCGATCGTCGTATGTGCTCTTGCATTTAAAATTTTCGCACATTACTTCTTAGATTCTTAGTATTAATGAAACGCTCCTGTCTTCGTCATCTTGGAGGAAAAACCCAAATATGCTATTCTATCAGAAAAGTTTTGGTTTTCTCGACAAAGAGACGAAAAGGAACGTTGTTAGGCGCCGTGAGGGGAAAGGTAGGAGGGTTGTGTCAATCCACCCTGGCTCGTGAAAATGTTTAGAATATGATTTAACCGAATAGTCAAGTATTTTTTTAAAGAAGCAGCATTTAAAAAAGAAAAAAAATTCACAATTAGAACAACAAAATAAATTCCTTTGTAACAAAAACACTATTGTTCTACTGTTCAAAGGAAAGTTACATCGCTAAAACTGGCAACATAAATAACGCCCCAGGGGTGGCGCTGAATTCAATCCCTGACAATTTTCCAACGTTTTCCGTGGTTCTCAGAAAGCAACACGCAAGGGAGTGGAGGAAGGGCTAAAGGGAGAAAAATGGAAGGGAAGAATGGATAAGGAAGAGGAAAGGTGTTTTGGGGGAAGAGGCGGGGGTTGAAAGAGCAGGAGGTAAGGATAAAAGGAAAGCGGAGGCGACAAAGCGCGTGAAGGGAAAGAAAAGGTTTGTTCCGGTTTTGAGGCCGCAGACAGACGATGGATGAGAAAAGGGGCAGATACGGCCAAGGCCAGGGGGGATTCGGGGGAGGGAGGTCAACTGGTGAGAGGCGAGGCTGTGACTGGAGCAAAAGGAACGCGATCCGAAAGGAGAAAAAGTTTGACCCGAGGATAATTAGGAAACCACAGGGAAACTCAATAATGAGAGCCGTATTCCAGAGCGTTACTCAAGTCTTGATTCCGACTCGTATCGGTTGTCACGTTGGTGTGGCACTTTTTAAGAACCCCTATCCTCGAATAAATTACCCTCCGTCCTTAGCCACAGGACTTCAGCGAAAGGAATTCACGCTAAGAACGGCAAAAAAATGCGGAACCAAAAATCTGATGCTTTCCTGGCGAATATATTCAAAAAAGGCTATTTGGGCTTCCAGCCGGGTGGTCTCCCTCCATTCTACCGACGTTTCGGAATACGAGTCGGGTTCCATCATCAGGGCTAATGGTGAGTGGATGAAGTTTGCCAGCTTATATACTCCACTCACCATTAGCACTGATGATGGAACCCGACTCGTGTTCCGAAACGTCGGCAGAACGGTGGGAGACCACCCGGCTGGAAGCCCGAATAGCCTTTTTCGAATGCGGAAACTGTCTCCGGTCCTCTTTCCAACCCAGTCATCTTATCCTGTCTACCAGCATTTCAACTCTTAAATAGCATTCTTGCGAATGAATACATGGGTTTTTGGGAATCATGTGGATATTCCGAGTTCATATTTCGCATTTTGCAACAAGAATCAGTCCACAATCATCCCTTTCTCTCTATCTCCTTCAAAGAGGTCATCCTTCCATTTCTCTCCCCTCCGTGGCTAACAATCGACTATCTGAATGACTCCCTCATTCCACCTCGTAAGCAGACACTAGTGAGAATGGGAACGAATCGAAGAGTTCTGTTGTATTGTCTCCCCTCCATGTTGTTGTATTAGCGGTTTTTCCTGGAGTTCGAGTCCACCCGGATGCCATGCTGGGAAGATTTTTCCAGGAATCGTCCGACGGGATTCAGCCAATCATCACAACTAAAAGCTCCCTCGCACCTCACTCCCCTGTCTTCATCCCTCAATATGTCTCATAATTTCGCCTCATCTCCTGACTCACGAGCAACCAACTCGCCCTCCCTCGAAGTAACACCCACTCGTTCCAGTCTCTCCGTTGCGTTGCAACCGACGTGGTTTTCAGACATCGCCCACAATCGCCGCACGCCGGCCAAGTTTTACGACTCCTCTGAGGATAGACATTTTATAATGTTGTTTTGTGCAGCTCGTTGTTGAGCCTTCTGTAAATATGTTGCGTAGTTCATTTTCTTTTTGGTTATGCTCGTGTTTTGAGGGTTGAGTATTCCTTCATTTGTGTCAACAAAAGGTGGAAAGAGTGCTTGTTCTCGATAGGGCGAACAGCTGCGGTTCCAAAACGTTACGCCACATTGTACTATTACCGAAGTTGAACTTGAGTCGAGAAATTATAAGTTGTTCGCTGCCAGCGGGAGACGACGAATGAAAATATTTTTGGCAAGTGATTTATTTTGTAAATTAGACCAGATTTAATCTAGCTCAAGTGTGTTGAGTCGAAGTCGAAGTTTCCAAAATGTGAATCTAACTTAAACTAAGTTTGAGATCTGAACCAATAAAGTCGGGTGAGAATTTATAACTTTCTTAGGCTTTAGAATAAGACACTGATTCGCAGATAATTTTACCTTTCACGTATTACTTATTATACAATTTCTAAAAATATAAAAGCCTGTTAACCCCTACTCTCAATACGCAGAATATCATCGCAAAAATGCCTCATGAGCGCGGCACTCGCGTGAGTGAGTGGAGCACTTGGCTGCCGAAAAAATGGTGCCGAGTTCGAATCCCGGGTTAAGCCCTCAGACACTCCAAGTAAAATCTGCAAAGTGCGAGGTGGAAAGCAGCTAGACTTCGCACTCTGAATATGTGATTATAATACGCCTGCAGTTGTCTGGAGTGAGCTCAACCCTCACCGATTCAAAACCAACCTTCGGGTTGAATTACACAGTGCAATACGCTAATGACTTGGAAATACCAAAAGTTTATTTAGCTCTAACGATATTCCTTATTATTTTCAATGAATGAATTCCTTAGTGCCTAAAAACTAGTTTCTCACTACCTTGCAATTTTTGACTCAAGTAAGTATGCCCTTTATTGGCCAATGTATCTCGTGCAATAACCATTCTATTTGGATAGCAAAAGGGATCTCCACGTATTTTTTGCACTTTCGGACGATTTATCTCGGAAGAAAAACTTGCTATGAAGGCACAGTGAACTACCAACATCTCTATTTCCTCATCAAAGCAGACTTTCAACATGGCAGCGAGGAGATAACTATCTCGTGAACCATTATTAAGTTTTATTTGCGTCTTATAGTTTTTATGGACATGTGGAGGCCCACAACATTGCGTAATATATTTATTATGGAGTCCTTTTTGAATTTATTTTTCACCGTTGTAAATTAATTTTTAGCAAAAATGGGTAATGCATTATAGGAGATGCATTGAATTGTTTTTATAATTAATCAACATTTTTTGCAAATTAGACAATATGTTTTGCCGTTTATTTCACACTTATTATGTTTACATGTAAAAGTATTATTTCACCTCAAAATTTGAAATATAGACCGATTAAGTGTTAAACTAACTCGAAACTTTCCAAAAATACTTTAATTTTATTTACTTACACAAACAGTTCCAATGCATTTTCTATTATTGCTAGTAAGTTTAAACTTTATGATACGAAATAATTCTTGTAGGTAAAACATGAAGCTACTCTCTATAATCGTGACTCCTCATCAAACGACGACTGATTTTAAGAGGTAAAGGGACCGCTCACTGCGGGTCAAGAGACCCAGAATGTGTGATTTTCTCTGATTTAGGGATTGGGGACCAGTGCCATTTCCTCAACCACATCGCTATCGAGGATTTATAATTTGAGATGCCCAGGGGGTTCAAAGATTGGAGCAGGGAACCCCTCTTTCAGAAGCCACCCCCCCCCCCCGCGAGGCTACCACGTTTCATACCATGGTTAAGAGATTCGGTGACACTTGCAAATATATTTCGGGAGGCAAATTGGAGTCAAACATTTTTATCCGCCCATTCAGGAAATAGGAGTTGGTTCGTAAACCAAAACATGGAAAATGTGCCACAAAATACATAAAATTAGTGCCTAAATACCTTAATGTGATTCATTCCATTTATCCCAAAAATCCAAGGGTAATGGGGACCCAGATAGGTAACAAAGGTGACAACTCACCTGCAAAGAAAAGAAAAATGGGTTATTTATATTACACACGTCGAGTGACTAAGATACATTTACAAAATTGACACATTACTTAGCACTGTAAAATAAGGTTTCGAGAAATACAGTAGAAATAATTGGACCCATAATTGCCAATAATTTAGGTCGCATTGAGAGTACAATAATGCATTGAAATATGCCATCAATTAATAACATTATCAATAACAGTCAAAGTTAATTGCTTCCCATTGTAACATGGATTATAAAAAGATGATAACATGAAGCGGATTGCATTCCCATATAGGTACACCTGTTTTGGGGTTACTGTCGGATAGACTATCTATTAAAAAGAAATGAGCGCAAGAAAAAGTTTACAAAATAATTAAACTACTCAGAGAATTGCTCCATGCAAAAAAGTTATGCACAGCAGCAAGTAAATTAATAATAAAATTAATCAAATGAAATGCTCTTTGCAAAAAAGATAATAAAACAGTTCATAAATACAAAATGGCGATAAAAAAGTAAATAATGAGATAAGGTTAAGCAGTAAACATATTTGTACCAACATAAATTATTAGCAATTATAGTGCGAATATTCAAGTATTATTAGAGTGCCTATTTCCAAAACTCGTTTTAAACGTGTTACACCTTTGCACAACGAAGCCATCAAAAAGGTACATTTTCATTACAGAGGGTGGTGCTTTGAGCGCTTCATAGACAGTAAGACCATCACTCTGAAGAAATTCTCCACAGTGAGCAGAGTGTAATGAAATTTACACGCACACTTAAAGCGAGATGATCCATGAACAGCTCCACGCATTTAATGGTCCCTTAAAAATATTGGTGATGAAAACATAAGTGGGTTTTCATTGCTATTTTAACAGGATTTAGTCCAGTCGTAAAACTAGTTTGACATTCCTACAGCCTCGATTATGTCATAATGAAATCCAATTCTGGTAATCTGCCCATATGATGTGATTGTATGAGATGAATTTTAAATGAAATTCGGGCCCTGAAGAGCGGAAGGATGACGAAGCCATAACATTGACGTCCGAGTGCAACAAATAAGCAACATTTAAATAAGTGCCATATTAAATTTGCAGGTGAAGGGATTCTGAAAATTGAGTAGCCGAAAAAGGAGCGATGGACGAAGTAAAAAGAAAATAGGCATTAGAATAGCTCAAGTGAAGGGGACATTCCCCAAAAAGAAGACTTGAGATAGATAAAAATATAAGCGTTTAAGTTCTGCTAATTGGGTAGCCGAAAAAGCAGCGATGGACGAAGTAAAAATAAAAGAGGCAGTAGAATGGCTCAAGTGAAGGGGACATTCCCCAAAAAGAAGACTTGAGATAGATAAAAGGATAAGCGTTGAAGTTAGGATGTAGTTCATTACGACTTACATTTAGAGCATGCCTCTTTATGGTAGTGACGAAGACAGTGGCGCAGAATTTAGGGTTGAAACATTCGCAATGTGGTGAAGAATAATTGAGATAAAATGGATGGAACGTGTAATTGCGGAAACACAAGAAGAGTAAAAAATAAATCGTTTTAAAACTTTGGGTGGAACAATTTAATCGACGACTTCATGAGACACAATAACGCAACGAAAATTATCGTTGCAGGACAGATAGAAGGTAGGCCACGGACGAGAGACAGAGTAAGTGATGAAGGATATAATGCAGGAGAATTATGCAAGTGTCAACAGATAAGCCGATAAGACAGTTGAGTAGAGAGCTGCTCAAATGATATCTTTCGTGATTTCCCTCAGCTAACAGATTTTTATTCGAATGCATGACCATACCTCAGCTATTTAATTCTCTGTTATTGCAAAGAATATTACATTTTACGTTTTATTCATATAAATCTTCTCTTTTAGACTCATGGTGGTGTATGAGCGAATATATCTTGGCCTTATGACTGATAAAATCGCAGCAAAAAGCGATTAAGGCCGAAATACATTCAATTGCTATGATTTTTTCGTCCAAATAGAATCAAGTGCTCATTTTTAAGTGTGGGAGCGTTTCGTTTTCTTCGATAAGATTGCTTTGAGAGCAGGGAGTAGTTTATTTTGCAAGTTTCAGTATTACTAATTGAACATGTAGTTAATTTTTTTGCAAAAATCTTCTCCACTTGCCAAGCAAACTCATGTTGGGATACTACAGATAATGCTTAAAGCGACACTTTTAGTAAAATATTTCGTTCAAATTCATAAGTATTTTGCGAACTGAACGGATAAAAAACCACAAAATTAGATAAAACCTCGAGTTTCGGTATATTAATGAAATCCTCAGCATTTTGATTTGATAAGCTGCAATTCATCTGATAGACTATAGAAGCTGCATGTTGAATGTAACCTATTTCAGGGGATGGCTTCAAACGATGATGATGGTTTTAACTTGGTGATTAGTTTACTGAAATATGCCTTTATTCTAATGAAAGAATTCTTGACTATTAGAACCAGGATGTTCGCTAACATTTAAAAACACTAAATCCCAGAACACTGGGAGATGAAAGTCCTGGAATAATCGGCTTGAGTCGCATTCGGCGAAAACCAGTCCAATTCTCACATGAAGCACCCAAAGCAGACATCCACAGCAAATCAGAATAAAAACTCTCCACCAATAACTTTTCTTTATCACTATAGAGCTGTATCTCATGGAAGAATGACATAATGTGCAAGTCGTATTTTTCCATCATTGGCGTGTGGCAGTGGGTTCGGACACGAGACGTTTTAAAATAAAAAGAAAATGCTCTAACGAAGTTCCGTCTTGCATATTTATTAAAGTCATTATTTTTTGGGGAAATATGAATTTCCGTACCTATCCGTTCGGCCAAATATCTCTCTTAAGTTATGTTTTCCGCCGGACTAACAATTATAGTGCACTCATAAATCTTTACCCAGAAAATATTCATCTCTTCTGAGTAAATACTTAGCTAGTGGCGCTGCTTTATGACCTGAATAAATCGTATCAATAACGAAGTATGAGGAATTGTTAAGAAGAGCGGGAGAAGAGAAAAGTCCTTTAAAACCATAAGGATAAGTCGGCACAACTTAGTTGCCCACATCATGAGGCTTCATAGCCTGATGATGGCAATCGTCTAAGGACAGTTGGAAGGGAAAAAGGACAAGGGACGGCCCCGGATGAGTTACATAGGTTATTAAAGATGTAGTTGAGAGAAATACGTCATCATGAAAATACTCTCAGATAGGAGAGCAGAATGGAGAACTGCGTGAAGCCAATATAAGACTACTGATAATGATGCCGATGATAGCTGTGGAAATTTACACGGGAGATAAATATTTTTCTTTTAAAAAATTTCCCGGTACCGACGGCGCCCTCGAGAAAAATTTTAGTACTTAAAGTACAAAAGAAAAAAAACTTATGTTTAGTTTCATTTCGGCCATCATATTTTGGCAAGACCCACCCTGGTAAGACACGAGAGATAGCTATCATTGGAGAGCTTTGTGAAGAAACCTTTCCACGTGCATCACGGCTGCAACAACTACGACCACCACGGCAAGCGGGCACCCTTACCCTCAACCCCCCCCCCCCCCCCCCCAACAGCATATGCCTGCAAAACTGCGTCCCCGAATTAATTATTGATAAAAGGAAGGGTCTTGGGAATTTCAGAGAAGAGAGATGGGAAGGGAAGCGGAGCCGCGAAGCGACGTGCCTCAGCGCGGAAATTGCCGGGAAAAGGATCAGCAGATCGCGGAGAGATATTTGGGAGAAGAGGGAATGGGAAATAGGCGTGTCTGGGAAAACTGGAGACAAGACACGCTCTGAGCAGGAGGAAGGGCGATATCGGGCGATTGTGGAATTTCACGCCGCCGCCAGAAGGGAGGGGGGGCTGCGAAGGGTCCTAGTCGAAAGTTAAAAGTGCCACTGTAGTCATTGTTTGCACTATTCCAAAATTTCACTTTGCTTGGAACACAGGCAAATAATGTCTTTGATAAAATTCACTAATTCTTGGTTAACTTTGTGGTATTCCATTATTTCCTGGATATAGACAGTTACTTATACCACTTATAAGTGGTTTAAGTAACTGTCTATATCCAGGAAATGTCTTTGATGCAAAAATAAACTAATACGGTTAAAATATGCAAATATTATACTCAGAAAGCAAAATTTTTGATGAAAATGAAGCTTTCAAGCGATAAAATAAATTTTCAGCCCGAAAAATTATCCTCAAATTCTTCGTAAGCAATCACAGCCAAATTGAATGAAATATAAATCGAATAAAATGTAGGGTAGAAGGTTTTTTTTTATGACCTTATCAATTCACGCCAACTGAAATTTTTAGTCTCAAGAGTCAAGGGACGTCAAGTAACGTCACAGAGTATAAAGCGAAGCGTGCGGCGAGGAAGAGACACAAAGAAGTGGAAAACACCCGAAAGCCTTCGCGGAGAGCGGGGTGGGGGCGGGGGGCACTTTTGAGGAGAGTGGAGTTCACATTACCGAGGGCTCTCCACGAAGAGTGTTGTCCCGCGCTCTTCACAATTTCCGAGAGAGAAGTGTTTGGTGCCGGGTTACATACCACTCCACTCGTCTTTCCCTTCGTTTCCCTTCGATCACGATGACGACCGTCACTTGTTTCCAGCGCCGACCGCGGGCGAGCGTCATCAAACACTGTTACCTAGTTACGCGAGAAATTCCTGCGGAGGGGACCCTCAGGGCCTTATGCTCGCAACCCCCCCCCCCCTCACGTTTGCGAGCGCCGTGCAAACGGCTCTAATTATAATGAACACTCCGAGCTTTCCTCAGGAGGGGACGGAAAATGGTGTAAGGTAGGGCTCGGCACGCTGTGAGTGGTTTGTTTAGGAGATGAAATTAAATGGATGCGTTCTCAGATCAATGGTTGTGGCGATGTGAAAGTACAGAATGTAAAAGTTTTGGTTTTGAAGGGAGGTAGAAAATAGGTTGAGGAATAAATATGAGGAATACTCGGGCTGGGGATGCTCAAAGAGCTCAATTATGAGGTCACTTGAATCGATTTCTCGTTTTGTACATGCTCTGATATCAATATTTCGCTGGGATGTGTAGGTGATGCTGAGACTCATAACTCTAAGCCATTCCGAAAATAATCCAAAGTCCATTCAAAAAGCGACAAGTTGGATCCTTTTTATTGTGTGGATAATTGGCGCAACTCCAAGCAGGGAGCGGATATAACTACAGTAATATGTTTTGATTTAACGTTCTTATTAATGAATAAAATTTAAAAGGAATAAAATTTGTTTATAAAATGTAAAAACCAGTATTTTAAAGCAAGAACTTGAGGCAGGTGGTTGCCACTATTTTTAAATGTATTCCCTCAATTAAACAATTTATGCTTCAATTGTTTGTGAGCTAATCAAATTATCATTCCTGACGCATAATATTAATCAATTGCCTAACACATTAATCCAAAGCATGTCAATGAAGTTACACTTCCGCCAACTTTCTACAGCACAAAATGGATCCCGCTTATCGTGATTTTATTGACTATAAATTATTTTCAGAAGAGCTTAGTGTTACGTGTCCCAATTCCACCTGAACATATAAGCGAAATATCCTTATCAGATCACGCATAGAGCGAGAAATCTATTTAAGTGATGTCACAATCGTTTAAAGGACTGAATGATAAACAAAGATATCGTACTTCCCACTAATTTTACTTTAACAGCTAAAACACGTGTTTCGATTGTTATACAAACACCATCAGGTAATCTAACTATGCAGTACTCTCTGCTTGTGCTGTACTCTTCCTGCTGATGATTGTGTAGCAATCGAAACACGTGTTGTAAGATGTGAAAATAAAGCAAGAGGGCAGTCCGATATCTTTGTTTACCATTCGATGTGTTGTTCCACGATATCTCTCCACAAAAAGTTCACTTAATTAGACTGCTCACAGACCTTACTAACTTCCAAACTTGATAATATATTAAAAATAGAAAAAATTATTCCTTCTTAGCTTATTATTTTTCAAGCGGAGTTATGCCGCCATATGTCATGCTAATCACTATACAATCTTTGCAATTTGCAAGTTCCTTATTTGCGCCATTATATTTTTACCATTTAAAGAAAATATGAACGGCGCTCTTTTGGGCTCAATCTCATGCTTCTGACATGAATGTAATGTAGCTACTTCGGATGTAGTGGTTTCCGGGAATTTTGTGGGTACATTTTAAATTAGTTATCTGATAAATAATTTTTTGATATCATAATCATGCTACGTCAATCCACTCGCATGTGTGCTGTTAAAAATTTATGGATAATATGCTAAGTATCGCATAAATTCTGAATGGATAAGTTACTTTAAGAGTTGTGCAAACATTCATGATGTCCGGAAATTAATGAAAAAAAACGGCAATAAATTGTACGGGTGTGAAACATAAAAAGGAAATTTGGAGAAAAAGCTTGCATTCACTGGGAACCCACCATTTCAATTGGGACAACTCAGCGCCTCATGTATTGGTTGACATCCTTATAAGAAAATTAAAAAAATTAAAAATAAACAATTTATATGCGTAATAACTTTTAAATAACGCTAAATTTAAAATATAAATGGCGAAAAATAAATAATTGCAAAATAAAGAACTGTTAAATAACGAAAACCACAGAAATATTCGTATTTACGCTTTCCGCCAAAACACGGTAGTGTAAGCGCCTAGCGGTACCATATGGTACCACCAAAATTTTGTGCATCATAACATCCCAAATATTAGTCTCACATCAAGAAACCATACTTGATATGAATTGTGCATGATATAACAATCATAATTAAATAAAAACATCTTCGTATTATGTTTACATAAGACGCAAGTAAAGAAAATCGAAATGCTTGCACTAAAAATTCCGTTTTTTTCGGAAAGTTGAACATTCTCAATTTTCAAACGGCTCTAAATACGATAATTTCAGCATTAAAAATCAAAATTTTCGGAAAATCTAAATAAAAACATTCTTATCGTGTTCAAGATCTCAAAAACCCAAATAAATTACGATAAATGAAAAAAAGTTACGTTTAGCATTGCACTACTGGCTAGTACCATATGGTACCGCGAGGCGTTAACGGTTCAATCACTCTCACTTGACCGGCAGTCCTTTTTGTTTTTCTATCGTGACGCATGACACATTCAATTCTTATTTTCTTAATACTCAATTATCATTGTGAAATGGTCATATTATGCTGAAATGGACTTTCTCAATTTCTTCCGGTCACCTAAAATGCATATATTTTGGGTTTGATAGAATGCAGAACTCAAATTCCCTAATCTGAGATACAGACATAAGTTAGCATGAATCAACTCCATAGATTCCACTGATTAGCGCATGATTAAGACGAGGAAAGTTATGCATTTTCTTAAAGCGAATCTTTCTATGTGTGCACAGAAAACGTTGCATGGATACTAAACGAATTAGGCTGGGAGCCGCCGGAGACTCGGAAGCTATGTGCTAGTTTGCTTGAGCAATTAAGGAGAGATATCCTTCACAGCGGCGCGAGGAACATCATCTAAGAACTCCACCATATTTCCAGGAAAGGCAGAAACGATAAATTAAGAAAGATCATTTTTCGAGGGGATCATTTTGGTGCAGTGGTTATCATTGGCCTCCCACCCCGTGGGCCCGGGTTCAAAACCCCGTTGTGGCGGAGATTTTCAAAGACTGCACGGTCTCTGAATGAGTTCTTAAGAGAGGGACATTCAAGCGAAACACTTTGCCCGTTCGATGGGACGTTAAGCCGTGGTCCCCTTGGCACTTGTCGTTAAGATAACTCCAACGTCGGGTTTTCTTTCACCTTTATTTTCCTGCCCTTCCCTTGCGGCGCGAATTACATGAGCTGTGGGACAACTCTGCCAAGCAACATACCATATTTTGCCGAACGGATAGACATAGGAATTTGTTTTTCCTCCGAGCAATGATTGACTTCAATAAATACGCAAGGTGGAAATCAATACACACAATTTTATATTAACGGCTGGTGTTCTAACACGTCTTCATCTATATAATAATCTGCGAGACACCTCTAGGGTGTTTGGCAGGGGTTGGCAGTTCCTTATGCACACCTTACGATCATAAATATGCTACGCATTCTAACAAAAAATGCTTCCACTTTCATGTAAAGGCAAAACTTTCCATCTACTTACTCATGAAGGCAAAATCTGCCTACGTGATTAGAACATATGAAGCATGCACCAAATCATGTAAAATGTCAAGCAGAGAGACAAAAATGTGTTCGAGGAATTTGCATGAGACGACAGTTAAAGACATTGGTCCGTAATTAGATAACAATTCCATGTCTCCACTTTCGCATATGGGCGTTATATTGGCAATTTTCCAGCCATTAGGTAATTCGCGTTGCTTCTCTTTGGGTAAATATAGATGAAATATGATCAGAAAACTATTCCTCAAACCACGGAGGGGAGTAAACACCTCTCATTTTTAAAAGCGTCAACTGCCTTTCCGTTGCGGTCATTCTGCGGCCGACGAGAGTTGGCAGAGTGTGCCCCGGGGCACGCTTGCCGCTCCGCCGCACCCGAGCCAAATGGACCCCAATCACCCGCACCACACTCGCTCGCCTAGATAGATGGGTATCGATGGCTGTGAGGCGAAACCCTAGAACCCACGTGCCGCCGCCGCTGTGGACTCAGCTCGCCGCCACCCCGAGCGCATCCAAGTCGTTTGCCGCCTCCGAATCACTCCGTTATCCCTCCGCGTCCAATTTCACGTCCGCTAATCTCCGCTCCTGCACTCCGCCCTTGCCTGAAACATATCGCACTGCCACTCCGGTAACGTACCGTCAGGTGTACACACACCCAAGATACCAGGATATTCGGGAAACCAACCCACAGCCGCCTGCTTCTCTCCATCGAAGCCACCAACGGTCACAGCGATGCAAAAAGGTCCGTTATCATATATCCTACATTCCATGTATTACAGCCACGAATAACACTACGGAGGAAGATTCTCAGGTCGGCCTATAAACGTGTGGTCATCCATCGCGCATTTAAACAACTTTTCAAAAGTCGCAGATGCCTAATGAGATCCAAATTTCACGGAGAAATATGCTAATTATAAAACTGTTTACAGAAGTATATATCGTTCCAATATTAATTTCATATTAACCGACATCAATTTCATATATTTAACATTTAACTCGCCCAATAAAGAAAACGATCTCATGGAGTGCATTTCATCAAATTATAGAGCTAATTGGACGTTTTTAATTTGAAGTCCGAAATGTGAAATAGTGGAGATCCCAGTATTCTGACTGCTGACTCGAAAAAAAACGAAAGTGCCCTTTTAAAGTTTTAGCTCTGACTTTTAGCATTCTATGACTCGCAATGAAAAAATACACCATACACCTCATAACAATTCAAAAATTTCATTATTTTTGCTACTATAAAACAGGATATTTGAGAAAAATAATCTTATAAAAGGCTGTGTGCCCTCTAGGAAGTGCCGGTGCACATGGTAGACCAGGGGAGAAACCTAACTCCTAGATGAGATACGGAGGAGACAGAAGGTTGGGATGGAGTGAATACATAACGAGGAGGGGATGTGAAAATGCAAGATGGAGGGAAAAGTTCTGTGCAAGCGAGGAAAGGGGAAATATAGAATAGGATTTAGGGAATAAATGAAGGGGAGTTAGCTTCATTGTGAAAATTATTTATTTTTATTCTTTTCAATTTATATCCATCATTTTTATTCGAAAAATATTTCATGTAACCGATAGAATACTTTTAATAAATCACGGAACAGAATGGTAGGTAAACTGCCCCTTTGAACTATTCCATGCTCCTTTGTGACGGACCGAAGTGCTTCCTTTTCTCCCAAAAGCAATTCTTCTCCACGTAAACACTCTCGATGGCATGGTAAAACAATAACCGCAAATTTCTCTTTCAAAAGGCAAATTGTGCAGTGATGCACCACATTTATTTTGTATAGTATGTGGGTCGTCTAGATTCGCCATTCGTTACTCATTCTCACGCAACGAGAAATCGAAAAAAATTTTTTTTAGAGAATCTTTAAACTTCCTGAATTTAACACTGAAAATTATAACTGATCATTAAATGTTGCCATTATGGTCTAATATGCAGTGATTCACACGTATTTGTATACGAATTCAGTCTTGATCTTCGGTACATTCGCCATTCGTTTTACGATTCAGGCGGCAGCGGATAACATAATCCAATTTTTTAAAAATCGGAACCCAGAGCCTGATATACCTAAGTAGAAAACATTGCCATACAAGAAAAACATTGCACTCGTACCGGCTAAAGTTAGTATATAAGGTGATTAGGAAGAAAAGGTTTGAAAGAAATCAATGGAGAAATAGCTGTGAAAAGAGTAAAGGGTACTTTACCCCACATCCTCCAAATTTCACTCAATGACCCTATTTCATCTACTTACACTCCCATCTCAATTCATCTCAATCCTTAACTTTTCGCAGGCTCCCATTATTCCTCACCTTTCCGACTTAAACCCAAAGGGAGAACCTTCTCAGTCTGCGTCAATGGCTTCCACCACTTCGTGTGTCAAACAAAAAGGACCAGTCAAATACACCCCTGGTTCCCTTTCAGGGTGCGCCTGCTCCTGCGAAGGGAACAAAACCAATCCCCCACGGAGAGCCACCCCTCCTCGCAGCCAGGGTCAGAAGAGCATTCCTATCCAGGGGTGGTGGAAAAGCCCTTTCTCCGCAACAACTCATTTCCCTTTGACCCACGTCACGCGCCTGACCTCTTTGCGAACATTCGAATAGAAAGGGAGGACAAGGATTCATTCGCAGAATCCCAAAAGAAATACTTCCTCTAGTTCATCCCTTCCTTCTTCCGACAATACACCGCACCTTCTCACACTTGTGTTCCGATTAGAATTTTGTCTCCGAGAGATTCTTCGAAAAAACTTTTCCTTCCTCACTGGATAAATACGTGGTCACCTACCTCCAGGTTCCCAGCAATTTATCTTGCCTAATTAATAATCTTTTAAATACGGAACTTGCATATAAATGATAGGAAAGGCATTTCAATTAAAAAACAAACATTGGTTGTCTCCTTATTCATGCACAACAAAACTTTTCATTAATACATTTGGATATTATTCCACACGGGCATCGCAACGCCAGGAGTGCAATAAAATTGACAAATTGCTGTTACGATATGCATTTCCCCAAGTTCAACGATAAGTTGGTCAGTTGGAGCTCAGTGCAAGTAGTTACTATGACCAATAATAAGCAGTTAATAATGGACTTTGGTTTTAAAACGATGTATCAACGTGTAATGAATTCTAAAAGTAATATAATAAATTACAGTATATACTGATAGCTTAATCAGAAAATACTGGAAGTATACATTAAAAGTTTGACAGAGGCCTATGTATTTTTATTTCTAACTTATTCTCTTTCCCAAAAAAGTCGCTCTATTTTCGCACGATCCCTCTACGCTTCCACTCCTATTCGCACCCATTCGGATTCAGGTCTGCGCTGACATTTTTTCTTCCGAGATGGTCTCACGTAAGCTGAGACGGTGAAGACGGGGTAGCAAGAGAACAAGCAGCCTTTCACTGATGAGTCCGAGGTGGCAGCGGTGAATTTGATATTCCAAGTCGTCTTTGGTGCCATTTCTAGCTATGAATATCGAATGAACCAAAGCACTGCACGAAACAAGTATGTAGGACGCAGAAAACATTTAAATGAACACCGAAGAGAAACTAGAAACGCACAGCTCAAAGCATCGAAATGCAGGCGTATGTTGAACATGGGCACACGATTTTACTTGAAGACGATAAAATTATAGTGAAAGGAGATAAATATTGTATTGTGATAAAGGTCATATAAATCGTAACAAGAATCGTATAAAGTACAGGAAATTCCCCGATAGGCCGAGAAATATTCCTTTTTGACGCCCAAAATCCCAGTGACACAAAAGAGAGAACCACGAAGCTTTTTGCCATCCCTCACCTAAACTATCTGTCTGTAGGATGACTGGTGAAACTGTTGTGAACCTTTGCCAACTACGCGAACAGAGCCCGAAAATGTTGAATTCATTGATTCAGGGTCGAGAAATCTCTGAACGAACAAAGCAATGTAACTAAATGCTCCACTGAATTTCTTCATAAAATGCTTGAACGCCTGCAGAATGATCACTTCCCTGCTTTGCTTCCTTTCCTGCATTCGCAATGAACTCGCTTCCGTTAGAAATGCTTCCAACTGCATACGAAGACTATTGCTTTCAAAAACTTTTGCCGACCTAGAAGAGGCAATGTCAAATCGTCGATAAGATTAGGGTTGTCCTAGTTTATAATAAAATCATTATTCAATAATTCATAAATACTGATCTCAATGATGACAAAATTCATAAATCTCTATAATAATGATACAGTTCATAGATACGTCACTGATCCTGATGCACGCGCAGACTACGATACAATCGGATGAACTTCTTGGAAGGAGTAATTTTTTCAAAAAAGGGTCGAGACCACTTACGCCCCCCAAACCCATTTTAGAGACACCGTGATCTATCAGTGTCATCTTCCAGAATTCGCCGTGGATTGGCAAGAGCCCAACAAACAAAATCGCCATCTTCAAAATGCTAATTTTATTCCCTTGATATGATAGCTTTTCGGCTTTAGAGTAGCAAAACCACTAAAGCATGCGAGGCGTATAGTGATGGGCGTGGAAGGAGAAAATTGGGTTCACACCGTTAAAAAGGCACATATATTCCGATGCAAAATGGTTATCAAGGTAAGTGCTGCGGGACAGCTATTGGTGATTGATTAAATGAGAATCTTCCGGCGTTTTCATTCACAACCATAGAAAAACAAAATGAGTTAACATTAAAATTGGAATGTGCTTTGGAACCATATAGTATTTTTGTCATGTTAAAGTGTTTGTAGCGGACGACCCATCGTATTTCTCCACGGGTGATTTTTCCTTCTCTCCTTCCAGCGTCTATGGGTCGAATAGTAAAAGAAGCCATCAGAATCCCGCTGCACGTTAGCATTAAAATAGAGATAGTGGATACTGCATCAAAAAACGAGGGAATATCTCATGATAAGTGAAACAAGACGTTGAGAAAGAGTAGACGTGGTGAAATGTTAAGCAATGCATACAAGAAATCAGATAAGCCATGCGTCTTCAAACTTTACAAACAAGTCAGAGAAGGAAACTGCAAAACAGCTTTAAAACTTAATACAGCCTCGATAAGTTGTTTCGAAATCAGTGCATACGCTAAAATGTACGAAGCTATCAAAATTATAGGTTACAAGCTAACAAGGAAAAAAATAGAATAAATAAATTTCGTGCAAACGGCCAAAACATCTGTGTTTTGGCTAATGTAGAATACCTACTTCAGATGTTTCCTACTGCAAAATTGCCACGTACGGGTAAAAGGATCCCGCCACTGAAGTATTTTTCTTTCTCATATCACGTGAAATGTAAAAGTGCAACTCTTAAATTGCCTCACATAGCTGAATGTGGACCTACTTCGGGTTTTCGTAACTCTGAATCAAGCCGTCGAGTTGGTAACTATGTTACCCGCAAAAGAGCAGTTCTATCGTCAAGACAACGGAAAATTCTCGCGCCGTCCCGCGTCGCGACGGATTTCTTGCAAAGTTATACCCGGCATACTTTCCTCTTGGACTCTTTGCAATGCAAAACCGAGCACTGCGAACTAAACGTCTGTGAGAACGCCACTGGGATGTACCGCCAAGAATTTTATGGGGAAGAATGAGGCAGGATGACGTGCTGGAAACTTGGCCCTTCGCAAAGGATCTTTCGTACATAGCCACGACAATATCCAAAGCCTTCCCGTCTTTCTGCACCCGCTTATTGGATTCAATAATTTTTCTGAAAGGTAGAAATTTGAAATTCAGGAGAAGAGAATGGAAATTCATACTCATAACCATCGTAAGTCAACAACTCTAAGACTAGTTTGATACATCACCTTATTCCGCTCTTATATCTGGCGGCCTTTTCACAGTGACGTATTTCTTCCCTTTTGTATCCTAGACCTACTATCCTATGTAACTCATTCGAGGCCGTCCCTTGCCCTTCTTCCCGTCCATCTGTACTTCGACCATTATCATCATCAAGGCTTCATGTTTAAAGAAAATTCCGATTAATACTTAGGGTTTTCAGTAGACCTCTGTTTTCTCCCACTCTCCTTAGCAATTACTTACAATTCCTCGATCGATCTATTTTACCTTCGTCATTCTTCGGGTGCACTACATTTTACCGCAAAAACCGTCTTTTATCATACTTGCTACTATTTATTTTTCGGGTGACTTGTTTTCTTTTCTAATGGTAAAGGCTTTGTTACTGTCAGGTAGTTTTAGAACAAAATCGTAAATAGATCCCAACTCCCCCTTCATTTGCTAAATCCTAACAGCTCAAGACGCCCTGGAATAAGCTATTTACGAACTGTCGTAATTATGTACAACATCATTATGATAAGGTTGCCTTAAGTGTCTTTTCAAGTTCGCCGGAAGGAATCACAGTAAAAAGAAGTCAATGGTTATTAAAAAATCCATATGATTTGAAACTCAAATTGTTAATCGATGCTTCCAACAGATACTAAGACCTGTATTTATAATTTTTCTTCATGGAACACAAAATATATTATGAAGTTTGTAATTACGTCAATAGATTGAATGCATACAAAAATTCCTTGGAGCAGCGGTTTAAAAATGAAAAGCATAATTGGATAATTGGTAACTACATATACGAGTCCGTGAATAGTTAAAAAACAATCACTTAGTTTATTATAAAAGCTTCAATTTCCCTTCGACTCCTCAATTCCGACAATCTTCACCTTAGATAAATTACTAGTTTTTGGTAAAATAGAGGAATATGTTCAAGTCAGAACGTTAAACTCTAATTAAAAATTTTCACTTTGATCACATTTTGCTTTATATAGGGCACCATAATACTGCTGGGATTTTTCAAGCATCAAAAGCAATTTTCAATGCAAGATCAAAAATTCATCAGATGAGAAACGTTTCATATGTACTACATGATCTCCTACGGGTAACTCAAAGATTATATGTTTCCTCGATATGCTCTGCAACTTTTCAGAGTGAAAGATTCTCCGTTGAACTATCTTAAACTCTCGGTGAACGAGGGAGATCACGCATCACTAGAGGAACTTATCCTTTTTAAGATGCCAATAGTTGAGCGGAATGCAAGAGAAAAGAAGGGAGAATGAGAAAGAAAATTTTGGGAGTGGCTTCAGACTTTTCCGCTGAGTCCAATTGGGGAAACAAACAAACGGTTATTCAAATTTAAAATAAAAGAATAGGGAGATAACATCATGAAGGGTACTAGATGCTCGCGGGAAAAGGTATTAATTTTCGAAAGATGTATTATTAACTTACTAACCTTATTTTTTAGGTAAACAGAAGCAGAATTTTACTTCAAGTACATTGAAATTTATAGGTCAAGGTATTGTAGGAAAACCGCCCGTGCACGAATAAGACGTCACTGACGAAAAACATCATGGAAATATCAGGGGGTAAATGGATCTCCATGAAAGAAATTAGATAGAGGATAACTCGTATTTTATTCCAAAGAATAGAAGGTAATATGACGTAATATCTAGTTTTTATTAAAGTTTTAGGCTCTCCTCAGTGAAATTGTACCTCAGGAAAAGGTATCTTATTTAGTATGTCGTTAATACGTACATGTGTAGCTAACATAGAGGCGATCAATTTAATGCCCTCGGCCCTTGAAGGGAGAAGGCCAAGTTTGACCGTGTTTAGCCTCGGAAGACGCACGAAATTAAATTGCAGATGGCGATATTTTGTGGAGCCGCCGAGCAGGTGACAGGAAAACGTTTTCACGGTTCACCGACTTTATTCTTAACGGACCTAGGTTGCGAGAAGTTATGTCGTTCTCAAGGTAGAACGATGTATGATGCGAGCAGATTTACACAATTGCTAGAGTTGCATACGCTATGCTGTGACATATATGACTGTAAAAGATTTTTATGTGGATGATACTGGACGTACAATAACAACAAGAGTGGTGGAGCAGAGTTATGATTGGGCAATGCTCGATCCAACCTTGGATTTTGCTAAACAATTGCTAGACTGTAAACACATCAGCGATTTAAATGTCAAGGTTCTTTAAAATCTATGCTGAGGGGAAAAGTTATCTCTGTCTGAGAATTTTGAAATTGCGATGGCTTGTCAAAACCAGAATGCATATTCTGTAGGTGACTGTTGTATCTCCTGAACTTCAAACTGAACACGTACGCTTTTTGTCCATGAGAAAATTATCCAATTATTCTATTACCGTCTACAGCACCAACATTGTAGATTTTTACACAGAGCATGTATATTTCCACCGCTCAAATAGTACAAGTTGTCGGAATTCAGTTCGGTTACTAATAAACTTGTATGGATCACACAAACTAATTTCTGTCATGATGTTACTCGGGAGAGAAAGAATATTTTTCGAGGCGTTCAAAAATGCATTATTTTCCACAGCTGCTACCAGCATGAAACTCATTACGATTTAACGTGCCAAAACTTTGCCTTGAACTCGGAGAAATGAGGAGAAAAGAGGAGAGCAGGATAGGATGTCTTTTTCTCGCAGAGAGAATCCCCAGCTGTCGCTTTCCCATCTGATAAATGGCCCGAATGGATTCGCCTCCATATTTACACTCGGAGAAGACAAGCAAGAGAAAGTGAGGAAGAAGGTGAGGGCCGGTTTGAAAAGGGACTTCCGCAAAGGGCGAACCCTATTTGGAGAGAGCCCAAGGAAATCAAGCCGTTGCCGCGCAACGAGAATTGCGTCAACAATATGCGTAGTTGAGATTTGATTTGCTATCGACTGCTCCCTTCGATCATGTTGTATACTGATCAGAAAAAAATTCCATACATTATCCTTAGGAAGTACCGAGAAATTTGAATAGTAATATGTCAATGGTGACTTTTTTTTAGAAATATTGCATTGCAAAAGTAATTTTTATTTAAAATATCGTTTTTCTTGTCTCAATTTCTCAATGAACTTTGATATACACAAAAATGTCGCTATTATGTTTAGGTCTCTATCATTTTCCTCCCCGTTGATGATCAAAGCCCCATTCTGAGATTTTGAGGACCATTTATCTCCATATTTACTTCTAAATCCTGAATAAAAATCGAAACAGTTTCAATTATAATAAAAGTGTTATAATATTGCATTTTCATCTGGTTCTCAGTTATTCTGACATGAATTTAGCTTGATAGCTAATCGGAAAGTGTAGTGGAATTGAGTTGCGAAATTTGACCCGGACAACATGACAAATAACAATGCGAGTTTATAAAAGGGTTTAATAAGTAGCCCGTAGCGTGATGAAAACAGCGCAAAAATTAGTGTGGGATTGCTAGATATTGAGTGAACGATTCTTAATTCCGCCAATCCAAAGGTCACGAGTTCAAGCCCCACCTGGTCTGTTACTCATATCCAAGGCATAAATACTTATGAATTTTAAATTGCTAGTGCGTCATAAATTCGATATAAAAGTCAGCAATGAACTTTTTCAGATGGTACTGTAATAATTAAATTAAATTATCGGGATAATTGGCGATATTTATTAATGCGCAGTTTCCTTACCATTTTAAGTTTTTCGGGTGCTTTTTACCCGTTTTTTGTGATTCAAACCGTTAATCATGTAAGAAAGCATCTTGGGGTGAAAAATCATAGATGGATCCCTGCGCGCGTCAATGTTTTTCATAAACGTTTCAGGTCCATGAAGATCCTCGTTGACTGGTTTTTTAATTTAGTAGATGCGTTCCCAGGGTAAAACATTTGCCTCTGCACCTAATATTTGTCAATAGTAATCATATGGACCTCAAATTGGTTCATCTGCGCCAGTTGCCTGATGAGTCACACTCCGCATGCGCAGATGAGCGGGAAGAAACAGATCACCAATGAACGCCCTGGATAAATATATAAGCGGTGAGACATCAGTACCTAATCAGTGTTGATGGAAGGATCAACTGCCCTGGTAATTTAATTCTACTTCTATTTTTAGGATTCAATTAAAAAACATGCACTAATTTATCCATAGTAAACACTAGGTAACCGCTGCTAATCGAGGTATTTTGGGTTCCCCCACATCCCGGCTGAGGCCACTAAACACCCTCAAGCACAATCCTCGAAGTTTCGAGGTGGACAAAGAAAAGCAAATGACCCCCATGCCAAGAACGAGTGGAATTCACAATCTAGTGGCTAAGTCTGGGGTACGCTCTACCCTCACCAATCCAAAGTAACCTTCCGGTTGAATCACTGAGTAAGTAACTTGGCAACTAATTTCCCGAGGTGAACAGAATAAGCCCGGGTTGGCCTCAGAGGTCATTTGAGGTTTATATTTCCATCCTAGCTTAGACGAATTTCATAAAAACGGAGAAGGCACATGTTATCTGGACATACTTTTCTTTCACTAACAAACGTTATTCAATTCATCCTCAAATAAACACATCGTTCCCTAGACTTTTACCATCTAATATTTTAGCTGGAGCGATTTATTTCCTCTCAAGCCTAGCATAAAATCTCCTTCCTAGTTTTAAAATATTCTGCCAATCTAACGCTGATTTAGACCGAGGAAATATACTCATTAGCTATTACATGAGGAAAATATATGTTTTCCCACATTTTCTCACATATATTATTTACTCGAAAATATGTCAGGTTGGGCACACACAGTAAAAGACAAAATTAATGATTAAAAAGACTCACATGATTAAATTTTCGATGGCACTTACCACCTTCCTCGGAGTTTTGAAAACTAAAAAACACCAACGAAGGTGCAAGGTGCCACCGAAAATTAAGTCACGTGATTATTTTTAATCATTAATTGTGTCCTTTACTGTGTGTCCAACCTGACATATTTTCGTGTTATATATCGAGCAACATCTTGAAGTATATCTATATTTATATTTCAAGGAGAGTCCTATCTCACTCGTTGAAAATGATTGATAACCGCAGGAAAACGTCTGTGAAAAACATTTTGTGAGTGTCCCTTTTTCTATGCTTCAATGTGTAGTCGTTTAATTATTTATTGATTTAACTTTAGTATTGTATGTATAGGTTTACCTTTATTTTGAGGTATAACACTTAAAGTCAAAAGGAAAATCGGATAAAATCAAGGAAAAGATGGCATATAAGCTTAAGCCTTTGGGGAATTTTAGTACTTCATATTACCAGCAGAGGGCAGCTCATTAGTATTTTAAGCGGCTTCCAATTAAATGGTAGCTGGAAAATAAACGTGCACAGATTTGCGGAGATACATGTTGGCCCTATTTTTAAGATTGCAGAGAAGGTTAAAATTAATATCATGTGCGGACAAATACGAGTTAATGATTTAGTGGGATTAAAGAACAGTTGTTTTTGTCCACAACCAGATGAAAGGACGCAAAATAAAAATCTAAACCACACAATTGTGACCAGATTACGTAAAATCACATGTAACGATATTGGGATAGCCACACTAAACTGACTTTTCTAAAGAACGCGGTCATTTAAATACAAAAATTGTGCGATGAGATTATACGGGGTTAAATTTGTGGTCCATCAGATCATGTTTTTCAAATACAACGAGTCATACAATGAATCAGAAAGAAGCCGATTATTTGCAAAAAAAACTTTAAATTTATTTCCAAACATTACCAAGAACTGAATTTAAAATTCCTTTTCAATGAATGGGTTCTCTTAATTCGGCTCGTAATAACTAAATAGAAGTTATTTCGGCGACCTGTTAAACACCTATTACCGGGAATGATAGCAGTGACCCCATGACTTGGCATATTTGGCATCTCGCCTTTGCCCAGTAATAACCTACGACAGCTGGTACGTTGGTAGAAATTTTCTTCGAATAGCATTTCGGTGGCAATCGGGATTGCTCATACTTTTTGACACATTTTTTAGTAAATTCGCATAATTTACCAATGCTATTCAAGTCCCTATTTACGGCCGCCAATTAAAACCCAAATGTACAAATAACAAATTCTTCCGTTAAAAATTAATCACACTCCATGTACAACGTTGGATTAAAGAATAGTTTTATTCTCCGTTTGCCACACAAATTATGCTCGCTCCTTGATTTGGATACTCGAAGTGAAGAGTGACTATTACAATGAAGTTCTTTCGAGTTCGCGTACATATGGGTTTAAGCACGAGACTCACTTTCCCAGCGGTTGGCTTGTTGTATCATAGCAACCGGGCTGGCAGGCAGGCCTCGCACAAACACTCGAAAGACGAATCCAGAGTGCCAAGAGAGTAATTTAAGTATACCGCGAGTAGTAGCTTCATGGAGTCACCCACAAAAGGGAGTAATGAGGCCTCGGTAGCTTAACTAATAAGAAACTCGACCGAAAATCGGGGGATCCGGGTTCGAATACCGATTAAGGCGAATGCTATTTTCTATTTACTTTCGCTAACTCCTGGATTGTCATATATATTGTGGAAGATTAACTCCTCTTATCCTGAAATCAATCCAAAATACTCGGCGATGGATAAAAATGATTTATGGTTTCCAGCCTTTTAAAGGATCATAAATACGGTGACGAATAAGGGATCCTTTGAACATGGAAGCATTCACCACTCTGAGTGCACCATAAGCAGTGAAGCGATATCGCTGAGACTCTTTCATGAACGATATCCCTCCGTCCATACCGTTCAGATCTGTCCTGCAATGATCACTCGAATTCATGATTCGTTGGCGACTCCATATCGCCACTCACACTTCTCTCTCTCTCTTTCTCTCTCTCTTCAGTGGCGGACTGACCAGGTCGGGGAACTTCATGCATTCAAATGTGAAGCATAACTTTTGCATAAACAGACTGTCCCAAGGGTCGTGTGTCATTTTTGACCTGTAATTTTAGTAACTTTCCATTGAGCAATGTTCATGAAAATTGGCACACTTATGGGGAAAGGTCCTAAGTTTTGCTGAGTGTAAGCTATATTTTACAATTGTGATCTTTTGACCACACAATTTGGGTTTAAACCAAAAATTTGAATTTGGCTTATGGGGTTTCAATGTTAAAAAAATCGAGATAGAAAAATGTCTGAATTTCATTGACCAAGGCGTCAATTCTTAGGGTTTCGGGCCCGAGAAACCCGAAAATAACACTTTTATTTACGAAAATTTAACCGTTGACCCAGTAAGGTCACCGTCAAGGTCATAAGGGTGGCAAAAAGAATAGCATACCGACAAAGGTGTCGATCTATGGGTTTTATAGGGTGCCCAAGTCATTGGTCTTGTCCAAATACCCGTATTATTCACTAATTGACCTCCGAGAGTCACAATGTACATACTTTTGCACGGTATCAAACATGCATTTCAAAGCTTAAAATGTGTAAAAAAAATCCTGAATTGGATGTTTTTGCAAAGCAAGATATACTTACATAAAATCGTGCGAAACTTTTTCCTAACCGATAACATTTTACTTTCAACACTTTACATCCTCATAATCTCTTTAACCATTTCAGAGGCAGAGTTAGACACCATTTTCGACATTTAAAATTTGTAGTGAAGCTCATCTGCATCATAAATTTCAACGTTTAAGTTCTTCGCAACTAAAAAAGGTGTCTCCCGGCCGGAATCGGAACTCTCTGAAGTTGGTAACCGGAATAGGCCGGCCCCAGAATAGTCTTTGCTATAGCGCAAGTGTGTGCGACGACTCGACTTGGTTGCGGATTAGTATTGAGAATGGCCATCCACAGGACTCCGGACGGAACAGAAAATATGCCCGGCGTTTAATAAGAGGCGTAATGTATTCAATTCGTACAGTCATTTTGCTGGAATATTTAAAAAATTATAAACAAAGTCATTGTAATATAAAATTTATACGGTGTAAAATAATATAATTGATTTATGAAAAACGCCCTGGACTGGGAATCGAACAACAGACCTTTGAATTTTCGGGCCACTGCGCAGACCACTACGCAATCCGAATTCCAGCGTAGTGGTCAGCGCATTGGCCCAATGGAAAGCCAAAGGTCCATGATTCGATTCCCGGTCCAAGGGATTTTTTCTCACGGCAATGCATGTATATTTCGCCGCCGTTCACATGGTGGACTTCGAATTATTACACGTGAAAAAAATATTTGTTATATGCAAATCAATGACCTCGAGTAATGATATTAAAAAAAGTAAAGAGACTGACGAAAATAAATGGGTAGAAAAGGATAAAATTGCTGACGAGGGAAGCAACGTAATGTTCAAACTTAATTCGGGCGCGGAATATAACGAGATCGGTTTACATGAATATAAGAAGTTACGGGAGAGTGGAGGGTGGATATTGAGCGGGAGATTGTGAGGGGATAAAAGCATGAAGATGGTAGTTAGCAGCAGGGCGCGGCATCGGGAGAAAAACGGCACCCGGAACATATCAATCAACGTCAACCGAGAACCGCGCACCCGACAAAGGAGCCGATCCACTTCGCAACGATGCGAAAAGCGAGAGAGGAGAAAAAAAGACAACACATCGAAAAAGCTGAGAGAATGAGGAGTGCGTAGTTAAGAAAGTAAACTTCAAGGCTAAATTAATGGTAACGAAAACTATTCCACGAATCCCGATCGTAAAATAAACATTATCCTCGAAATTGTAAAATTCGCATCAATATAGGGAGGCCTAAGTGCTTAGTGATAATAATGGTAGCCCTCCTTAGCTATAAAACCCTTTGAGATGAGCTCAGTCTTCATCAACCAAACCAGCCTTCAGATTTAAACACTGAATGTGAGCGATTCTCCAAACTATTTACATCGATGCAACTATTTAAACAGAATTACCTCTTTTTGATTTCACCGTAGTGATAGAGAATTGCGTATTTAAACAGTTTGGGAATAAATTAGCAGAAAATCATTCTTGGAAGGCTAATCGTGTTTCTCATCACGTCAATGTTGAGGTTATGGCTGCTGCCATTACATCTTCGAGGATCATAATAAATGATTCTCCATTTGGTCTCCAGATATCGCTTAACGAACATTTGACTCTGTTTTCATATTTCGCCGTTCGCGTCGTTAACGGGCGGAGCGATCAAACATTTCATGGAAAAATAAGAAATAATTGGGGTTTAATTTGAGCGGGGGCCGAGCTCTTATTCCCTAGGCTGGCTCGCACATCGAACCCAAATTTATTTCTTCATTTCTTGATGATGTTATCTATCACGTTCACAGCTTATATTTATACTTAATACCTCAAAATTGCTGATATTTTCACTAACTCGGTGATTCAACCCGAAATTTTATTTCGATCGGTGAGGCTAGAGTTCACCCCTGACTAAGTCACAGGCGTAGAAATATAGCATATTAAGGGTAGGGGGTTCAAGTTCTTTCCCTTGGGCATCCTCACACTTCGAGAACTTTTATTTGGGGGGCCCTAAGGCTTCATCCGATGTTTGAACCTGGGACCCATCGATCAGCATCCACAAGCTCTCCTCACTAGGGTACCACGTCCCCCCCCCCCCCCCAAATGTTAATACATCATATTATAGTAAATATTGAGAAGGGATCGCTTTGAACTCATCGATTCGTTGCGGACATATTAGAAAACTGATTAAAATGTGATCAAAGCTGCCCCAAAAATAGAGCCCTCCGTCCATGCAGCAGCCGTCGTGGTTACCTGATGAGCCCTAAAGACCGACTCGATTTCCGGAACGTCGTCAACGTTCTCCTCCCCTGGGAAGTAAGTAAGTAAGTTAGTGAGTGAGTGAGTAGTTACGGGTGCGTCCGCTTTGGGCAAGTGGGCTAAGGAGGATGGGGAGGTGGCGCCGCGGAGCGCCGGTGACTTAAAGTGCTGCTCCGGCCCTGCCACGCCCCTCGCACGACGACCTGGATTCCGCGGAATCGATAAAACTGCACCATTTGTGCACCGTCACATTTCGGGGATCTCGTGAGAGACAATCACGCCCATGCCCACCAATTAATCACCGGATGCGAACATTTGCACTCTTCGTGACGAAAATAATGGACTGGAAATGATAAAATTTCCAGCACCTTTACAGTTCAAGCACCTAGGCAGTTGATTCCCAATTAACTACTCCATCTTTCATCATTTCGCATAAATATTTTAATATTAATGAATCAAATAAATAACTTTTAAAGCAATCTCTCTTGTTTCTACGATGCATTGCGTTTAAGAAGGATGTGTTTCACCCGGGCCAAAGTTGATAAAGGAGCCAAATACGTAAAATGATTGTTCTCATCTTTAGGGATCATGAGGGAAACGAAGGTGAAACAGAATGTCAACAAAGACACAGTGGGAAACTTGAGCAGCCTTCCGCGGATTATTTTATGGTCTTTAATCCTAAACTGTTGAAATATTCAATTACCTACGTCAGGATAGTTTCCAAATTTAGCTTACTCTTTTCATAATTAAATGCAATCAAAACTTGTCGGGAAAATCTCACTCACTAACAAAGAGGTTCATACTGAAGGCTGATTGGTTGGAGAGGGTAGAGCTCATGCGTAAACTAGCCCATGGGCCACATCAACCTTCGGCGATCTTTGTTTTGGTGTATACAAAGGCTTCAGCGTGATTTGAACCCGAGACCAATCCTCTATCCATTAACCTCCCCCGATCCTCACTCCTACAGCTGATAATTATTTGAATCATTTTGATTTGATATCATTGAATTTCACTTTCCCAACCACCATATATCCAATTTCTTTCATTAAAAAAATGCAGTCAGTACCTATCGTCACCTTTTTTTACATAATAAAATGTGGAATGATTTTCGGATAATTTTTGGAATTCAATATCTCACACACTCCTTTCTATCATCACAACTCGTTCCGTCCACGGAGTATTTAAAACAACAGAAAAAATAGCATGGAGAGTTTTTTTCAGGATTAATCTGGTTGATTTCTAACATATTTATATATTATAAGCTACGTGAAAATTTCAATAATTTTTAAATAAATTTACTTCAATGTTTTGCACGAAAACTTTTGTTACTAAAAAGACACAATTTTTTAAGTAAGAGTTCATTTTCGGATCGCCGTTTGATGCCATTGGTCGTTTTAATTAGGTTTTATGTTGAGCTGCGTGGTCAGACTTTCTTTGGAAAAGAAATTATGACACGAAAAATGCCAAATAAGAAGGTAAAAACAGTTGATTATTAATGGAGTCCAAGTCCATGGAAGAATTAGAGGAGAGTTCGTGAGTAGATTATTTTACCATAAACTTATTTTGCGAATCGTTAAATACTATTCTATTCCACCAGGATAATATTATCTTATCCGTAAATAAATAAGCGTGCATAATCACTTTCAATGAGGACCAATACGGTTCAATTGTTTCCAATAATACAGTATTCTTAAATATTTGTGAAAATTTGTTAGTAGCATTTCATTTGCTAGAAACGAATAATATGCAGATAGGTAGCATTAAATCTTTTGCAAGAATCCGTTTCAATAGTAACACTAGACCAATTGTGAAAAATATTCACGCTTTGGGAATCCTGTGAGAGTGCGGCAAAATCGCAGCGATTCCACCAATTGGTCCATTAATGCTATTTTTATTCCCCTACTCTTCCAGACAAAGATATCAACTCGAGTTGTATTTTTATCACGATTACAGGTCGTAATGGTAGTTTTTATTCATAATTAGTGCTACAATTTATTATTTGTGGGATTTCAATAATTTGAAAAAAAATATTTGATAATTTTCGATAGCCATATCTTGACGTAGTACATTGTCACGTAATTAATCTAACGAAGGCTAGGCTTGCAAGATCAATGCCATAAAAACCTGGAGGGAAGAAATAAAAAAGAACGGACTGTTGAAAAGTACATTATCTTCATAGCAATTGGCTCTAAAAGTTTGACAAGGTAGTTTATTACAGACACGCTGATTTTGGGAGAAAGAAATTTGAACTATTATATACTCATTCCTTTATAAAAAAACATAGTCAAAAAAACGATCTTTAAGCATTGTATTCATTCATAAATGACATGCTCATCTTTTTTTTGCCTTCTTCTTCAGCGTTTTATTACCTATTTATTGAGATTCAGAAGCTGTATTCTAAATTAAAAACATATGCGTTTTCATGCAGAAATTCGCCTAAATCGTCTTCAGGACACAAACGATGCTCCCATAAAACAACATTATATTCCGCTCATCATTAAAGAATGCGACTAAACCTAGTATCAATTCGATTAGAAAAAGCATAACAACATATCATGACTGTAATATAGAACATCAACGGAACAAAGTGATTTTTATGAAAGAGGGTAAGAAATCCTTTCAATGAACTTTATAAAAGGTGCAACTCGAGGAAAAGTTTGCTGAAATTCCATATTTTAAATGATTAACCTCGAAAAAATTTCCAGATAAATAAATTTTATAATTATTATACAGATAAATTGTGCATTTATGAACACTATTTTTCTTTATTTTCAACTAGATCTCAGGACAATGCGAAAGCAATCGGAATTTACAAACTTAAAATCGGAGCTTTAGTGAGCAAAAAATAAAATAAGTGGGGCCTCATGCATCACTGATTCTCCTCATTTCATCACCAGCTCCATAGGCTTCTCTACGATTTATACTTAATATCCTTACATGTATGCAACCGAATAACACGAGATGGCTATCACTTTGCATAACCCGAGATAATCTCAGGATGAAAAATTTCCTTGGAAGCAGGCGAGGGAGGTCGTCCATCTTCCCGCTAAGAACCATGGCCAACTACAACTAAAGAAAATTCGTACTCTGAACAGAGTAGAGAATATTACCAAAAAATATAGATTGGAATTAGTGTTCATCTCGGTAATTCGTAACTAGTTTAAAGTTACTTTGCTGAAAATTAGCATATCTAAGTTAAAGTTAAAAAAATAGTGACTGCTAAGTTAACAACTACTCCCTTTAAAACCCATTCCATTATACTTTAAAAACAATTTTTTTTGGCAATTACAGTAAAAGAAAATCTGGCTTGAAGTTCAAGAATAATTTGTTTTCCTTTTACTTAAAAAGTAAAGTATTCTTAAAAATGTAATACTCTTATTTCAAAATTGATACCAAACATCCGTCCTCCCCTGTCTTTAAAAAGAAGTTCTGCGCTAAAATTCTTTCAAATTAGTTTCCAACTCACCAATTTGTGTCTATCATAAAAATTGATTATCATCATTGAAAGCCGTGCAGACCTTTATTCTTCAGCAGCTTTAACTCACCTCCTCTCAAAATATTGCGCAAAATTTTATCATGAGGCTGAAAAAAGAATTATATGTTTTTAATTCTTTCATTCATTTATTGTATAGGCTTCATTATAAACTATTGTGTTTACTAATTTTTCATTTTATGTTCATTTGAATTATTGTATTTATTTTTAGATCTAAATTTATCCTTCTCTTATCCATTCCCAAATTAAAAATTATGTGTAGCAAATGCATTCTAAACCTATTTATAAAGATGCTGGAATAAAAAGAAGGCATAAATAGGTGGCGCAATTATTCTGTATTTACCATAACCCTGAATAAACCAAAAAACCCCGCCACCACCTGGGAATTTATTTGAAAAAATTGAATTCGCACTGGAAATCACGTTACAAAGAAAAGTTTATTAAACCCTCAGTCAAAAAAAATTATCCTAAAAATAATCAGGATCAGTGATTGCTTGTAATTTTCCGAAAAACATGTTCAATTGCTTCTCGAACGAGAACCCTAATATACTATAATAATAAATTAAAGTCATATGACCCACTTTCTACAGGAGAAGGCTAGGAATTGTAACAACATTATTTGAGAACCTCATGTTACTCTCTTTCTAATGGTAACGCAAGTTTTTATAAACGAGCGTTTTATAAGCAACTCTCCAAACAGTCTCATGCTGGAATTAAGTACACCCACGTGGCAGGATATTTCATTTTAACTCGATGAACTCACGGTGAAGGATGAAATATTTTGAATTGGGATAAGCGGAACTTATTTCAATGTATCCTTGACAGTTAATGCAAATGTAATAGGAAAGGTTATTAAAATATAGAGCACATAAGTTTATAACTGAGAGATATAAGATCTAATAAATATACATACAGCATGGTGTTACACATTTAGTCTAAAAAAATAGCAGAAAGCAGCTCTTGCGCTAAGTGATGAATATGAATATTCTGGTCGATGAGCAAGCAAAATTATCCGAGAATGATGATATGCAAGCTGATGGTATAGACTGCTTCAATGCCTATAAATTTCAATGTATGGAATATGAATCTAATATATCAAATTAACCTTAAACTCCAGTCAGATGATGTGTATTTGAAACTATGTGTATACAACGTGAAAACTCAATATGCGTATAAAATTTGCATGGGAAAGAGGTGGCACATTTCACAGAAATACGAGGATCAAAAACTTTTCCCTGGAATAAAATTTCACCAACCGTTGAACAAATCTGGCAAACATTCCATGGCAACTAATTATACGTTAAATTTTTAATTATTCCATAAAAGGAAGCATCCTCGTGTAGCTTTGGGTTCAAGTATTAACGAGATTATTTCGACGAAATTCCATACGATCATTAAATCATAACAAAATCCTTAGGTGTAAGAGTAAGCCGAGATGAAAGGCATATACAGTCCAGGAATACAGAAAGCGAAAATGACGGCTGATTTGAGAGGTAGCCTAATGCAGGCAACTTACAATGGTTAAATTACCAAATAATATTTTTCAAATAAAAACTCAAACCACTATCACTAGCAAATCACTCAGTATTGATTTGAGATAATTTAATGAAAATAGATATATCCAATGATTAGTATTGTATGCAGTTTATTCGAAAGATTGCACTCTTGTACTCGACAAGTAAATGAAAAAGATAAATCACAGAGAAACTAATCATGCACCTAATCATGCAATGAATTGCAATTGCAACGATGTACTCACTTTTTCAATAAATAAAATCATTCATATCGATGAAAAATACAAACATTTAGCAAGTTTTTAAAAAATGTGGGAAACATTATATTTAACCCTGCCATCCTTTCAAAACGCCAACAACATTATTTAAGCATACAATAAAAATACTGCATGGAAGTCAGAAGGCATTTTCTTCCTGACTGAGGTTTCACGGGACACAGGTTTTAATATGTAATATCCTGTGTTAACAATACTATTGAAGAAGTATTATCCTTTCACAATAAACCAAAAAGCTACATACTCTCGTTTATTACAGATGAAATATTTTTAATCTAAGAAATTATTCCTTTTTTTAATCAAAAAATATTTAAATTCCAATAGATCAGAGATGAATGAATGATTAATATTTCGAATACAGCTCCAGGTGATTTTTTTGTCGTGGCAATTCTTGTATGTGAATGGTTGAGTTTTATTCAAATTGAAAGTCATTGGATAAAGGGAAAATAAGGCCGGTGCAGCTAGGGCGATGTTTCCTATTGTGTAATATGTCATTAACGCGATGTGGGAAGCGTAGGAAAGTTACGGAACCGAGAAACACTGCAACAAATATATCTTTCCCTTAACAAAAGGCGCCAAGAGGACTAGGGCTCAACAGCTCATCCGACGGACGGAATGCTGTATTTGGAGTGCCCATCACAAAGCACTCAAAAGGGGATAGGATAACCGCTGAAAATTCTCCCCTAGTGTTTGAACGTAGACCCATAGGATAGGAAGCCAGTGCTATATAGCATCGTATCAACTCTATCCTGTTACGTCTGTTAAAAATTAAAACAAAAGAATACGATTTGTGAATTACAAGGTTAACTTTGCTTTTTCACTTATTTTTATCACAAAACTTCACGACCATGGTTTTATAGAGAATCTCAACATCAGGTCAGATGAATAAAGTTGATGATGATGATGAATATTTCTTTCAAAATCAAAGTTGTAAAGTTTTGTAATAAATCTTTGGGAAAATTTTATTTTTTGTTATTTGAAAGTGTCAAGTAAATTCCACGAAGTTAAGGTGGAAATAACGGAATGAAATTATATTACGATTTCAAAAATCAGTATGGATTTGTACAATAATATCGGGGGAGAATTCAATACTGGTAGCTTTTGAAATGCTGTGTAATAGAAGAATGATGAAGATCAAAGGGTTATAGATCCCCTGCATAATGCGGAAGTTCTAAGAAGAGTAGAAGAGAAGTCTTTTGAAAACCTTGGCGATGAGACGAGATGATTGTATAGGCCGTTTCAGGAGACTCGATGAAATAATAAAAATTATCACATTAAGGATAGGTGTAAGGTGAGAAAATTAGAGGTAGGCCTCGGATGATATAAATAGAACATGTGATGAAGGTAGAATTTTGTAGGAGTTAAAAGATTAGCCATTAGAGGGAGAAGTGACGAGCTGCGACAAACAAATCTAAGGACTGTAAAATCCCGCGAGGTCTTTAGTTCCACCATTGTCAGGCGAATCCTAAATACTGGATTCGATGAATTATAATTGACAGCATATGTATCAACAGATAGATTATGGTACTGTGTTTGGAAGATGCATCACACACCTGAGGTCATTTTCATCGTAAGGACAGACAGGGAAGAAAGGGCAGAGAAACATGCGGCGTCGACATTAACGTCCTCTTAACAAGGGATACCATGGGGACCTCAGTCTTACGTCCAATTTGACGGACGGCGTGCTGAGCTTGAACTGCCCTCCACACAACACCCATGCTGGGATCGGGCTTAGAAAAATCTCCGCCACCCAGAGGGATTCAGAATCCAGAGGGTGGGAAGTCAACACTTGAGCCATCACTCCAACCCGATCTTTTACGTGTTGGAAATTAAAACAGTAGACCAAAATAAAAAAGTGGAATGGCTTTGAAGTCCTTGCCTCCTTTTTGCACGGCCTCTCTCATTGTGACGCAGGACAACGAGGGATGGAAGTGGGTTAGCTTCAGCCAAAAAGACAGCGGGTGGCGTGGGATGGCGACCAACACACGCGACAAAACCCCTCAGCAAAACGGCCGCCGCGTCGTCGTTCCGCTGCCGCCGGGCCGTGTAAGAGGATGTGGGTCACGACCCGGGGATTCCACATCGCATTACGTGCTGCTACACAGGTGGCCACGCCTACCTGGTCGAGCGAAGGGATTGGACGAGGAGATGTGAGGGGAGGGAGATGTGTCAGAGAGAAACGAAAGCAATCAGAAGGTTCACTAATATATTTGAAAAACACGACCCGGGTTACATAACATATCGTCACGTATAACCATGAATGACCATTGTCATACATGCTCATGCATAATGAAACCCAGATCGTGTTTTTTTTCAAATATATTTGTGAACCTTACCAAGCTTTTTCTTTCATTTTTTCATAAAACTGAAATTTTTCATCGCCTAATATTGGATTGAATAGCAAATGTCCACTTTAAACTACAAGTTTCTACTTTGGACAAGCGAAAATTTTTATCCGAGACTCAGGGTCGTACTACTCCAGAACGTTTTTCAAGTCTTGATCCTAACTCAAACTACACTCGGTTGTCACGTTGCAAAGTGGCAACCGAGGTCTCGTGACGTTAGTATTACGAGACCTCACTTGAGTCCCAAAGGTTACTCAGACCATACCTACTCCACAGTCGATAAGTAGAGCTGAAATTGAGTTTCCAAGTTACAAGATGTCCGCCGCCGTTACCTCATATGCATGAGATGATACCACAGGTAAATATCCTTCCATGTGCGATATTGTACTCCGGCAGTACGAGTTTATGACAAGCCCACGATACGTAGTTGACAATAGCTTTGTTAAATGTATTATCTCGCGAAAATCACCACTGAACGTATTCACATTTACTTTTGCTGGAGTGAATTGAGTTTAAGTACTTTTACAAAACACGAACTCTATCTAAAACTTAATTTGACTTCGAGATCCGTACAATCGTAATGGAGTGAGGTCTCACGATGGAGTTGGGCTCTCGATTACGACTTCAATGTGTCAAAAATAGTACCCACAACTGGGATATTTAAATCACTGGTAGATATACCATTCAGGATAACACAATAACGCAGTAAATTTCGAAATCGGTTCGGTAAAATAATTTTGGTGTGTAAATTTACTAAGGTGTTATTACTCCTACTAATATGATGGCATTTCACAAAGTTTGGCCAGCGACAATTAGATAAGAGAGAGGGGTTCGATGATTTTGGCGAGCTCTGCCAACACAATGGACTGCAGGATTGAATTTGCGGAATCTATTCGGATACATTGTACCACATGAAAAGAATTGAGAGCTTGTTATTAACAAGTCCTTTGTTTTTCAATTTAATCAGTAATTGTAACCAATTAGGCAAATTCTAATCACAGTATTCGGTGATGGAGTGAACATCACAACGGCCAGTGGCATCCATTTTATCTTCTTTCGATTTGAAATAAATACCATTCGAGACCGGTAGGCCATTTTATTCCTTGACTTTTTATCATTTTGCAATCCATACAATCAACGTACCTATTGTAAGTATATGTATGATTTAACTTCAGCGGCCATGGGGATCACATTGATTCTATAGTAAGAAAGATTGAATTTAGGAAAGTGGGTTTTTGTGCGACATCATTTCTGTTGCAAATTACAAGTATAGGCTTCCATTTGTTTAATTGTACCGCTGATAAAGAAATGAAGACCTGAAATCCATAAAGGTGCAAGTGTCATTTTAATTTTTTAGCTATTACCTCGAACTGGATGCATAAGTCATAAATCCCATCAATAAAGAAAAGCCTTTATGTGAGGCCTCGGTGGTGGAGGGGTAAAGTCCCTCTCTTGCCAATCCGTAGGTCGCGGGTTCGAATCCCGCCTGGGTGGGTGGTCCCTATCCAGGGCCTGGATGTTTGTGATGATATATTGTTAATGTTGAAACAACCATTGTAAATGCCGTTCTGAGCTGTTTACGGGGAAGTGGGAAATAAATAAATAAATAGATTACAACCTGCTATTTCCTTGAGTCTCCATTAAATGGTATTGCGACAATATCCAATTTCCCTTAAAAAAAAGGTATTGAAAGACATGAAAAATGGCAATAACACCCCAATAAATTACACGTCCTTAAATTTTAATCAGGGCGTTATTACAGCATACGTATTTGCTTCTAACTTAGAGGGTATCATTAACCACCTCCGCCAAGGAGGTAGGCCAAGTCTAGTGTAAAAAACCACGAATAATTTATTCCGATATTTGGGCCATTTTTGATAAAAATAAATTTTCATCAGGTGACCATCGAGAGAGTTCAAAGCAGGCAGAGCCAAAAGAGAGGCCGGATAAAGATGAGGATTGTGGGTGGGTCAGAGAGGTCACGTCAGGCAGCGCCAACGGAGCGTGGCGGACGGAGAGAGAACAACGAGGCCATTAAGAGCGACGTAGCCGTGGGTACATGCTTGGCGGACGGAGGGGGGGGGGGGAGAGGGGGTCCAGGGGTCGGCCGGAGACATAAACCCGTGGTCGCTTCGTCTGCGCATGTTTTGAAGAGCTGCCAGAGAGCGGGTAGACAGGCCAGACTGGCGCAGGGAGAGAAGACAACCTCATAAAACTATACGACCAACCCACCCACCTTCGTCCAGAGTTACAAGGGGCGACTCTCCGGCTTCAAAACTCCCGAAGCGATCATCAAACAAACAACGCCACACGATAGCAAAAGCATAATTAACCGCCCAGGGTTTGGGGAAAAAATTGATGGTAGTATTTGGAAAAGGAGGCCGAGAATTAAAGTTGGTACTTGCGCCGCCGTAGGTGAGAGTAGGAGAGGAAGGATGAGGAGAAACTCAGCGTCAAAATAAATAGTATGAAACATCCTTAAAAAATACAAAATGATCAACGGAAAATAACATACTTTCAAGTTGCAAGAACAATGGATTTATAACGAACATATATCACAAATTACGAATCATCGGGAAAACCTAATCGGAATATTTTTTAGATTGCACGTCATAATTTGCACAGTGCATTTAGCAGATTTGCCACGAGCAATTAAGGTAAACTAACTATTCTAGCTCTAAATAGGTATAGTAACAGAAAAAACGGACTAGATTACACCAATTTATTCTCAATTCATTTAAAATCTAAGTCACCATACTATCATGCCAATAGGGTGGTTTTCTATTGTATTTTTATTGCCTAAATCGAAAGATTATTACTCCTTGAGTACGTACTTCACGCTTTTAGATTTTTAAATGACGATATCTTTTTATCGCGATTAAATAATTAGTGAGCATTTTCAAGCGCGCGAAAACACGACGGCTAAGTATGAATGCTGGGAAAAGCCCGTGTGACGTCATTCTGATTCCGACTGCCGCCGTGTGAGGCCACCTTGGTGCGAGGCTATGAATGCAGATACGATGCAGGATGCTAGTAGGTAGTAGATTACCCGCTAGCAAGTAGCTCTTGGCTTAAATTAGGATTATAAATACCCAATCAAACGAAGGAAACTTTCCGACCATAGGCAATTTTAATACGTGATTATTATGAGATGTTTCACTGAGCTCTGTGCCTCAAGCATGCATTGGTAACCTCAGACGACTCCTATCAACTCGTATAGAATCTAGGTCTCAGTGACGTCATGTGGAGTGGCATCGCATGGGCGCTAATCTGGCCTTTTTTCAAATGAGGATAAAATTGACCATTATCATTCGCCTAAATTGGAATTTCTAAAACCAAATAATTTGTATATTCTGAAACATTAATTCTGGTAACGAATCGCATTAAATGCCTTTCGTTTTCTTTGATGAAGGAAACTACCCTATTCTTAATAATGTACACGATGAATCAGAATTAGCAATGGATTATCCTAAAGAATGATTATGGTATGGCATTTGGACCGACAGCTGAGGCCATTTGCACCACGACGAAAGGTTTGGAAAGGAAGATTTGAGAAGAGCCCGGCGCCGGTATTAGTCAATTCTTTAATAATGACGCCCAGGGGACATATACATTTTCATTTATTACCAAACACCATTCCTGTACATCATGAGAGAGTCTGGGCAGTATTATTTCATTAAATAGACTTATATCTACACATCTATATAAAAATACTGATGAATAGTATAATGTTTTATGCCAGAATTTCAGCGTAGAAGTTTACACTTCTACCGTGATGTCTTAAGCACGCCTAGTTTTTTTTATATTTTAGAATCGTTAAATATATGACGTTAGTTGAATCTGCACAGTCATGTTTATCTTTACATAAATAAAGGATGATTTCTGTTGCATAAAAATTTTGCTTATGAATAAAAACTACCGAACAAGAAAGTTGGACAGAATCCAACCCATATGCAGCCTTGTCACGAAAAATGTTCCTTGGTTATAAATTTTCAATTATATTCTAAAGCTGAGAAATTGTGACATCTTTATAGATACGGAAATGCAGAGACATCACAATTTTTGGCTTAAAAAGCAAAGAATCAAGGGAAAAACTGTAATGACCACTATCGAAAAAAGCTCTTACATAGTCGATACTTTTATTTATAGACCTTGTTCCATACGTTTGCTCCACTGTCCCTTATGTATACGTATAATATAATTTCAACTAACATAGTTAATGAAATAAAAATCTATTAAAGGTATGCTGTTTTGAAAGCAACAAGACGATAGGAAAGAAAAATGCATCTCACTTGGACTAATCACTAACTCTACTGAAACTGATTGTCGTTCAAATGTGACGCGAGAGAAATAACGTGAAGGCCAGAATGCGTTTCACACCCCGAGGCAGAATCTGAGTGCGGAGAGCCTCTACAAGTTCACACTCAAAAAATAAAACAGCAAGTTTTTCACGTCGAAGCGTCAGTCTCCACTTGATGACCCAGGGACTTGAGTTGGTGATGACACAGTTTCGAAGTGGCAGAAGTCAAGAGCACCTCTCGATTCATCAAGTTACGTGCTTGATGAGCAGCGCACACGATTAAGCACGCTAGAGGCTGAAGGAGCGGTAACAAGGAAGTGATATTCGTGGCTTAATTTCTCGGCCAATCAAGGAAATTACGACTCTCAACAGTCAGCGCCTTTCAATTACTCACCAAAGCGAGCATTCCTGCCGTTCGTTAAGTCCTCACAGCGCTACTCTAGTAGAGACACATTTGAGTCAGTGCATCAAAGCCAAAGTAATCGGTTCTCCAGATAATTGGTAACCAGTAAAAGTGCCCTCGTTCAGGTAACCAGTGTGGTATTGAGGGTGATCTATCTCTCTCACCTCTAACCGTAATTTTAATTGAAATATGCAAAACTTCCCCCGCTTGAAAAGTGGTTTCCGGTGACGCATTATTTTTTATCCCCGTCAAACATAGGTGATGACAAGGCTAGAAACCCGGGGGACGGGTTTCTAGCCTTGAGGCTTCACATTTTCATCATAAAAAATTGAAGGTACATAATTTTCAACCCTTCGTCTGCGGCAATTCCTCAGCAGCACTGGAGGTTTGCGGTTTTTTACGAATCGCGCAGATTTCCTTTGTATTTTATCAATTTGACGGATGAAGTCTTTCTACGCCGGATCCCATATGCTTTCTGCGTATCCACATGAATTCCGCACACTGAAGAGTGCACAGTGAGGTGGATTGGGAATCTTGTTAAGCGTATCATATCAAACATCATCGGATTCATTTTGATCGAGAGGCAGGATGTAAATGATATTGCGAGCGCGGAATAACCTCTAACTCTGACTTCCCACGCATGTTCCAGCAATTGAAACACCGCCAACACAGTGCTCACTGAGGCTAAAGGTCGCAATATCATCTATGGGGTCGCTTTAAGGTCACATTCACTGAATGTCAAGGGCCACAGTCCCAAGGTTAAGCCCAAATCCTAATCTCTCGAGTCACACGAACCAATAATAAAGACAAATGAAGAATTTAAACCCGTTCGCTGAATCGCTTCTCATATCTGCGATGGAAAAACTAATCAGAAAAAATTAAGCTCGCCAGAGAGCAAAAGTCAAAATCTTTTATCACACCTTCATCATTTTTGTTTATAATTATTTACTACTACCTATGTAATTCACTGCGGCATTTAATTCTTAAAACATCGACGTCTGCACGTTGGTTATTTAGGCTGCGCCCAGCCATTATTTTTTATCTTCCCTCGTCGTATTGTTATATTCGTCTATAACATGCACAGAAGGCTTTTTTAAAACAGCAATTCTTTCTCGACAATTATCGAGTAAAATAATGGAAATGCGAAAAATATGCCACTTATCAATTCAAATTCGAATTCAAAATGTTTTTCATCTATTGGAACGGACGTATGTTACCACGAAATATGCATGTTTGTATTAAACACAACACGTAATAATAATAATATCACTACACTAGTGAACATGAATAAAAGGGTTGAGCCATAATAAAATGCGTGAACATTACGAATAAAGCACAATACTATTGGTATATTTTTAATCACAAAAATAAAAAATATTAAAATTTAACAAAAATACTTATTTTATTTCATTAAAATCACGCAATATGATCTTTTGTAGTTTATCTAAATTAATGGAATGTAGATTATGTAAATAAATGGAATTAATGTAATTGTAGATGATCCTAGATGAGCAGGATAGGTGATTTAATTATGTATCTGAGTTACGTTACACAGTATAAGATGCAGTGGTGAAAAGGCTATTAAAATGACAAATGTACGAATTCCTATTCAAAAAACAAATATGAATTCACCTATTCATATTTGATTTATGAATATGGAGTTCATCGAATTCAGAATCATGATGAGCGAGAATAACCCCAAGAACTTGCATATGTGAGCATAAGTGTGACATCATACTAGACTATTTGCAAGTTGATATTGTTTATTGACATTTTGTATAACTTTTTTTAGCCAAAACTCAACTTCCACATTTCTCATAAGCCATGTTTGAAACACTATATTAAGTCTTAATTTGATATCTACCTTGGCCCTGCTATTGGACAATGAATAATACCATTTTGGTCCCAGGTATTCTCACGATTACCGATCACTTACATTTTCATACTTTGCTAATGCAATACCCAATTTTAATCTCGTGGAATAAGAATTTAGTTGATCCTTTTCGCCGCTACGGTTGTAAAATAATCTCAGGACTTAGTAGACAAATTGGTGCTTTAATCACAGTGCACGTTTACAGGGCTTTTATGATATCATTGGACTTCATCAAATTCAAAATAATTATTTCGAATGTTATCTTTCGGCCCTATACATGGATATAGCTACGACACAGCACAATGAATATCAATTTCCATCGCACCAATAAAGACAATTTGAGTGCGGGATTCACCCGCTGAGAGAAATTTGATCGGAGCATAAATTGCCTCTGCAAAGCACGGTGATAAATACGTGTCGGCCCACTCGCAGTTCATTTGAGAAGCGCAGAGTTATCGAAACGACTATGAAGAGTGTGGCGCTCACGTAGGCGACTCCAGCTCCCTCGAGCGACCTTTGAATGAACTACTTCGCCACCGCTTGGAGTTTCAGCGTTCACCGTATTGCATATCGGGTCGCCACTTTCCCACCTGCCTGGGTCGCGCAGATTAGTTTGGAAATTCACTCGTGAAACACGCTAAAAGCATATAGAATAACAGAAGCCGAGAAAATCGTCTGTCTATCGAAACATCTATATTTATAATTACATGGATTAACACCACGTCATCCGGTGCAATTTTCCCCGTGCAGAGTGACAAGAACAGCAGCGCCTTTGTTGGTGAGCGACTATAACTACAGTACACTAACGTATGCAAATTTGGGCTACTCCAACGAAAAATATTGAAAATTTCCAAAGTTTGATTTTGGCGTCCTATGATTTTTTTGCCACAACATAGCTATCGTAATTCAATTTTGAGGATCTCGAGTGGATCACAAGTTTTTCATGAGCTACAGGAGTATTGATACATATACGTTCAGGCTACATATTTCAAAAGAGTTTGAACCATCAGCCTCAATTAATTACTCAAAATATTATATTTTATATTTCCTAATAAAACTTTAAAAACTGTAGCATATATTACGCATAAACTCAAGCATTTTACAGTAACTATGCTGGCTCGTCGCTTGGAGTGCTTGCTAACCATTTACCGCACAGTAGGATGTCTCTTGATGTGATTGTATAGACTGTGTAAACATTAAGGACAAAGGTGTAATATTTCTAATCCTGCCGCGTGAACGGCGGTGAAATATAAAAGAATTGCCATGAGAAAAAATTCCCCTGGACCGGGATTCGAACCACGGACCTTTGGCTTTCCGGGCCTAACATCTAGTACCATGAGACTCGGTATGATTGCCATGGGAATTAAAGAACCTGGGGCCGTATTCTGTAACTCCAAACCGATCGGTGCGGCACCGATTCGTCGGGTGCGACGTCACACCGACTCCCGGTAAGAAGTCGTGCGATTCTGTACGAACCCGGTCGGTGCGGCACCGACGAGAGGACGGGAGATCCTCGGTAGCCGTACCGACAGCAAAGAGGTGTCGGTACGGCCACCGACTAGTGGGTTTCATGAATTCCCCGGTGCGCATTGTACGTTTTATTTTGTTTTTACCTCATCACCGAGTAAATAATGAGGTTTTCTGCAATGTTATCTTTTTCTGCCCCTTCGAATACGCCTCTATAATTCACTGTGTCATCATCTATATTAATTACCTTGACAGAAATATAAGATAATGGTTAATAAAAATGAGGTTTGCTAACATATAATGACTTTCTCTCATTTATGTTACCGCACTTTCACTCGCTTGTAATAGGCTTTATTTCTCTCTATCATCATTTATTTGCTCCTTTGACATAAAAAAGATATTTTTGATTAAATATGAGTTTTGCCGCAATGTTATCACTTTATATCACTCTGAATAGGCGACTGTTATTTCACTCAATCATCAATTTGGCGTTTCTCTCGGCATAGAAATAAGATCTTTTTATTTAAGTATGAAGTTTGCCACAACGGTATCAGTTTCTTTCATTTGTAACGGGCAACTATATTTCATTTCATCGTCAGCCATTGATTCCCTAGACGATAAAAGAAGATATTTGTTAATAAGTATGAGGTTTACCGCAATATTATCATTTTCTCTCACTTGGAATGCGCAACTTATACATATGTATTTCACCCAATCACAATTTATTTACTTCCTCGTCATTACACTTCTTTTAATTGCACCCAGCTCCATATTTTTATAACAATTTCCTAACTTGTTCCTCTAATATTACATTTGCATTTGAATCCTACGTTCACGTTCCATGGTATGCTATTTTCGTCTGCTACGGTGCCAATGGCATAACCTTCCGTTGATAACATTTATACGGAACTTACTTAATGACAACTATATTACCAAATCATGAATAAATAGCATTATACGGAACCGATATTTAAAAAAAGAAACTACGATCTCAAGGATAGTTTCAATAATTCATTCCAGCAACAACAATCTCCATCACATACAAACTTTATTGTGATGTTGTAATATATTGTTTCCTTCGATTCTGTAGGTACAGCATTACTACCACACATTATATAAGCATTGTTAACAACTTATCCAATATCGTTTATCTTAATCTAGCAATAAGTCGTAATTTCCGCAAATAAAAAGATTGAGAATGACGACAACAAACTGTGCCAATGAGTCTTCACTTGTTTTTACCCTTCTTTCATTGGTGGAGACACGTGAAACTTCGGATATATTCGGATTTTCCCTGTTTGGGAAGGAAGGGGAACCGTACCGACTGGTTTGAAACCGACGACCTTACAGAATCGCTGAAAGTGTCGTCGTCGGTGCGGAATCCGTTGTCGGTACGGTTTGATGTCCAGTCGGTGGGCTTGAAAGGGAAACCGACCGGTGCGGCACCGACGAAATACAGAATACGGCCCCTGGATAGCGTAGTGGTTCGATTCCCGGTCCAGGGGAATTTTTTCTCATGGAAATTCTTGTATATAAAGGGCAAAATTCGCCAGGAACAAATAACTTATGTCAGGTGAGATTCGAACAAATACATAATACCCCCCAAGCCTCCTCATTAGGCGAGTGGCGGGAGGTGCGAGGACACCAGCCGTTTACAAAACAAAAGGATATGCTCAAACGAAATTACGCGTAGAAGGCTCATTTTGAAGCCATTAATCAAGATATATTTTTCCTTGGAGAACAGCTTCTAACTGTTTGTTATCTAAAACCAGAGTACAATCTTATTCTAATCTGTGTTTCGTTTCTTTGAGGATAGGAGAGAGCGTGAAAGAGGTCCCAATCTACATTAGCATCCCCAAGTCGATTTTTCCTTAATATATGTGCATCTGCTGATGACTCCAGAAAAGCACTCCGCTAGCAACTCCGCTGCTATTTCCTCGAATAACAGAGGATAGTGAATTCGTTTAGCACTATATAGGCGAGAAATAGAAACGCGGTGGTGCCAATTACCTTCCCTCTAGGTATTTTGAAAATTATGCAAGATGGTTCATATGATATTAACAATAGTACTCCTTTTATACTCCTGCATTCTGATATTCGATTGGCGCTGCCCCGCTGGAATAATGGCAAGGATATGTAGAATTCGCATGATTCAATCTGACACGCCCTTCACTAGCTGATTTAATACTTAACATAAAATTGACTGGTGAAACTATTTTAGAACTAAATTAAAAAGCCAAAAATATTTATGTACCGTCAATATCCTTTGGAGCTGCTAACTTAATGAAGAGAGATAATTAGAAGGATTGTTAAGGATATTCAGACCGCAAACATCCGTCACGATGATAAATTCATATCAAGTACTAATTCTATAAGGTAATCAAGGGTATAGGCTGAGCCATTGGGATAATTTTTTAGCAGTTCCCACATAAGTAGTTACAGCCAGAGGAGTAATTTTGCATTATCTCTCTTGTATCAGAGAAAAGAAACGGGTCCATTATTGCCGATGAAAGGCGAGTAAATATAAACTGAATTACTTTGACCCTCGAGCTAACAAGCGAACACTTTAAAATCCTAATTTTAAATCCAATGCTGGAGCAAATTATCTTGATAAATGCCCCTAAAGGCTAATCCGTCTATAACATTGCAGAGAATCAACTATATCTTCGCAATTGATTGACAAATAGATTCAATTTTTCTTTACCATTCTGTCATTGTTTAATATATTAACAGAAGGATTTTCTCGAAAAGTTATATATAGAATTGATTTCCGTTTTCCCATTTTTCCTGAAAGATTCATGCATGTAACTTTATTTCAAGGATAGAAAAACCTTAAAATGTCTCGTATATCGTACCTAAATTTATCAAACGGTTTAATATTTGAGAAAATACAATTCCAAAACATTATTATTATTATGAATGAGCTTTAGAAAAAATTATTAGCGAAAGATTTTAGGCAATGGAAATTTTATTTAACGATGACCTTTACGTCTTCTTCAGAGCTCTACTCTTTCATTTCGATAATCCCAACAATCACGGATAATTGCCTAAATTTCAGAACATTTTATCCTAAATTTCTACGAAAGTAACCTCATTTATGCATTCGGAGTACGATACCAATGCTGCAAATAAAGTTCGCGCTCATCGTACCTAAGAGCTTCACAGGACCGCCGTTGGAGTAACTGCAGTGGCACGACTAAAGCGCCAACTAGGGAGGACTCCGATGAACTACCTCCCTCGAGCGGAATGCAGACATTCCATCGGAGGGAAATCTTAAAACGCTTTGATACGGCTCGGATGGCACTTGCAGGATTGAAAGTCAACTAATGCGAAGCATTCAACCCTGACCCCTAAAATAGTGCCTCTGCCATTTGAAATTTTTAGCTCCTTGACTAGCTAAATATACACGATACATCAAAACCCACGAGTTGATGTGTACCCGCATGAACGATTTTGGAGGATTTCAACGAAACACGTACGAATAAATGATATAAATTAGAACAGGCTTTATTTATTGTTCTTATATTCGCGCGAGTTTGGTGGTAACGCTCTGATTTTCGCGTTCATTCTTGATCTCGTGTTAAGTCATGTATCATGTCATTAGGCCTGGAAAGACAAAGTAAACTGACGCGGTTTGCAAAGAAACATCGACGGGAGAAATTGTAAAGACAGGCAACTTAAATGCTGACAGGCAGAGAACTGCAAAGGACCCAGGAATCATCTGTTGGACTTGGGATCTTAAAGCCATAACAGGTATTATCTAGTGCGGCACAGAATATATCTATTTGGAGCAAGATATCTTTTCTAAGTTAGATATATGCTAAAAAAAGAGATGGCTTACCGAATAGCTGGCATGAACATTCGTTTCCGTCACGAATTTAAAAGGCTAACAATGAATGTAATCCCAAGATGAGATCACTCCTGACGACAGTTGATACTTTTATTAGATTGCTTACGGCCGGTGTCTTAACAACCACACAACCTGCCTGTCGTGGCTGCACGCGGGGTATTGCGCAGAAAAATGTCACTATTAACATACTACGCGAATATAATTCTAATTCCTTCAAATTTCGTACACTGTAAGCAGCTAACACTCCATGAAACAAAATAAAAGCCTTAAAAAGGAAATGTATGTAGGTATGAAGTGTAATAATTTCCGTTTAAAAGTGGCCTCACGATTTACTTTAATCATAGAAAATGTCTTAAGTTCAGAAACGGAACTACCAAGGAAATGTAATTCACGTTCACGATAGCCAAGGTTTTTACCATATATTGCATCTGGATAAATTATATTGTTTTGTTTGATATTTGGAGAAGGCGACAAACTGCTAACGTCATTTGCGGAATAAGGAAGGGAGGGAAAGAAAGAGTGGAGAGAAACACGGCGTCGGAATGATCCTGCTCTTAACGGAAGGCACCAAGGGGACCACGGCTTAACGTCCCATACGACGGACGGAGTGTTGTACAACAAGTACTCTCCACAAGGCACACAGGCAGAGATCGAGCAGTACTTGAAAAATCTACGCCACCGCCGCGATTTGAACCCGAACCTACGAAGTGTGAAGCCAACACTAGCCACCGCTCAGACCCGATCCCTACAAAAGATATTAGTCAATGCCTGTTCCTACTACTAAATCCATTTATTGACGCTAATTGCTATGCTACGCAATTTGGCGATATTTAATAGGAAATTCTGAATTCTGAAAAGGTTGACATAGGAAATTCTGAAATGCTAAAATGAGGTATAAATTTACGGCCTGATACCTTTTTGATCATTTTTGTGTTATAAATTCTGCCCAATTTAAATTTAAAATATCTGATTTTGGATGGAAGAGGAAAATAACACCTAAATAAAAAATAAAAAGACGCTATTTCCCAGCACAGTATCAAATGAACTAAAACGTAAATAGTATACATTTCACCTGCAGGGGAATAATACGTGGGTGTTGATTAGACTAATTAGAATATAGAGGGAGAGTGACTGATGGGTAGGTAAGGATTGGCACCAACGCTTTAATCTCCGAGTAATGAAAAGCTTATTTTATATTGAACTGCATTTGGAAAGGGCGCTTTTTTTATTTATTCAGCTAAATTTTTATTTTCTACTTTTTAGTGGTGGATTATGTAATCAACTAAACTGGAGCTGTTATAGAAGTTACAGCCAAAATAATTTTAACTAACGCCATCCACTAAGATTTGCTAAAACTTTTTTTTATGTAGAAATTTAGCCAATTAATGAGAGCACTATCGAACAAAGTTTGAAATGTCTGATTATTGATTTTTTTTATTTGTAGGTGTGCAACATTTCAAGCCGATTTGACAGTGGGAAGACAAATTAGAAGATTGCATCGGTGAAACCGACAGAAAAAGAAGGTTAAGAAAAAGTGCGTGAGAATAATAAAACATATTTCAATGGAAAAATGTAATCAGTATTATGATAAGTACTGTTAAGGAATATCTAATAAAAATCAATACATAATGTGTTTTCCTTATATAATCCAATTTTTCCTGTATTAAATTGCCCGTGCGGGTGTACTTCTCATACGAATGAATTACTTAATGAATAAATCCTAGAATAAATAAGTTCAATCGCAGCATACTATAACCCTGCTAAATTTAGTTGAAAACATTTTGGCTCTTTTATGGAAAATATGCCAGCTTTTAAAGGCAAGTAAGTTGAGGGTTTGTGGTCTGAATCTGGAAATCCCACATTTACCTTGCATGTGGCCTGGTAACCATCCGTTTTTTATCCGCTTGCGCCTGATAACAGAGCAAACATTTTTGTTCGCCGGAAAGTACCTACTGAGCTCAAGAGAATAAAGCCAAATGAGTAGGATAGACCGGGGTGCACTGCGTAAACGTGCCCGATACGTAAGTATTGGGCACGTTTACGCAGTGCACTCTTTCAAACCGCGTTATAACTAGCGCGTCACAAGTCATGCCATATTAATTAATGAGATATTAAGAGTCAGCCAAGCATCTACGTCTAGCGTACGTAAACTTGCCCCAAGAACGGGGAAAGTTTTTCCAACGGACTTGGATCTTAAAACATTTTTTTTACGATTAAAAACACAAATAGGCCAACATCTGAATGCGTGTAATTTTGACTATTTGTGGCTTTATAAGACCGTAATATCTAACATTTCCTAAGTTAAAACATAAAAATTAGAAAATTCAATGAAAAACTGTTTATTGATTATTAGATGGTGCGAAGTTTGCCGGGTCAGCTAGCATCATATGAATTAGAACTACCAGTTGCAAAGAGAGGGAACCTAAAATTAATCAAAGTTGGTGAAAAAATGGAGAAAAACTGTGCTAATTAAAATAATAATTTCCAGCCAAATTTCACCCTGCTTCACAAAGTTGGCAAAACAAACTCTCGAGTACTTCTTTCGTGTCTTTCCAGAACCAGCGACCTAAACGATTTGAGCAGCAGTCATGGCGAGTGGGCTCTTACCCCAAGAAATGGCCGAGGACGCGAGTCTGACCTTTAGAATGGCCCTACACCCCCAAACCCCCTAAAACTCTTCTTATCAGCTTTATCTCATTACACAACACCTAATTACTAATGACTAATTTTTATTTAATTTTATTGTTCCAACAAAACTAAGGTTAAAGTAATCTGAGTATTTTCTAACTACACCTTCCACATACGCTTCACGACAGAAGCTAACGCTGCGGGGTCCTGGCCTCCGGAGCACCCTTAGCCCTTTGGGACCCTCGGCGATCGCCGACCAGCCGACCTGGCCAGATCACCCCCGCTTTCAGACAACCAAATTGGAGATGATAACAACACTTCCGGCCAATCAGCTGCCGCTGAACAACCTCTCACGCCTATCAATCACTCTGACCAGAAGTATCGTCCTCTCAGTAAGCCACTTAGTGACTTCACTTGATGCTTCGCGGAACTTAGTACGTGAATTTTATTTTATTTTGTTTTTGTCAACGACTGATTTCCTAACTCCCCCTCGATACTCACCCATTGAGGTGGCTTGAGAGGTAGCATGTAGAATAAGATGCAGCGGAAATTAAAGCAAAAAGTTTCGAAAAAATACGTGAGTATCAAAATTACTACTCTCAATAATTTATCTAAATTCGGATGGTTTTTAACTGTATAATTTAACATGGGTGCTAATTAATGGAGGTCTATGAAAACTATACGTGACGCATTACCGTAGTGATGGGGTTCCGATCGTTGCGGATAAGGCAGGGGTTCATCTCCTTCCCTCTACCCTCCAAGGAGTGGGTCTTGTTGTGCATTGAAGAGGGAACTCTTAAGTTAGGAGAAATCACAGGCCGCAGTGATCGGCAAAAACGCTTAATGTACACCTCCAAGGTAGAATACTTTGATAATCATAGCGTCGAAACAGAATCGATATGAATCAGGCGCGTGAAATAGTACACAGTGGATAAGGTGATAGGTCTGTTCTTCCTCACTATCCTAGGCCTCCTCCAATCGAATCCGAATCTTCCCGCAAAATTTAATTTCTAGATCACTAGGCAGGCAGACATTTCTAGGCAGTTAAAAGACTACTTAAGTGAGGATACTGGATGCTGGATAAAAGTATGAAAAACATTCTGAATATATCTCTGGATTTGTCTTAAAAATGTAGAAATTCGTAATCGAATAAAATTAAATGAGAATGATTAAGTACGGCACTCTCATTTCAAAATAATGTCCCAATCCATATCATCCTTAATTGATCTACGTGATCAACTGTTGTGAGAAGCTATAAAAGTAGTCGATGAAGTTCAATATTTTCAATTAATTCCAGGAATATCACGAAAAAAGTCACGTGAGCTAAGGATATCTCAAATTTTAGATTAAAATGAAAACCCTCCAGAACCATAAACCAAATATTTTCTGCCTAGTACTTCGAAAGCGGTGTCATTCATGGGGGGGGGGTCTAAATAAAGATGAAAATGAAAACAAAAACGCAATCAAATGGATAAATGAAAGAAGATTTTGGAATAAATTTTATTGTAACACCTTCATAGGGACTAAAAACGTTAACGTTAAACATTAATAAATCGTAAAAAATGTAGTTCACTGATAATTTGATCGTTAAACTTTATAAAAATTGACAATAAGCTTTTATTCGCTAAAATTTTACAATAACAGATTGAAAACTATGTTCAGTGAATATTTTCCCTTTGAGTTTGGTGTATTTTCGATCAGTTCGACTTAGGGCACGCGGCTTCTCCGACAGAAAAATGAGAAAATAATGCGAAATCAATCTAAGAATGAAATATTCCATGACAGCTGTGCGGAATAGGCCCAGGAATTAAAGTGCGGCAGGACTTCTTTTTTCGGACAGGAAAGGATGGATTCCCGATACAAATATCATATGAAAATATTAATAAAGTTCAATGGCTTTTAGAGCTAAAGTTAAAAAATTGTTATTATACTTGAAGTTTCCATTTATTCCATGGTAATTTCGAAGAAATAGATTATTAAGGTTATTTATCAATGAATATTATCCTCGCGATGATTATTATCGAGATATGACTATTTTTTTAAAAGACTGAAGTATACGGACCGTCAATCAGAAGATCGGGGTTCCAATCACAGCAAACCCAAATGATTTTTTTCATAGCAAATCATTCCATTTTTTCACTTTAACTTTAAGCAATATATTTTTCAGAAAAGTACCACCCAACTTATTACTTTTTACTGAGATAAATTTTAAAATTAATCTGTCATTTATTTTTGGAATCCTTCTCAACTCTACTCATCTCGAATCCAAGCCTTACGGATCAGGAAAGGAAAACTCGCAATGACATTCCCGCGAAGCAAGTTGTGAGAAAGTGCCAAGACGTTGATGTGGAGGGTTCCAGGAAACGAAATTTACACGTTTAAAGGAAAGAGGAGCTCCAAGGTTTGCAGTTCGATGATCATCGGATCAAAATTTGTGAGTCAATGAATTCAAAGCGACAGCCAAGGCGTCGAATCAAGATGTGTGCGGCACAAATCCCTCGATTCCGTTTCAAGTTCCGACATTTTCGCCGTCTTGATTTGTGATCATTATACACCTCTGTTCACTTCCCTTCAGCTGTCATTAACTTGACGCTGTTTCACCGAGCTGAATTCAACAGCAGAGCAAACTCATTCGGTGAGCCACGACTTAATGTCCTCAAATGATTAGTGATGATTTACTTTAGAAAATTCCCACGTTTAATTATCAGATCACCCAAAAAAAATAAGGAATGACTGACTTCACAAATTTTTCCTTTCCTTTCCTTTTTTCTGAAATTTATTTAAATATACTTGCCTGGAGAGCATTAAAAAAATATTTGCATTACTTTCGATTATTACTGAGCTTTCTTAAATTTCGACTCGTTGGCTATATTTAGACATAATGATCTAGACACTTTAAGACGCATTTTTGCTCTTAATATGGTTAAAAGAGAGATTTGTACGGAAAAAAGGTAATCACGGAAAGAAATTGCAATGATGCCTTTTTATGCACATACTTCTGTCAACAAACTAAACGATGAAAGAAGGAAAAAGAGAAGTCGAATATTTTGTTCCAATTAAGAAATTAAATATAGCCAATCACATGTAGCGGTAGAGGCGGTTCATCGCGTTTGGAGGATTTTATGAAGACATTTTGTGTCAATTAAAGGTTAAAAATTAAGCTGATACATGGTATTCACATACAAGGTATTTGGAGGTACCGACTTGTAATTGGTTAGAGGACTAATGCTATTTTGGCTTTTCAGTACTAAAAATAAGTATTCTGTAGTAATAAAATTAGACCCATATCTATTCTCTATTGCAATACTACAAAATTACAAAAAATAACAAGTATTTAAGGAATGATTAATTTTAAACATGTACTAGTTCTACAGTGAATGAATTTCCATTAACGTACAATTGGGCCGATCACACAGGGACCCGTAATCCCAAATCATTGAAATAATTCGTTCAATACGTTACGAAGACAAATAATTCTAGCTCATAAGTTTAAAATAAAAACCCGCGATATCTGCCGCTCAATTTGCTCTTATTGTTGACGTCATTAGAGGTATGGTTCATTGATTCGCTCAGGTAGAAACGGTCACTAAGCATCGCTTAAAACAGCAAATCAACAGCGAGAATGATGCGAGGAGGAAAGATGTATCTGAGAAACGATGGCCCGCTCGGAAATAACACACTCAATCATCAACTAATCTGCAAAAGTATTGAGACAGTCGATGTTTTTTAGCCATGAATAGCTGGAGAGATGGGTGACAAATTCAAAGTTGTAAATAAGTATGTGTCCATCTATATTCTTTTAAATTTTCACATTCGAGATTTAAAACAAAACTGCTGATTGTGGAAAGGAAAGTTATCATTCTGCTATTTCAGTTCACTTTCCTTCAGCTTTTATGGACTTACACTATTTCACAACAATCATTTCCCAAGAAAAATCAGTTGGTGATTCAAAACCTGAAGTTAACCCAGGCTTAAATTAACCATTAAGAATTGAGATAATCCCAAATTATCCCATTATCTTTTGATGCGATCATGTAAAACCAAATTCGTTTCAGGAATTAAACCATTCCTCCATTTAATGACGTACTAATCTGTACGCTTTAAGTAGGATCGTATGGTATCTGATACACACACCATAGCCATAAAATGGTCCCGTTGCGGCGCTATAACATTTAAATTAACAGAAAATTATCATAAATTCTACTGACGAATCTGAGTCGTATAGTTCTACATTATCCAGTTGAAGGACTGCCGTACTACAGTACGGTATTTGAGGTAGTAGAAACACAATCACATACTAAAGTATTAAAATCTGCAATATGGCAAACCGAATGACAAATATATACTCACAAACACTGCGCACAGCAATTCATGAAAGGGGTCATACCGAAATAGGCCTCACCTGAAATTAAAGGAAATACATAATTGAAATGGATGCATATCCATGGGTAGAACATTTAAAAAATAAAACACTATCAAGCGGAGTAAAAGGTACTAAAACAACGTTTGGGGCAAAATAAGAAAATGTAATTTAATTTTTAGCTTGTATTTATATTTTTAGTAATTTTATGCTATTCTATTTAACCTATTTGTCAACCTAAATCCTGCAGAACTGGCTTTAACAAGATTTACTACATCGTTTCGCCAAATAGTTAAATAATCTAGGTAAAGTAGGTTATAATGGTAATTAACACTAATTAAATTAAATACTAGTAAATAATATTAAATAATACTATTACACAACGGTAGGGAATAGAAGTAGTTACAAATATTAAAAATGAATTAGGCTTAGAGCAGGAGGCTACGTGCTAGGCTTCGATTGATTGAGCAGTTATGAATAAGATATCTTTTAAGCGTCACGGAGAATATCATCTAGGAACCCCAATACACTTACAGGTCAGGAGAAACGATAAATTAAGAGAGAAATTTTTCCGAAAGGATATGTTTGGGAATTCTTTTTTCCCCGAATCATAAAGTACTTTAATAAATACTAATTGAGACATATCACGCGCATGCTCTCTTTTTAGCTGTTAATGGCTGACGTCAAAATAACCCCGACTGTATTATCCTTTGTTTATATTTACTCTATGATGCTTGCAGAGTAAATAGTTTTAGTTATTGAAGGATTTAAATCGTGGAGGCTCAAATATCTCTCTAAATCTAAATGTACCTACATGCCCATTGAGACGACTTTCGAGGTAGTTTTATGTGAAGATGTTGACGAAAACCATTACTTTTCACCTTCCTCTAAGTATTTATTATTGAATTATCATCAGTTATTTTTCACGGCCTTTGATTTTGACCTGGCTATCATATTTTGCTTATCTATATTTTGACTTTAATCATATTCCAGGATCATCTATACCTGTACTGAAGCTTGTTTAAATCCAAATTGCACCTTCAAAATCACTTCATTACTCCAGATACATAACCCTGATAGAAATATGTTCATTATATTGCTCATGGAGGAAAAAGGGCATTAACATCGAAGTTCACATTAAGTTCGTCAGGGACTTTGGGAGAGGTGAAATACTTTCTGAAGCAAATAAGCACTCATTCCTATTTTTCACAGAGTCGGGGAAAATTCCAGAGAAGAGCTTTCCTTCACCCCACAACCACTTGGCGGATGATATTCAGGGGCAGGGGGGAATGAGAAGGGGTAGGCGGGCGTTGAAGGCAAGGGGGGGGGACCCAAAGTTGGGACCTCGAAAAATATTCATGGCCGGGAAAACAGGTTGAAAATTGAATGGAGGAAGAAGATCCCGGGCGAGAAAGGGCTGGAGATGAACCTTGGGGGGTGGAGGGAGGGAGAGGGATGATTTCGGGGGAGTGGAGGGGTTAAAGGGCTGAAGAGATGAGAAGCACTGACGAAAGGAGAAGATTCGGGGTTGGAAGGTTTTTTTACGGAGAGAGGAGGTCAAGTGAGGCCGTATTATGTTAAAAGGAAGTTGGAAAACCTTCAGTTGGGCAGAAAACGCACCAGACGAGAGCTAAGACATGAAAGGAACAAGTCACAAAACAAAAAATAATCATGAAAATGTTTTATATACATGCACTTGGAATTCATTTTTTCCGTGATTCAGATTTTAGATTTTCTTTTAGCGCAAAATGAGTAGATTTTCAGTCTATTTAAATAAAATACGGAAAAAAATGCATGATTTCACAATGAAAGCACAGTTTTACTAATTTACAAAAATATACAATACAATTTATCATTTTTAAATCTTTTTCCATGCTAATATTATGTTTACGAATGCACGATGCTTCTTTTTTTCCAGTTTCCAATGGAGTTCCAGGCGTAGACGCGCGGAGGCGAGCACCACCATTAACTTTGCGGCAGTTTTTCGGACTGATCTCCACACACTATTTTATTTCACTAAAATTCGCTGAAAATTTACCAGATTGAGTTAAAACTTAGGTAGATGTTTTTTTTAATGCATTGTTATTGGAAAAAAATTATCCTTATTTAAAATTTAAGAGTTCTGGTTTAACGTTTACGTAGTCAAAGGAAGGAAGTTAGTAAAATTGATTGCATGCTTCCACTCAACAGACAGAAACCAAGCGGAGCTGAAAAAATGTTGAAAAAAATGAGGAGTTCCTCAGGGGGCAAAATGAATGACTTGGCCCAACGTACTCTCTCACAGAAGGAACGGGAGCGAAAGGATGTCTGGAAGAAGGAGATCTTAAGCATGGCCGAGGAAAAAATGTAGAGAAACAGGCAGAAAGGGTTGGAGGGGGGAGAGAAATAGGGGAGGGGTAAGAATAAAATGAAAGGAGAGAAGTAGAGAGGGTGAATACAAGGATAAGGAAAGTCTTTCAGGAAAGGGGTTGTGAAGAATTATTTTTTAAACCGTGAGTTAATACATGACGCACACCGTAACAAAGGTTTTCATTCTTAAAACAGTGTGCCCAAAAGCAGTTAAGGGAGTGCTGAGGCCCACTAATCCAAGTCCTATTTACGCCACTTATTCACTGCTCCGTAGAGAGACAAAGGTCCCTGGTTCATTACACGATCAAGGAGAATTTAATCTCCATGAAAATCATATGAACTTCAAAGCGGTTCACGCGGCAAACAAATAAGGTTCTGATGCTCATCAAATCACAAATTCTCAAAATCCGTGCGCATACCTATTCATTCATAGACCTGCAATTCTAAATTTAGAATGATATAACTCTCTGTTTCTCTTTCTCCAAGGTAAATTATTCTGTCTCCTTATTTTCTCCTCCATTTACCCCAAGGACTTGTAGTTTGGTCACCCGCGGGGTACATTTCCAGCTAATCTGGATATTCCACATCTACCCCGGGAATAAACTATTTTTAAATGACGTGCAATAGGAACTGTTTTCCTTTTATGCCCTTTAAGTGATTGGGAAGTACAGCTATATGAAATCGTGTATTCAAGCTGTTTCAATACTTAAATTTAAAATGCATAACTGACGTAGTGCTTGATTGATGCGGTCGTAAAAATTATTAATACGGCCCCTCAGAGCCACAGACTATCGCTTCAACCGCACATGGAGCGGATCAAAAATTAAGGCCCGCCTTGATCCTGCGGATGCTTCGAGAGAGTGGCTCGATATCCGTGGCGCTGTGATCTAAAGCGAAGGCGCTTGAGGGTGAAAACTGCACTGCACTGCTCTCGTACCTCGCATTCATATCGCTCAAACTGCAGCGGCACAGACAGGCCTGCGCACTTGAAACCTGCTGCCAACGGTGAGGATCGTACCTACATGCGGCGGCGGGCTGCCATCTGCTATGTGCGAATCTACTTGCTTCATGGAGGCAGAGGCGTCCAAACACGGAGGTATTAAAGGCGACGCAGGAAGAGTGGAAAGCGCTCAAAATTAGGTTCTACTGGAGAACGATGAAGACAAAATAGATTGACCGAAAAAGTAATGAGGGAGTACTGAATATATTCACGCAAGTAAAAGGATGGATGACTCATATGCCATGTGAGAATTCTCCCTGATTCAAGAGAAGGGGTTAAAATATGATTGTTCGACGAACGTGGAGTAGAAAAGTTTTCTCCTGATTGCGAATGTAGAGCGGTTAGAAATAGGTTTGTGGGAGTATCTCGTATGTATTAATTGCTAGGCTTAAGGCTAATTTTACTTGCTTTTCTAACCCGTAGAAAGCTTAAGCATTAATGAAAGTTATCTTTGCATGATGGTTATGTTTTAACATTAGTCGTAATCTTTTCCAGGAATTGGTTGCGAATTAATCATAATGCCGTGCTCCAGCTGGTGCTTTAACCGTCTACCTACACTGCAAATATGTTTCTGCTGTATGATCTTGCAGGGCAATATCTCAGCGTGATATCTAAACTTTAGAGACTACATGCATAAAGTTAATAAATAATTCAGCATACATGGAGTATGTTTCTTTATGGGAGCGAGTCTTGGACGCTGACAGCTTCAGAGACGTCAAGAGAGAAGCATTCAATATGTGGTGCTATTGAAGGACCGACTGAGTACGTTACGAGGAAGTGCTAAGAACAGTGAAGTAATGTCTTCTAAAAACGTTAAGGAGGAGACGGGACAACTTATTCGTCCACATTAAGAGGTATGATGAGATAGGGAAAATAATTTTGGGAGGACGGGTGAACGAGAAGAATGGCGAAGCGTGGACCTGAATAAGTTACATAGGACAGGTTGTAAAGGAGAAGTAATTATGACACTACAAAAGAGCTGGCAGGTGGGAGAGCGGAGCAGAGTGGTGCACCAAACTAATCTCAATATTGTGGGCTCAATAATGATGATGATGATGAAGAGGGAAGCTATGCGTAGATGTGCCCAGTAAACTTGAGAGATTTCTAGAAAGTGGGCAAGGGATTGTGTGATGCGATTTTCCAAAGCATTCGGCTCAGCTATTGATTTAATTAGGATAGTGAAACCTTTTATGCTGCCCACGCAAAAGGTTAATTTCATCACGTAAGCAGACGGATGTCCTTCATAGTTATTTAAAGTCGACTTCAGCGAACGAAATTACTTAATAAATGAATCGCATAGTTTAGTATATTCAGTGACAATGTTCACATGAACATTTGCTATGAAAGGATAAAGAAACTTTTACAAACACAGCAAGAATATGTAATGAATAAAATAATTTCCGATAGCAACGACATGCACCATAGAATTTCACCTATCTGATGGTTTCATTGAGCTCCGATATTTTATGACTAAGAGTGCTTAAGGAATACGAAATTCAGATCTCTCGTATGCTCATCAATGCAACGAATAATGAACTAAGCATGATGTGATACATGGCATCTAATCTAGGGGATACATGACATCTAATCTAATATAGGGTATACATGACATCTAATCAGAAATCATGATGAAAAATTAAGATATAAAAATTTGCAGGATGGCAGTACGGAAAATTTACGTTATTTTATTTTTGACCTCCGACCATTTGTTACAGAAACGGCAACCTTTCGGTGTAGTATAGCGATAGGTGGAGGCCACCATAAGATGAGGTAATTTGCACCATGAGGGAAGGGAGGGTGAAGAGAGACCCGGCGTCGGTATTAGCGTCCTCTTAACGAAAAGCGCCAAGGGGACCGTGCCTTAAATGTCCCATCCAACGGACCGAGTGCTATACTTGAAATGCCTCTCACACAGCAATCAAGTAGAGATGAAGGGGTATCTGGAAAATCTTCGCCATCGCACTGTGATCCTAAAAAAATTTCGGAGTAGAATTTCATAGAATACTTTAGAATTGGTTTCTTAAAACCCAGAGTAAATACATTAATTCCATAAGAATTTGCGTAAAAATACATACCAGTTGCCTGAGTAATCGATTAATTAAAACGCCTATTATGAGGTAAGTAAAACATTATAATCATTGAACCAACCGTATTATTAGAGTACAAACCGATTGTTATTTCAGTAAATGTTTTCTAACCTCCTCATGAAAGGAATTAAAATAATTGTCAGAATGAATTCACGAAAAGTGAATAGAACCTCATCATGAGAAGAACATGAGCAACCAGAAAACCCGCAATCAAATATTCTTTTTTTTTATGTAATGACTTTTCCCCTCATATCTATTACCTTGTCGTGGAACTCAAAACGCGTGATATGATGATAAGCTATAGTGCAAAACGTCCTGAGAAAATTTGTATAGAGAACCAAATATTTTAGGCAATGTAATAAACATAAAGATCAGAGAGATATTTTAATTCGAAACTTAAGCAAGCAGTTGGTTCGCGCAGAAAAAAATATTACAATAGAAGCTCGCGAAATATATTTAACACATTTATGAAAACTTCACCTTGTTAATAATTACCGTGGGGGTAAATAATTCGCTGCCGGTGAAGTAAAAATTGAAGAAAATTGGTCACCACAAGGAAGAGGTACACTATTAAGAATATTACCACGACCACTGTCACCACAGGGAACTGGATCAGGATAAAAGTCACAAATCTCCGAGACAGATGTCCAGATGCAATTGGCTCTGCTCTGCTCACTAGAACACTGGTTAAAATCTTCTTCAACAAAACCGAACTACAACAGGCTCTGAAGGAAGATCTTAAAGGAAGGGTGCCACTATAAATTCACGCTAAACAAACGCGATACCATAAAACGTCCTATTTTGCGCCAGTCCTCCCTCGCCAGAGGAGGCGGAGGGTGCAGTTCAGGGTGCGGGAGTAGAGGGTCAAGGGAAAGCATTGAATCCCAAGTACTGCCTTTTCATGAAAAACATGCCCAATGTTCCGAGAACTGACCCACTCTCTCAATCAAAAATCCTTTAAAAATACACGGCATTTAATCTTTTGATATTAGTGACAACATGTATGACTTGAATTCAACCAGTTAATGCCCACATATCCTGAACAATCAAGGAGGTCACGGTTCTTCGAGGATACGCGGCACGGAGCCCGGCCATAGAAAAATGAAGTTTTTCCTCGCCGTCGCAAACTTTAAATAAATTAAATTTTTACGGAGAAATATACAAATACCGTTATTTAATAGACTGATGAAGCATTATAGAGGCCATTTTTAATAAGGATTTTATTATCTACTTAATGTATATTTTGCTTGAAAAAATATCCATCATTTTTGTGAAGTACCTAAACATATTTAAATATTCTCAAAAAACTTAGCACAAATAAATTATTCTTATTACGAATTCTTGTGTTATTTATTACATTAAAGTCACTTCATTGCTCGTATGTCAGAAGTAAATGATAGGGAAGGATATTTTTTTTAGAAATAAGGTCGTATTTGAGAATGTTTCCTGAAAAAGGGTGGGGCACATGAAAAATGACTTATCATCCCTAAATCACAATTATGATTTGGTATATTTCCATAAGCTATCTCACAAAAAGCTATTTTGTACTTGCCATGCGATTTTCGATTGACACGATCGACGCCAGTACCTATCTTAAATTCCTTTTGCTTCGCGATTTGAGACCGCTGGGATTTGAACCCGGGACTACGCGGCGGGAGGACAACATTCTATCGCCATACCAACCCAAATAACTCCATCCTTTCGGGTTTTGGTGCTTCAGCTTTTTTGTTAAAAATAAGACGCAATCTACGATATGACCTCGATTAAGGGAGATACTGTTTCGTATTGTCTGAGGGTCAAAAACATGATAGCTGCGTGCATTAAAGGGTTTTCAAAGCTATTCATTGGGTAGAGGGCTACACTGCTGATCTTAAGGTCATGCTTAAAATCCCTTGTGAAGAGGTTGGACACTAATAGGCAAAATTCCTCTTGGTACGAGGCTGCAAAACATTATGGACATCCCTCTTCCCTGCTCTGAATGTGTGGAAATAAAATGCCTGTGGCTCATTTCTGATGCTGGTGAGGGCGCGTGATAGTCTTGAGGGAGGAGCGCTTGCCTGCTGACGAAAGGGTTTTGCTATTTAATCCCGGATAAATTGTTTGAACACCCTTTAATAACATCCTCGAAGTGCTTGGTGGCACAGGGGGAAGAAATTGCCCTTCTACCCTGACTGCGAGATATTCACGCGCCTGTGTCCTAGTCCGGGGTTAGCTCGACCCTCACCTAGCAAATCAACATAAGGGTTGAATCACTAATTGAGCGAGAGTGATGTGAGCTACGTAGACATTAGATATCTCAGTAAGCTACTAAATAAATCCTTAAATACTATAGTAATTCCTTAGCAACACCCGAAAACATAAAATCAACGGCAATCAGTAAGGATTGGAAGTAATAAACCCATTGAGTTAATTTGGAGCTACCAATCGAGGCAAAGCGGTGAAGAGCAGTTTAAATAGCGAGATCTCGAAACGTGTTCCAGAGTAGTGAAAGCCATAAAACAGAATAGCACAGTTATAGATTCATTACAAAGCCATTCCAACCAATTATAAAACAGTATTTTGTCGAGCACAAAACGCCATTAAGTTGTAAAGCAACCACAGGTCATAGTCCAATTACCTCTACCCTCCACTAAACACACAATTTACACAGTTTTTTTTTTTTTGTCTTTCAGCAGCGAGTCTGGCCTCGTCTCAACAACTGCCACAGGGGTTTGCAGAGTGTGGAGGAGAAGACTACAAAAAGGAAACCAATAAAAGATACAGACTTCTGCATGAACGCAATGGAAATAAATGAGCATCATTGTTCCATGAAAAGAAAGTAGAATTGTAAAAAAAATAAAAAGTGAAATGGAACAGCTGCAATGATTTTTGAAATTGGTGCAATCGTTAGAGAGGCAAGGTATTGGGTTAGTGTGGTGGCGAGAATGGATGGAGAAGGAATGGATGAAAAGGAAGAGAATCTGAGAGCAGTGTCCCAGAACGTTACTCATGTCTTGATCCCGACTTAAGCTGGACTCCGTTGCCACTTTGGTTCAACAGACCTCACTTGAATTTTCAATTTAAAATTGAATTTCCAAGAAGTCCACCACCATCGTCTCACGTTTAAAAATGAAATATCTCTTACCGAAATTCTTCCAACGAGTGATATTGTACTCCAGTTTTTCTAGTTTTTGCAGCGCAGGAGACTATGACTGAAAATGGTTTAGTCAAATGTATTATTTGCTAATTTTACCTCCGTCAATCTAACTAGAGTGAGTTGAGTCGAAGTTAGTTTCTAAAACACGAACTCTACATCTAAGACTCAACAAGAGTTTTAAATCTTCGTCACCATGGTAGAAATGTAGAGGAAATAACCCTTTGTAACCCAGAGCTGCTTCTTGGAGAAATTAAATCTCAAGACTTCTCATTTTAAAATGTGAAAATTTCCTGCTCAATCGTAATTATTGTGGCTGCTATTTATATTTCGCCAATAAACTTTTCAGCACACAGGAACACGTAGTTTACATCTTTCCTGAATGGAAACGAAAATGTATATATTTTTGAATTTACCTAGAAGACACATTGGGTTGTAATGGGTTAAGATTGTGTCGGGATCTAGAATGCGACCTTTATTCTCCTCAGGATTTTCTGAGTCCATATTTCACTATGGTCTAAATTTCCACTAATTAGGTGGCAAGATTTCTCATTAAATCGAAGGCTTTCCTCCCTCAAGACATTCAGATGATGGCGAAGGGAGTGAATGCGGAGGAGGAGAACGAAGGAATGTGAGTATGGATGAATGAAGGAATGAATGAATAGGAAGAGGAGAGTGTGTAGGAGGTGGGGGTGTGGGGTGGGAAGGGGGAGTGTTTGAGTCGTCGTGGAGGGGAAACCACCCCAAACGATCAATAACAGGGTGATGCCCCACCCCACTTCCGAAAATCTCACCTCCTCCTCCCCCCCAGCATCCCCCCCCTTTAACAACAGGAAGTAGTGACCTTCCCCCCTCCTCTCTCGGTCACTAACCCCACCCCTTCATTCACTCTTCGCCAACATATCCCGGGCAACTGCCGTTCCACATTCCCCCACCACCCACACACGCTCAAGCGGGGGCGGGGAGGGGTGGAAGAGGTTACAATGCTATTCGAGGAAGTGAGCCGCGCCCCGCTCAAATCCTCCCACGCACTCTCCGCACCAATCCAACTTCCTGCACGGATGCGGATACGCCGAGGAGGCCCTAATCACTTCATAATAAAAACACACGCCTCAACATACACTCCACAATTTAGTTTACATGAAACGCCACGAGAAAAAATTCCTGAGGACGGGGAATCGAACCACGGACCTTTGGCCATCCGGGCCTCTGCGCACACCACTACGTCAACGAAGTTCTGATCTCCTAAGGCAATTCATTTATATTTCACCAGCGTTCACGCGGCAGACTTAGCAATATTCCACAATTTTGGTTGTAAACGAAGAATATTATTTAATTTTTTAAAAGATTTACTCCTGTTTTTTCTACTTCCGCACAGGTAAACTGAGATACGCAAGTACAGCACTTGCATTTTTGATCATTCAGTTACACCACGGATGAAATTGGCCATGAAAAAATCATTTGCCCTTTCCGGGATTCAAACCTAGAACTCCGATAGAGGCTCATCACCTTGGGTAAACCTAGTCTGAAAGTTGTCATGAAGGAAGATTGCTAGGTGGTATAACTGGATTGCAAGTAGAAATCCTGAAAGTGAAGTGAAGTAAAGTGAATACCTGAAAGTGGAAATCGGAATATCCGGGTTCGAATCCCGGCTAATCCAAATTATATGTTCATGGTGAATGCCTTCCTTGGTGTAGATATACTTGCAATCACGAGTGACATTGCGCAAGAAGTTCTTTATCTCATTCAACGCTTTGATAATTTACTTAGTACCACACCATCGCACACTGAACGAGACATGAAGTTCTCATTCTCAAAAACTTTGCTTCCCTAAACTTAGCTTATTATTATCCATAGCAATAATTTTAAAATTCCAATAGCCACTTTTCAAACCAAGTATCATGGCCGTAGTAATAAACACTTTTCAGGGAGAGCAAAGGCCACTCTCAGGGGTAATGAATTTCCGGGAAGTTTGCTTGGAGTCGGTGTACATTAGACTTTATCTCCTCTAACAACTTTAAACCGCTTTACCTCCCTCCGGCCTTTGCTGTGCACCGATCACTAAAACATAAATTGCAACACCGGCCACTGTTCCGATTTATCGATCATTCGTATCGTCTTTTCAGCTTTTTTTTTATCATCGAGAGGCAGCAGTTTTCATCTCAACTAAAAAGTACGCCAAGCTGATCCATGCCGTCTTATTTGCTGAAGGAACCAGCTAACAATCCCATAAAGTTTTGAGCTCAAGTAACACTGATGTCAACCCAGTTAAATATAAATTTAACTCATGTGAACGAGAGCGTATTCAAAATATCAAGAATTAAAATATGTTCTGACAAATTCAAATTTATTTGCAGGTTTCAAATCATAGTCGTAACAGGATTCTGGAAAGAAATTCTTTAGCCCAAATAAATGGTCATCCTTAATTTAACTATTACGAACTCGGATATAAATACCACAACGACCAGAGTGCAGTGAAATTTGACTTCCCATGAATAAGGAAAAAAATGCCAAAAGAAATTTTACTCAATGAATTAATTAATGAATTTTCGTAAAAAAAAAACAAAAAGACCAAAAATGCATGTTTTCGTATAGTTGGAGTGCATCGGCTAGTCACCAATTTCACTTTATTTCATTATTTTTCATCACCGACATTAGCACTTTTTCTTTTGGCTGATTTCTCAACGATTTTCCCTAATATTACCATGATTACTCTAATTTGTGCAAACGATAAGGCTCAGACTGGAGAAAAAAACATTGCATGTATAGGTGCTAAATTTGGTTAAAAAAGAGAATTACTTATACCAAATAAATGGTTTGATTAGGAAAATTTATCAACCTCTGACCTTATCCATTTTTTTTCTTTGGCCTTTACAATTTTACCTCACACAATTTCCCTGTTATCCGAGACTTACAACGCCACTGTGGCGGTTTTACTCGGCTTAAATTACACGGCTTACGGTGCAGAAACATTGTGGCTTTGGTATGAGGACGAACTAAGACTGTAGGCGTTCGAGATGCATGTGTGTGGAGAAGGATGGAGAAGGTGAAGTGGACGAATATGTTTAGTCTGAAAGGGATAGCGTGAAGTCATACTGGCGTGTACATTCTCCATGAAGACGAACGAATGAAATACAATTAAATCTCAATAATGGTATTGGAAGATCAGTATTCGATGCTTGATGCTCTAAAAGTGCTTTGATATAAACACGTATCAAATAGGCCAGTGCTGGATCGGTTCTTAGGGCGGTGGACTGCTTTGGTCAGAGGGCGCAGGCACTATGCAGGGACTACCGGAATGATCCAGAATGAATTGTAATTAAGTTGATGAATTGAGGCGTCACTTTGTGGAATTTAGTCATAATCACATAAATATTTATGTGGAAAGTTAAATTTCAATTTTCATTCATTATGAATTATAATAATTCAAATTATTGTTTTGTTTACTCAAGACGGTAATTATTATGCTGTTACATGAGACATCTCTGAAATTAAGTTAACTGCTCAATATTTATCAAATTTGTTGGTTTCGGAACCGGAGGGCGCCGCGGGATGCGTCCTGGTGTCCCGGCGGCCCAGCCACACGGGCCTGGACTATCAAAACTAACTTCCATAAAATTAGCTATCAGGATGAGAAAATGGATCTCGGTTGAAATGAAAGGTGAACCATTTTAACCTTCACCGTTTTTTATTTGCTACTAACCAGGATGTGTTCTTTCAGCGTTCTCCATATTATAAGTCGTACATACTCTTTTGCATAGCTCGATAAGAACTAGGCTATTAGAGAGAGACTCGGTACCAAAATACTTTTGAGCGTGTGGAATGAAACCAAAACTAACGCAAGATTCAGGACTTCCTTGACACTTTCCTGCGAGAGAATTATTCATAGCAACCTAGCTGGCGGAATTTCGCTCATTTAGACCAGGGCCAGTAATTTTAATATATAAGACTAACCATTGCTCAAACCACAAATAAATCATTAACACCAAATCACTTTTACTTCCAATAGTTTTCAGATTTATTTATCATATAATTTATCCATCAAATTGCCCACCTTAGTGATAAAAATCATCTTTGCTCATCTAAACACTCAGGAAATCCGAAATTGGCCGCTTTAGAATACTACGCTTGCGCAAAGCAAATTCTTGTAAAGTGCTGCCCTATTAAAATCACGCCAACTCGTGACATGCAAATTAGATGAAAACGAGGCTTAAAAAGTTGGATACATAGGCATTGAATCGTTTTCCAATTGAGTTTCACGACTAAGCTGTTACAACGCCTTCAATATAATGGGCGCTGTGGGTATGGTATGGTATGGTATTTAGAAGAGACAATCGTTAGCTGTGGTAATTTGCGTTATGAGGGAAGGATAAAGTAAGTAAGGGGGAAGAGAAACCCGGTGTCGACATTGATATGCTCTTGACGAAAGGCACCAAGGGACCACGGATCAACGTCCTATACGACGGACGCAGTGCTGTGCTTGATGTGCCCTCCACACAACATTCGAGCACAGGTTGGTCAACTTCTGAAAAATCTCTGCCCCCTCCGGGTTTTGAACCCGGGCCCTCGGGATGAGAAGGCAACACTCTAGTCACCACAACAACCTGATCGCCATGGACACCGTGTCTACAATCTAGAGCGAGTAACGATCAAGCCTATCCTAGGAATCAAGCGTGAGCATAAACTCATTTCTCCTCATTTCAAGCACTACTGATGATCACGGGATCTCCATTTTCTGGCTCAAGCTCATGATTGACGAAGGAAAACTTTAACGTCGCTTTTGTAGCCGATTCCGTGCTAAATACGGCGCTAATTTGTGCAAATGTGGAGTTTCGGGAGAGAGGTTAACCCTTGATGAATTCTAAAGCTGGCGAAAGGGAATGACGGGCGATGGGGGCGTGTGGGGGCAAAATGTTCTGGGGCAGACGCAGTCGCAGAGGGAATGAATGCTCGCGGCAGAGGGAAGGGGCGGGGCCGAGTGCGCCACGTGTCACGGCAGGGATTTGAATCCTTCGCAGGATGCGCTGCCACAGGGTCAAGTGGCACATGACGCGGGCAGAGATTCCAGGGATGGATAAGAAGGGTTGGATCAATGCTAAGCGAAATCGTAACTGACAAGAAGAGGATACGAAAGTTCACTCCGCGATTTGAATGTCGTTTCTATTGCTTGGTGTAGAGGGCGAATAGAAATGGTTTTCAACGGTCGTTCGGTTCATTTGGGCCAACTATCACCGAAATAAATAATTTAAAATGGTAAATTCATACTACCGATTGGCATTGCCCCCCACTATTGCTACGTTATCAGCCTAAGGTAGAAGAAAATATTTTAAATGAGTCATATAGATATAGAAGCATAAATGTCAATTAATCTTTTGAAATGTTTATGATTAGCTTAGGGAAAATAGTGCTGCGTTGAGCTTCGAATCGGCATCATTTGGGTTTGGTGCGCATTGAACAATGCCTATAATTTGTATTATATTTGTAGTCATAGATTAGATATATTTTGGTCTTATCTATTTTCGATGAAGACTAGAGATAAATGCATAAAGTCGCCCATAGCAGTGAGAGTAAATGACAGCGAACACTGGGCAGTAAAATGACTTTTAAGAAAATAGAATTTAAAAACAATAATCGAAAGACGATTAATCGATTACTTTGTCGCCAGTGCCTTGATATTCACACATGTAGTGGGAATATTCTCACCAATTTAATTTGATTCTGTGATACTAATAGGAAACAAAAGATTTAGTAAGATGAACCAATTCAGTAGAAAAACACGGTTCAGGCGGAAAATCTGGATCTGCCGACTGAATCTGTGTACCGAAGTCGTAAAAGACTTTTTTCACAACGGTGAACCGGTTCAGGATATCCTGAATTGGACAGCTATAGCACTTGGGTTCTTCACAAAGCCGCAGCTTCAAATATTCTATACAATTTTTGAGAACTTCAGCAAAATATACTCCCCACAGATGGCACAAATCAATAATTTCAATGAAAACGTTTTTTTTCAGAAGCGTGAAAAAGGATTTTCTGAACTGCTCTGCCCTGCATGCTCAAGGGAGGAAGGGACAAGGGACGCGAGGGTGGGATTTGAATATTTTGGACTGCGTCAACTACACTGCGTTGCTACAGCAGGGACCAGAAGTATACTACATTTAAGGCCTTGGCGACGGCAGAGATGGGTCCTCGCCTGCTATATCATAAGGTCGACGGTTCGAGTTCCATTGAAGTAGTTCTCCTAAATCCAGATCATGAATATCTGTGATTGATAATTTTTATTTATTTTCAATCGCCCGATGTAAAGGCCTAGTAGTGCTGTTTTCGGTGTCGTGAAGATAAGTATGTTTCTCTGTGGAAGCGAGGCTTGAACGTTGACTGCAGCGGAAAAATTAAGGGAGGAAGCATTGGAAATGTGGTGTTGCCGAATAATGGTGCAGGTAAAATGGATAGACCGAGTTAGTAATGAGAAAGTACTAAGTAGGATGGGATAAAAGATAAAGTCTTCTAAAAACGTAATGGAGAAGACGGTATAACTTAGTTGGCCACATTATAAGACATAACAGCCTGATGAAAACGATCGCAGAAAGACAGGTGGAAGATAAGAATAGCCAAGTACGGCCCCGAATGAACTAGATAGGACAATTTATAGTGGATGTAAAAGAGAAGAAATGCATAGTTATGAAAAGGTTAGAGGATAGGAGAGCGGAATGGAGAGCTGCGTTAAACCAATCTTAGGATTTATGATTAATGATGATGAAGATGAATAAGAAATAGATACTAAATAACGCGTGGAGAGTGATGATACGATGGGCTGGATGAATGCTTCCAGTGATTAGAACAGGGTGAGTTGATAACCTCGAATTCGAACTCCTTGGAGTTCCTCACAATCGGGTAAAAATATTACCTTTTCATCTCATTTTAGGATAAACATAAATCACAGCATGCATTTCATTTCTTTTTAACCAACATATTTTCCTCGATTGTGGCAGTATGTCTATTCGAATTCCGGCAATTCTCTCTCCCATGATTTGAAAATAGAGACAATTATGAAATAAGACGGAGGAAAGTCTGTATCGTGGCAGTAAAACGCTCATTTCAATTACACAGAGTGAGAGAGCTGTCAAAGGCAGAGGAAATTACGTGTGCACTACGGAAAAACAAATCCGAATCACTCACAGCCACGAAATGGTTGCGAGGGGTAAGTTGAGTTTACACTCTGCTACAGTCATACAGCAGCGAGTTCAAAGCCCTTCGAACCAACGAAACCAATAGATGGATTAATAAAATCCTGCCAAAATATTTTTTTATTATTGTACAACGGTGTTATTTCTGAGGATCGAGGAGAATGAGCGGTGAGAACTAGAGATGACTATGAAAGCTGCGATGAACAACATTATGCACAGGGGCCTCGAGAACAGAGCATGAGAACCGTGCTTGATATTCATGAAAAGCAATGCTTCAGGAGGTTTGAAAAGGAGGATAAAAGAGTTAGCGAGAGAAACAAAACGTGAAAAAGTTACTTTTGGAATGATGAATAGGTACCATCGAAACGCGGGCCCAACGGCCGCTTTCTCTCATCACCCTCAAGAGTCTGAAGAACAACTCGCCGCTTCAAAAGGAAACACAAAATCCTTTTTGAGGTCTGAATGAAAGAAAAATGGCACCAAAGAAACAAGCTCTAGCTGTCGCGAGAGTGGTGAGGTTAGGTGTGGCGCAGTGAGCGATAGAAGACTGAGGAATTTTGAAGAGATAGTTAAAAGGGCTGGAACCACTTCACAGACTCGTGTTTGTAAAGTTTTTGCGGAAGAAGAGAGACGGATAAAAAATTAAACAGAGGGAGAAAACGGCTTCATCCCAGAGAGATACGAGACCTCACTCACGATTCCATTGGCGCAAAACCTCTCCAGTGAAGAGGGATTCCGGAGAAAAGACACGAACTGAGATTGGAGTGAGGAGGGGGGATCAAACCGGGAACTATGGAAACGTGAAAAGACAAATGAGCGTAATCTTTCGTTCACACTCAAATGTGTGCCAACCGTCACCTAAAAAATCGAGTTGCGAAATGAAATAAATTTCAAACAACAACATTCCTCTCAAAGAAATGGAATTATATTTTTTCATGACATAGGTTTCCTTTTACTTTCAAGCGGTTCACTTTGCAATCAATTTTAATTCAAGCTATTGACTGTTTGTAATTTGAATGAAATTTATCAGATGCATAGCCACCATCAATTACGTAGCCACTTTTTTGGAACTAATATCCTTAGTTCACCTTTTTTATTTATTTAAAAAGTGGAGTGTCATTGAAGTGATTGTGCTGAAAATAATTGAAAAATATACTTTAATCCTGAATTGATGTTTCCGAAAAATTTCTGAGTTCTAGTTTACCCGTAAGTTTGTTGAAAATACACTTCAAAATACCATTTCAATAGACAGTCGCTGAGTGCAGTTAAGAAAAACGTCTGAAAAAGAGGAAGAAGAGTAATTGGCTGCGAAAAACAAGGAACTTTTATTTCCTCGCATAAAGTCTCGCTTTGACTCGTTCATCGCTGAAGAGAGTGTTCCTTGGAAATTCCTTTGACAGCGCTGCGTAGGCTCACAAAATGGTGCCTTGCTACGGTTCAACAATAATAAAACAGGAAATTTGTCATCATAATTTCAAAATGGAAGCAGCCTTTGAATAGAGCCGAGAAAACTCTTGCATCATTATTTCGGATTTACAGCTTTAAGAAACAAAGTTCCTTACGTAACTCCGTCGTGAATGGAACCATAAGGTGCGGCGTGGAAAATTTCCATTTTATATCTGTTTCGGTTCAAATCAAAAATGATTCATTAAACTGTTCTGCAAAAAAATAGTTCAAAAAATTCCTGGCTACAATTTAGAATTTTTATGGCTAATTTTGGGTCGCTGAATTTGAAAATGACCTCCGTTTTTTTCTATCACCCTCCATTTTTACGAGCAACCCCTAAATTGGGGAAAAGAACCCCTTATCTAAACTTATCGCTTTTCAAGGGACTTTCACTAATGTTAGCTGCTTCTGATTGAAAAAAAACTGACGTTTTAAGGCTATCAGGGTCAAGAGAGAGACAAACTTGACTGGGGTTGAAAACATTTAGGGGGTAATATTGAAAAAAAACTTTAAAAAACATTAAAATAACCATTTTTCTTCGTTTTTTACATGTGATATGATAGCTAATGGAAAAGTTTTTAACACTAGAACTACCGATGGAGTCATTTTGACTGCTTGAGATTTTTATTTCTCTGCCCCTACAGATATTTCATGAATTGCGTCCTGAAATTCTGTGACTTTTATTCATTTTTGTTAAATAATAAGGCTTTGCCATAAACATTGTTTTAGAAAAAATAGTACACATTTATCAAAATTTAACTTTGAATACCAAAGAGAGGAGGTACCAGTTGTAATAAAAATCTTTTTTCTTTCATTAAATTATCTCCCCACCTTCCATGTAGCCTAGGTAATATTTATTTTTCATTTGAACATGATAATAAATATGGTGAAAGGTTTATGTTTGCTTTTTTATCCAATTCCTCAGTGATTAAAACATTATAACATGCAAGAAAAAAGAATTTCAAAACAATATTGTCGAACCTCGCATTTAAAAAAATATCAATTTTTGCTAAAACCAAGACTAAATTATTGAAATTATAAACAAATATTATAAACTAAAGCAATGCGTCAATAAAAGCAGATATAAACTGGAAAAATAAACAATTATAATGTAGGAGTCAAAATGACTCTATTCGGTAGTTCAAGGAGGGGTGTCAAGTCTGGTATTCCTAGTGTTAAGGGATGAATACACTGTTAACCCCCCTATTTTGTAAAGGGTTAATATAACATAAAATATAAGAGGGGAAGGGGGGTATACGAGTGGTATAGGATGGGGTCTAGGAGGTGGTATAAAGAGCTGCCACAAAAATCTGGAATATGGGTTTCCTTTAAAACAGTAGCATATCCAACAGGAACCGAAGGTAAATCGTGGCCGTTGTTCAGTAAAACAACCATTAAACTTGTCTTCAACGAGTCGATGAATAGCCTCCATTGGACTGGATCATTCTTAATCGCTAATTCCCTCATCAGTCCTTCAATATCAGTGCAGAAAATCAGATCATCATTTTCATCATTCGTTGAAAAAAATTGAGTGAGGGTTGACTGTCTGCCTCTGTAATAAGTAGCATTCACACTTACGGCCAAAAGAGTCCACTGCTGCAAATGTGAGCCAAGAAGTTGTGCTTTACCCTTTGGTAAGTCTAAATCTTGAATTAGATCACTTAGGTCCTCGTGTTATGGGATGAGGTGCCCTTTTTAACTAGTCTGGGGTTCATCTACATAACGGCTGTAATATTAATCTCGGTGGCCAGGACCTACTTCCACTTCCGGTGTAGCTTCGTTCACTAAGACATCAGAATCATCGAGGGTGCTAGTAGCTTGAGCGTTACGGATAGGAATTGCATCAGTATGCTTCACCGGGCGAATTGCTGATGGTAAATTCAGATAAATGATTTCAGGATTGTTTGTTTTACCCATAGTGCCGGTTTCGCAAAAATAGCAATCCGCTAAATGGCAAGTGGGTTCAACTCAAAACATTGGCACTCCGAAATTTAAGGAACGATTTCTCCAGTTTAACCATTCACAAAAACTTCTATGACAACCACTGCAACAGAATTTAGGGGCCCACGATTTGTCTTGGCCACCAATTTTACACCCGAAATAATGTTCATAAGATTTCCGCACAATTGCAGTCATCGCTTTCCTTTGGTCTTTAAACACTAAATTTGCACAGGCGTTACAAAATGAATTGGGATGATTTTTGCAGGATCGCTGAATGATCGCGAGAAAACAATTTATCGCTCGCAAAATAACACGCTAAATCGAACATACGCTAGAAAAATAAAGAAAGAACTTGGAATTTTATAACCCGACACGCAGGAAAGAGCGTGACGTACTGAATAGACCACTGGTTTATATCATAGATGAACATCAGCAAGTGCGACTGCCAAGACACGTGAAGACACGTTAAAACATGTCCAAGCGTGACAAAACATGTGGTGAGTAACTTTTACACTGTATTTCCCAATTTTTCCCAATGTATTTACAATGTATTTCCCAACTTTTTCCAATGTATTTATTGCAAAGGTCTCAGCTCTTACTTTAAAAGTAAGGAAGACAACGAAGTCAAATCATGAGCCCCCAAACGCTGTTAAAATAATATTTTGACAAATCTGATTTGTGTCCAGATTTTTTTGGCAGGTCTTTATACCACTTCCTAGAGTATACCACTTCCTTCCTTCTTCTTATATTTTATGGGCTGCTGAATGTTCATATTTATCTTCACCCTTAATATTTCCCTATATCATTTCTAGACTAAAATCCATAATTAGACTCATTCCTCGTTGGTTATGTGATTTATCGCTGGAACATTGCGTATCATATGCTTTCCTTTGTATAATGTTGTTGTTGCAGTGTAGTGATGATATGATTTCTTTGTAAAATGGAACTCTTTTGTTATATTTTTCTGTTAGTTTATCGCTCACAATGAGTAAGTTGAGTTGATTTCATGAATTTATGCGGAATTAATTCTATGCTTTCATCTACTCTATGAATTTGTATGAGTAAATTGTATTTGTTATTAGAGGACAAGAGTCCTAGAACAATAAATATCTTTCTAAATCTAATTAGAAACAAAGTCCCGTTATTGGAGGAACGTTGATAGCCGCATGGGTCACACTTGATAAAGAATTTCATTCGCGAGCGACCGTTGTGAAGTGGAAATGATTTCTCGATCACGATCGACCGATACTGACCTCAACCGCGAATGACGACGGTCGACTTCGCACGTGGGAATCCAACTTTAGTCGAGAACGGCCGTAAAGATTGTGTCGGAGCGACCACGTTAGTCACGAAAAATACCAGTCGTCAACCGTCGATTCGTACCTGGTCACAATTGAGATAGACCGAGATTTGAACCGCCAATTCTTCGCGAATGCGAATCTATTTCAAGTCTCAATGTATTTACACAGTAAAGAATGATAGATGCAACATTCACGGAATCGCATTGTACTTTTGGTCTTGCTAATGCAATTGAATATCCATGTCTCTCTCCTTCTTTTGTCGTGAAAATTTAGTTTTCGCCCAAGGCAGAAATTGGACGATATAAAAATCGGTTGATTTTGAACCGGAACCCGAAATCCCATCTCTTCTGATAGTCCGATTGGGATGGCCTAATTTTTTTAAATTTGCAAATACGAATGTAATTTTTGTGTGGGTGCATTGGGAAAAGGCTTAGAAATATTAAATTAGATTGATATATTAAACAAAGAACATGTTTTTCCTAAAACTGAAAGATTCCAAATTTTTAAAATAACGGATCTTCAAATTTGATGTTGCTTTGAAGCAACGAAACTTTTAAATGGACTAAAAATAGCCCAATATATATATACACAAATACATAGATTCAATATTTTTTTGTCTACAGCCGTTACTTATTTACTTGTTGAGATTCAACTTGTTTCTCGCATCATTCTGCGTTCAACGCTCACATTTAAATAAAAACGCAGGCGGCCCTGTGGTCGTCCGCTGATACCTAATGCTCCTTCCATGTGCACGCGAAGCATTGTTTGAAGCCGCAGTGACTCGGTTGCTCTCTAACTCTTTCCAACCTCAATTCACGTTCCATTTCACCTCCTGAGTGTCGGGTGATGGAACATTGGGAGAGAGGTATGGATCTAAAGCCCCTTTTCTCCGATTCGCTGGCGACGGGCAAAACCGGAGCCGATTCGCTCGCTCCCGTGCGCTGATTGAAAACCGACGTTATGCGGATTCCATTGCATTTTTAATGCGTTTTGCGGTGACGGGAAATGCATTTCGCTCCCTCCAATTCCCCCCGCCCCCCTGCGACCACAGAGTGCATCCCTCGATCTATCTCTTTCTCCTTTGGTCCTGAATTTCCCCGCCTTGTCTGTCATGGATCTCTCACGGATTCAAATGTGGTGAACAGACATATTGCCTACGGAAACTTTAGTGTATGATTTTCCCAGGTCTCCATATGATCAACCCTGCATTGGTGACGTCACGAGTGGAGAGTTCAGTCTCCTGGACTAATATGGTGCATGGGATATTTTTGTCCATAAAATACGCAATTTTCGTCAGTTGGCGTACAATGCAGCAGTCTCAAATAATTCTAGATTATTACAGTTCTGAAATAAATATAGAAAGGTGATTTTCATCACGAAATGAACGTTTATCCTTGAGTAATATTCCTAAGCCTGGCGCGGAAACGGCGGTTAAATATGCATGAACTGCCACGAGAACAAAATCCTATGGACCGGGAATGTTTTTCTTGGTAATTCATGTATAGTTGATTTCCAATTAATTAATTTACTAAGCAAACCCCAGTGACCAGGTGGTAAAACGCATTGATCGAGCCATTATTTCTACTTAACCATTAAAAAACACCAAATTTAGAGTACCCAAAACGTTTACAATTTCCATTCAACGTCAGATATCATTCAACTGTATTTTATAGCAGACAATCATGAATGCACAACAATGATGACGCTAATGGTGACGCTGGATCAATGAGACAGAAAAATGGACGAGATCGGTGCAAATGTTCACTTTACCAATAAAAAATGCAAACTCATAGAGTGGGGAAGAAGTTTGAAATAAGAAGCGACTAAATAGTGTGGACAGCAGCATGATATTCTTCGTCTGCATTTTCAGGAAGATCGAATTTCTTGTCTTAAATATTGGGAATCACCTATTTAAGGTTAGGCATTTCCGTTAAAATAAATAGATAACACTATGGAATATTGGAATAATTTTTTTTTCATAAGTAGATGTGATAATGTACATGTCTACCTCCTGAATTCGTAAATGATACTCATACCACTTCGCTAATATGGATAACACACATGTGGCTAAATGGTGCCTGCATGCCAAACGAACCATGTTGACTTAGAATTTAGTTACCTTGGCACAGTCCCTGCTTTTATCCTAAAAGAGAATTTCCATAAGTAGCCGTCTGTCATTCTAAAATTTTAAATCTAAAATCTCAAATTTCCTGGTTTCGTTGCTATAGCATTTCCTTGTGATTTTGACGGAACATTTTTCCCCGATACAAACTTACAATTTACAGAATGCATATTATAACAGTATTATATTACTCAGTAATCAATCGCAAATTGTGCAATCACGGTGTGTGATACGATGTTTTGAGCATCATTTACGTAATTAGGAGGTCATAATACACACTTTAAGCCCACATTTTCGCAAAAATATTTTTAGGAACGAATTTGCTGCAATGTTTTCGGAGTAGCCACCTCTCTGGGAAACCACTGGACTCAATTAATTAAGCCATCAACGGAATCAAAGAAAATTCCCAAGGAGTGAATATTTATGGGAAAAATTGAGCATCTAAGGATTCAACGATGACGTCGAGATCGTAACGTAATCATGGAAGGATTTGAAGAAGATTGCGTCATACATGAGTGCGATAATGGGTACATATCAGCTGAAAATAACAATCAAGGAAACTTAGATATTAGAGTGCAATAAAAGAGATGTCGAGGCTATGCAGGCGAGAAAAGATTCGCTGGTAGGAGAATTTAGTGGAGAGTTGTGTCAAATCAACCTTATTTGTCCAGTGATGATGATACCAGAGATAATGTGAGTTTTAACACCCCTCCAAGTGATCATAAACAAAAAGCAACGAAAATCCTTAAGGGGAAAATATTCGAATGTTTTCGCACTCTAAGTGTGTGCAGTACTTTTCGTTCCTCTCCGAGAGTTTTCTCTAATTTAACTTATTTTATATTAAAAACCAATTCACACCGTTTCTGGAGCCATCTTCCATTTGTATGGAGATACTACGCCATTTTTCAATGCTTGAATTCACGCTATTTATCTGGCATGAAAAATATTTTTCTGCGCGCGTGGCAGTTGGACCAATCTCGTTATACCTCCATAATAGAACAAGCGTCGTAGAATATTTGACCAGCTATGAACACAATAGCAGAATTTAACACTAGAACTACCGATGGAGTCATTTTGACTCCTCGCGATTTTTATTTCTCTGCCCCGACTAAAATTTTCCGAATCCTGGCCTGAAATTCCTTGACTTTTATTCATTTTTGACACAAAATAAGGCTTTGTGATCAAAATAGTTCTAGAAAGTTAAATAGTACACATTTTTCAAAATTTACCTTTGACTACCAAAGGGAGTCATTTTGACTCCTTAATGTATTTTGCTTGTGTTTTCGCCAAATATTAATATTTCTTTATAGTAATATTCCAAGAGGTTATTTCTTCTTATGTTTATAATTAATTTAAATCAATCGATGGCTTAAATATATAATTATTTCGCTTTTAGGCTAATATTTGCGAGACTTTGAAGGCATTTCTAATTTTACAGGTCCGTGTTTGGAACTACAAACCATATGAATGTCCTGATATCATTTTATCTTGCGATAAAGTGGTGAATATGCCATTCATATTGAGCATTTTCAAATTCATGTGTTTAGAAGTCGTCGTGTCTGCCCCTCCTTCCTTACCCCTCCTTTCTCCCCGCCTGTCAGACTCGCTGCAGCACAATACTGTATACACAGCATTGCGCTGCAGCGTTTTTACTTCGGCCTTGACTGCGTGGAAGTTGATTTTCAAACCTGAAAAAGTACCTTTGTATCCTTCCATTGATATACTGATGAACCAGGAAAATATAACAGTAGAATGAAATAAAGTTACCTTCCTAGCATTGTCGGCTCTGACAGCGCTGGCTGTCATATGCCGCACAGGAACACCGTGTGCTGTCCTTTGCATTAGTGAATCCAGTGAACTCTCGAGTGGACGGCAGAACTCTTGTGAAGTAAGGCTTTCATTTTTCCTGACTGGCAATATGACTAGAAGAAGTAGGCTAAAGCATGAATAAGTCCTTTCTGTGTTGCCAGACCAGAGTGAATCGGAATGCCAAAAGGAAGATCATTTCGTCTCTGACGAAGTCGAAGATTTTATTCCTCAAAACGATTCTAGCTAGGCAAAAGATATGCAGTAATTTACATTTACTTCCCCTTTCCTAAGGAGTTACAAAATATCTACGATTATTTATCGATTCGTTAATACTGACTCACATAAAGCGATGTAAAATTGTGGAAGCACGCAGGCTAAATTATGAAGATTTTATTCTTTCCGATGAGGTGCTAGATGCATGTATAGCCATATTTTATACCCGCGGAATATCAGGTACAAATGATCTCTCTATTGCAAGTATTTGGTCAAATGACTGGGGAATACCATTTTCTAAAATGAATGACTAGGAACCGGTTTATATAAATTTTGCATTATGTATCTAAGATTTGATGAGAAAATTAATCGATTCCAGCGGCTCAAAACTGTTAAGTTTGCCTTATTTTCAATAGTGTAGGATAGATTCACAGATAATTACAATGCTTGTTACAAACCTGGTCCGTAAATCACGGTTGATGAACAAATTTTCCCCAGTAAAGTCAGGTGTATTTCACTCAGTACATTCCTTCTAAGCCGGAAAAATACGGCCATGAATATTGGCTAGCTGTTGACAAGGATAGCAAATATCTTGCAAATGCCTTTACTTATGATGGAAAAGATAATTCACCTCATGCAGATTGCCGTTTAGAAGTACTGAAATTAATGCAACCGTTTCTGAAAAAGGGAGAAATATTACTGTAGATAGTTACATTACCTCAGTCCAACTCGCTGAACAGCAAAAAAGCTAGGGTACTAGCATTGTGGGAAAGGTAAATAAATAGAAGAGAAATACCAAAAGAGATGAAATCGCAAATATACCACAAGAACATATACTCAGCGATGGCCTATCCACTCGTTGGCAACTTAGCAGGTATTCATGGATAGTGTACAAGGAGACTACCTAAAACATTTCGCGCAAGTCGCTTTAGGAAAAGCTCGATACAGAGTTGGCTGATACTCATGTTAGATCTCGACAAAAGCGTGGCGTGTCCAATGCTGCAGATTCTTATGACGGGATTCTGCAAAAAAAAAATTTCCAGGAAAAACCAAAGTGCAAAAAGAATCGATCAGTTGGGAATTGTATGACCTGCCAAAAATCTTTGAAAAGGCAATTAAAATGAACGACAATGCTTGAACTGTAAAGCGCCTTAGCCAAATGCGTGGCTTATCAAATGCATTTTTTTTTTGCTTTATTTAATTATCTTCCCAACTTCCATGTAGCCATGGTAATATTTTTGATCATTTAAAACATGATGATAAAATGTGTTGAAATGTCTATGTGTGCTGTTTTATCTATTCCTCTGTGAAAATTCTATTAAAACAACATAACATGTGGGAAAAAGAAATTTCAAAGCAATACTGTCGAATCTCGTATTTTAAAAAAATATAATTTTTTGTTAAAAACACGTCTTAAATATTGCAAAAATAGACAAAAATGATAAACTAAAGCAATGTATCAATAAAAACAGAGATAAACTGGAAAAATAAACAATTATAAGGTAGGAGTCAAAATGACTCCATTTGGTAGTTCTAGGAGGGATGTCAAGTCCGGTATTCCTAGTGTTAAAAGCTGCGGCACCACTTGCAGCCCATCATATGGATCTGATTTCTGTATTTTTATATTTATTGCGGTATCCAAACGTAAGACGGGTTTAATAAAAAAAAGTAGCGTAAGGCGAGCGTAATTTTTCATACCCGGGGGATGTGATAGATGCTCTTGCATTTCATTACTATCCAATTTCCATTCTGCCTTCTACACAAAATTGGAGACGATTTAAATTATTCACAAGGCAGGTAGTAATTACCTGAGAGCGATGGATGCGCGAACGGAGTCTCTAAAAGCAAAAGGAAAGTAATAAGATGAAGTCGACAAAAGCGATTTGTGATGATCGTCCCTTTTTCCTCCGCTCAGCCTCAGAGGGGGTGTGGGTGTGCCTTGGGTGGCTTCTCTGATAAGTTCTCGAAAGAAAAAGGCTGTCAAGGAATGAGGTGATATTTGACGGTGCCGTGAGTACCATTGAAAGGTTTCGTCTCCTAGCATGTGATCAGGATTTCTTTTTCATCAAAGGAAAAATAAAAACAAAGGCTCAGGTTTCATTCAGGGTAATCCGCGGGACTAGTCAGAAGAATATCCAAGCAGAAACATGGCTACCTCGATAATTTCTTTATAAGTGTTGGAACCTGTGTCTTTAAATATCGGAATACGAGTTCTGTTGTGCAGAAAAGAGTAACGTTATATCCACAATCGCAATTGGTCCCACAAAGTGAAGCCTGAGAATGCGATGAACAGAAAAAAGTGCTTTTTTTATAATATAATTATAAGTTCGAAGAAAGGGTCACTCAATCAGTGATTCAACTCGAACGTAGGTTTGTATGGATAAGAGTAGACCCAGACTAAGCCATAAGCGAGTATTCACATATAAGCGATAGCGATATAAGTATAAGCGATAATTCACATTTCCCTGGGCACCACCTTGCACTTCGTGTATTTCTGCTTGAGAGCATCCGAAAACGCTTCGCCCGGGATTCGAACCGCTTCGATGAGCAGCCAATCGCTCTATCCAATGCGCCGCCACGCCCCTCTACTCTGCACTTATGGCGAGACGACGTTATCTTGATGATTTCTTTCCAAGAGTAGAAACCTAGGTCGGCAATGAAATGATTTCTGCGGAAAATTACCAAGGAGAGCTATTTACAAATATCGCAATGTGATTCAGCAAATGAAAACCTGAGAATGCAATTTAAATAGCAGGAGATTTTCTCACAATAAAATAATTAGATGATGAAAAGTTCGACAAAAAGGTTAGCTGACTCAACTAAAAGGCTGGTTTGGATGGGTAAGGATAGGGCTCACCCCGGGCTTAGTCGCAGATGTGTGATATCACTCATTAAGGATTGGGGACAGCTCCTTTCATGGGAGACACCTTGCTCTATGGGATTTCTGATTGGGTGTGTTCGCAAGCTTCACCAAAGATATGAACCCGGGACTCTTTGATCAGTGGACGAGCAGCTCCCCACTAGGCTGCCACACTCCCCTAACTAAAAGGATAACGAAATCAATATTTCCGAAACCGGCAATAATGGTGATAGATTTTGGTGGAGCAGGGGCGGACCAGCCGGAGAGGGCAGGGGCCTCCAGCCAGGGCCTCCGGCCGAGTGGAGCCCCAAGTCCGAATGCCCCGAAGCGTCTCGCGTAGCCCTGGGCTCTTTCAGCTAATTCCATTGTCCTGGAACACTGCAAGTACGCGGATTGCAAAATGATAGGTCGCGCGAGACCCTTGCAGTGGTTACGGACTTCACGGAATTATCAAGATACATCAGGGATGGGGGCTTCATTTCACTCACTTTTCGGTTACGTTTTCACATTTCATCTAAAATCATTAGTTTTATTGTGGATATAAAATGAAATTGCTGACTTGCTTTCGTGGACATGAAGGGATTTATTAACTTCCTCATTCTCATACCAGCGAATACAGCACATTTTACATCGAGGTGTTCAACCAATTTTACAGTAACACGTGCACGAACAAGCATGCCTTGAATAGGGGAAACCTACCCAGGCGGGACTCGAACCGGCTACCTCTTGTTTGGCAGGCGTGACCTATAGACCACCGCCATCAAGGCCGGCAAAATATACCGTACGAGATCTTAGGAAACCGTGATTTTGAATTTCAACTTAATTTGTTCTGTTCAATTCGTTTGTTTATCATAAAAACATGCCCACATAAATTTCTCCTTGTACTTTTTTAAAGCATAGAAATTCGTCTGACGGGACCTTTTGGCCACGGTGACACCAGGGCCCTTGGAAAACTATTCCGTCCCTGTGGTGATAGTATAGGTACTGTGGTGGTGGATCGATATGGTGGAGCAACAATGTATGAGCAAAGAGGAAAGATTCTGCGTGTTAGGGACCTCATTGCAGACATTCGAGGCGATCACTGGTCAGTGAACTCATGAAAGCAGGCATGAGCAGGGGGGGGGGGCAGAGAAGGGGGTGGCCCCATTTCTATCGCCACCGGCGCTCCACGGTGCGACTGGCGAATTTTTAGATTGATGGCTGTGGGAGCTGAGGGCGACTTCATCGGGCGACGTCGCTCTCCGAATCGCAAATGCCAATGAGAAGGCTTGATTCATTGGTGCGCGCCGTCAGCCGAATGACAAACGCGACGATGGCACAGCACCTGCAATCTGAGCCGGGAGAATATAAATACCCACCAACCACGGAGGAACACGGAACGGAAGGACAATATTTCGCGTCAAGAGCTGGTACCGAATTCCCCAGCACACAGATTTCACCACATCGTAAAGGCCAACAAAATAATAACACAGCATCCATGCAAATTTCTCTCTTTCACGCAAACCGCGAAGCTTGGATGAGCTCCGTCAACTTCACAGCGATTTATCTATCATTTACCTATTAGAGATTACCAACTGTCCTACTCTACCTACTCGCGTACAATCACATTTTTAATCATTTGCAACACAATAAATATTCATTCTCTATAATTTAAAACAGCTGTTAAATTTATTTTTCAATCAATGGACGATTTTCAAAGTATTTAATGCATTTATTTACTCCACGCATTAGTGTATATTTATTCGGCGCTCTGCACTGCATTATTAAATCTCTTAGTCATAAAACAAATATAAAGGTTTACCTCAAAAATATCTTAACTTGGTGTCAAATAAATAATGTGGGATACGGCCGAAATCTCTTTTAAAAAATTCTGTACAAAATAAATATGAGGTAACACACGTTACCGAGTAAATAAAACCATAAAATATGGATACCGAGAAGATATGTTGTACAGAAATTTTGATCAACAATAAAAAATGAAAATGGAATTTATATAAAATAAACCACAGCAGAAATATCAAGAATGCTATATTCTTGCGCATGTTCTGTGTGCGAGGCTTTTTACAAATACATAATTGGCGTCGGGCCATAAATTTTAAGTACTACAGCCAAATAATTAGTTCTCTGAGGTCCTTCTTCCTTTGCCCTCCTATATCTGATTCAGATATTCTCTTGGCCTTCCTCGAGATAAGTTTGCTTTCCATTTTCCCATCAATTGCATTGCTCACATAGACACTGTGCCTCACAGTATGGCCTATTCACTGGGTTCCTCTGTAGCTTATGGGGCTCCTCAATAATATTTATTCTCCTATTCTTCGGTAAAATCCCTAGTTGCTTACCCCACCTGATAACTATTTACTTCAATTGTTGAATTGTTTGGAAGAGAGAGAAAAAAGAGAAGTAATATAAAAGTCCTAAGAAGGAGATGAGAGAACTAACAATAAGATGGCCAAAAGACAATGGCCTGACAAAGAATATTGCCGAAGAACAGGTGGACGGAAAAGCCCCGAATTAGTTCCGTAGGGCAGGTTATTAAGGGTTCAAAAGAAAGAAAATGCGTCGCAATGAAAAGGCTTGCGTATAGGAGAACGAAATGGGGAGCTGCGTCAAATAAGTTTATGACTGCTGACGTACGATAATGATGATTCAAACATCAATCCATTACAATAATTGCAGCCTGTGATTTCCAAGTAAAGCACATCTTACTCAAGTTTCAAACCTGTATTCTTCCTACGAAGCAACAAAGTTATACTAGTAGGTAGTGGCAGAAGAAACTATTTTTAATGATACTAATAAGGGTATTTATTATTAGATGGTAATTAATCACCATCTGATTTTTTTCATTTCATAATCGTGATTAGTATGGGAAATTAATGACGATATTTAATAACGAAGCCTTTGGTTAAGCAGTGATTAATGGAAGAAAAACTTACATTTCTAAGGTTTCAACGCTTAATTAAACTTATATTAGTGTACACATCCGTCAATTAACTCTGGTATTGGAGAAAAGTCCTGCAAAAAAATTTCTGGGCTAAGTAGTTGTAAAGGTTCTGCGATGTTTATGGGAGTGTAAAGACTACTAAAGGGATGAAGCTACAGAATGTGGTGATTTTCGACAGTAAAAATTACCACAACAAAACTGGAATACGCTATGAGGGACGGGGAAAACCATTTCTTCCAAAAAAAAGCAACTCTCAAGCTTTGGATGACGAGAAAACAAGAGAGGGAGAGAGAGAAAAGTGGTAGTGGTGTACACGAGGGTTTCTCGGCTGAAAACGAGGGTGTGGGGGGCGGGGGGGATGAGATAAGGTGGTGGTGGTGGTGGCACAGGGACGCAAAACGTTTTCTGAAGTTGGGAAAGAGAAAGTTGGGGTGCGTATCAAGGCCGCACGGTTGACGAGGTGCTGGGAGAAGAAGAAAGGGCACTGGGGATGGTGCGAGGCGAGGACAAAGATGAGATGCCAAAAAAACGGGGAAAGAAGCTCGAGAAAACACATCCGAAAGAAGAAAATAATTAAGGAGAAGGGGCGCTGGGAAAAACTTGGGACAACGGAATCGAAGCGGAGATACAAAAAAAAGGAGAACGGCGTATGGTGTCAAATATTGTTCACATTCAAAAAATGAATATGCGAAAAAAATCATTATTTTTACCAACTCTTCATGGTGCCTACACCGGTTTAAGTCGTAATATATCTACAAAATTTCTACGGAAGACGAGTGATATTCAACGATATAAACTTGAGGAAGCTGCGAGAAAACTTCCAGACAATAATCCGCCGGGTAAGAATTGCATAAAATTTCATTATTTTTCCCACTCAAAAAGTGGTCAAAGAAATTGAAGCTAACAATTCTGTTAAAAAGGAATGATTGAGAGAGTGGCTTATGCCAGTAAGCAATTTTTCCGTCGTAATTTCACAAGCTGAATCAAACCGCTTGGTCTGGCAAGGGTACATAAAATCAGAAATCGAGTGCATTTTTGGCCAAAAAACTCCATTTCCAGCATCGAAAGTAATCTCTTTAATTAACTGATTTTACTGCTTCAAATGAAGTTAAGTTTGCGCATCACACCAACAAGAAGGAATTTTTAAACATAAAATCTGGATTAGAATCCTACAAACGAAGAGGTAGAGACGGAAGCGAAGGGTTTAAACAATGGGGAACAGACGGAACAATGGGAAGACGGGAGCTGGAACGCGCCCGAAACTGTCGTCCGCAAAACATGTATCAACGCGGTGTAAACCCAGAAAACCATCACCAATGGGGAACAGATTTAAAGCGGGTAAAAAGAAAATATGGGAGTGGGACTTGCAAAAACTGAAAAGGTTAAAGAATGGGAGCTTAAAATTGACGTAGGTAAGTCTTAGCGAACTAAAAGCCGTAAGTATAACTGCCGCACATAAGGTATTGAAATTGAGTTGGGATGTTTTCGCCGCATCGATTTCTTTACCCCAGTTCACTTCTCAATTCCGTATTGTATAGCTTCGTTATTTTTCACTCGGAAGTGTATTCACGTTCAGAACTTACGAAACAATGCTTCAAAGAGCACGAAAGTAATGAATCCGATAGAGCGAGTTATAAAGTTTCACGCTGATTTTCCCATTGACTCAAAATGGACCAAACCCCGCGCGGATTTCAGCGAGATGTAAAATCCGCGCAAATATTTTGAATGAACGCAGCCACTCAAGTGCTGCAGTCATATGCTAAGTGCTCCGTCCGGTTAATTTATTGCTAACTTTTCATATAAACCGGACTCTTGAGAGTAAAGCGATATTTTTGAGGAACTGTGTGGAACAAGTAGCATAAGGACAGAGAAACGATTGTAGGCCCTCAGGATTTCATTATTTACCGATCCAGAGTTTGAAAATCAATGTAATTTTCAGTGTGCATGAATTGCCATGAGATAAAATGGAATCAAACCACGGACCTTTGGCTTTCCATTGGGCCATTGCGAAGAACACTATGTTATCCAGGCTCTTTTAATTCCCATGGCAACTGTACCGATGTTCATGGTACTAAATGTTATGCCCTCGTGGTCCATCAAGGATGGTAATGCATTGGAGAAAGGACTTCAATGAAACCCCAACCGGTTGAGAGCCTCGAACCTGTGCTGAACCGCTCACAGCGGTATGCGTAATATATAGAAGCCTACCGTAATCTCATGAATTTCAATCCACATAAATAGCCACAAGAAAAAATTTCCCTGGACTAGGAATCGAACAACGGACAACTTTTTCCCCGTTTAAAACACAACTAGGTAGCTAAATCGTTCAATTTTAAAATTTGAAATTGCTATGAAATTTAAAAAAATTCCTTCAAATGAGCCATTGCCTACTGAAACTCTCTCTTGCTAATGCGAAAACGCTAATGTGAAATTTCAGTTTTACAAAATTACAATATATTTAAAATCATATGTGGCACGAAAAAATTTAAGACTTCAGTTTTTCATCAAATGAAAACGATACGCTATATTTGGTCGAAATCAGTTACCTTGAGGCCCAGGATTGACCGATTTTGCCCATTTTCTAGTCAAACTTGAGTGGGTCGAGTTTGGGGTCCTTCATATCGCATAGAGTTCATTATAAACCTAAATTGTTTTTTTTTCTTCCAAAACCCTTACCATCAATTACGATTAGTTTATCCGCTTACTCTGACGCAAGGCAGTGATGTCCTAGGTTTATCGGGTAAATCATTTACAAATTTCGAATAAATATGCAACTGAAATTCCATACATTAGAAACATTCATAACGACTGGTTTCAACATAAGAAATAATTATTAGGACTAAAACAGCCATAGATATATCAAAGAATAGCACCAATACGAAGCTCAGGATGCCATGGGACCTAAAAATTAGCATTGAAGCCCTCGAGGCTAGGAAGACAGCAAGCCATGGCAGACAATGCATTTCATGTTCCACTCATTCGCATTTTCTTCCTCCTGTGGGATCGCCTTAACTCTCGGGTCGACAGCAATGGGGAAATGGTGACTTTAAAAGCCGGAGGCAAGCAGCCTCAGATGCAAAGCCATAAATCGATTGAAAGACGAGAAAAAGAGTTGATGACGGAGAGAAAAGAGAAGGCGTTGTGTTCGAGCCAAGGGCGGGGCACTTTCTCGGAGGAATACGGTCGATGGCCTGAATCACCCAGCCAAAACTCTTCGATGAGTCTTTTCTTCTCGACTTGTTCCAGGCACGAGAGAATGGACCGAAAAGATTGTGAGGCTCGCTTCCCGCACACATAAAGTTCCATCCGGCACGGCACGTATTCGATTTATTTTCGGTGGCGTCCGACATGTGTGAACCCCCGTGTGGGGCATCTGACTGGTAGCTGGTAATCGCCACTGAAATGATACAAGTCGGCTTAGTACGATTTTTAAAAGACACAAATTCGTGTCCAGGGTATACCTTGTTAGCGTGGCGCTCGTATATGCTCAGTTCAGCTTTGTCTGTTGTCTGAGGTGTACCCAATTGTGCCGATAGACTGAAAAATTGTTTTATTCATCGCTAACGGCATTTCATATATCTGTTTGTCCGTCTGCTATGTGTTTCCATACGGCTGCACGAATGGCAACTAAAGTTATTGAGCAGGTACATCAAGTTCTCATTAATCCCGTAGCGCTACTTTTGATTGTGTCCGACGCGTAATTTGCATCTCGTTTTCAATACCGTCTGTTACGTCACGCCATACAACTTCTGTGGTTGGACGTCATGTTGGATGGACACACCTTTTGTCACGCTAAAAGGGAAAACATAGCTCAAAGGATTCCACACTTAACTATTAATCCTTTAGGGGCAAACGTATTTGCTCGGGAGTGCGTTCACGCGACGTTTTTTGGTCTACGCACGAACGGATACAGGTAATGATCAATATTGTGGAGCGGAGTATAAGCGGATCCCGTGCGCGGTAGACGGAAATTGATATCTGTTACACATGTGTCCCGTCATCGTATCTGCTTTCTTCCTTTGCCTAAACATCCCACCATGTGACTATGAATTCCAAATTTCCCACTTTTCTACGTACTATCCTTCCCAATCAATGATGGATGGCCCGCTTGTAATCAATAAAATAATTTTAAAAATTCCCTGGGACTTGATGTACATCATTGGGTAAGAATTCCAAAAACACTGGTTCTTAAACAAAAAGTACAGCGTCGGACAGTTCAATAAACTACGAACATATCCTATTCATTAAGCTGAAAAATGATAAGAAGAGAAGTTAGCTCCAAATGAATATTCTGAAACGTTTTTCGGAACTTGGAGCTAATTTCTCTACGGAAGTGAGGCATGGATAATTGATTACAGCGGAGTATCAAGGGTGAAGGGCTTTCAAAATGTGCTACTACGGAAGAGTGGTGAGGAACGAATGGATCGCCCGAATGAGAAATGAGGAAGCCTTAAGAAGATTATGAGAGAAGATAAGTCTCTTGAAAACCTAGATAAGTAGATCGGACAATGTGATCGGCTGTATCTTGAGACATAATGGCCTGATGAAGAAAATCGTTGAGGGATAAGTTGACGGCAAGAAATGAAAAGAAAGATCTGGAATAAAATACATACGACAGTAAAAAAAAATACTAGAAAGAGAAGACATACGCATGTGCGAAAAGACTAGCTGAGAGAAAGAAGTGAATTGCTGAAGTGTAATGATAATGATAACAAGAGATATGGTAACAGAAAAATCTAATAGGTACTTACAAAATATCACTATAACAAGTAAAATAACAGCAACGAAAATTTACATGCATTTTTACATGGCATGATCAGCTATTATTAATCTAATCGCATTCAGTCTCCGAAAAAATGCTAGTTCAAAGAATGAAAGAAATTCACTGTTTCGATAAAGCTTCAGACAGAAATTGCTTGCACGCTCTGTGAGAAACTGTACGAGGGTAAATACTGTTTAATTTGAGTAAGAAGTATCCAAAAACCTATTCTACTCTTCAAAAGTCATCACGGACCGCAGAAAAGTTAAAAAACTCTTTGTAACATTTCTCGCCATTAGGATCAGGAATCAAAACGTGTTTAGAAAAATTTTGGAAAGTTTAATAATTTTTCTGAGATGATAGTGTTTTACAAATTGTCGGCCGCTACTATCAAGAACTATTGCTCATTAAAATCCAATGTATGGTGTTTTATTCTCACAGAACTTCCTCCAGGACAAAATATTAAGCACTAGATCTTATCGCAATTATTAAAAGCCATAAACTGATCTAAGAGTTAGAAATCATGCAGCCACAGTGAACCAAAAGTATTTTCACGTAAAACGCCTAATTCAACCTCAAATTAATTCATTAGTAAAAAATAAATTTGAAAACCAGATAAAAAACGCGCTTTTTATTTGTACTGAATAGAAGTAAACATACAACCCTGTCTTAGGCCAAGATCCCTCGCTTAAATTTCAAGCACAAAACTCGCACGCACTACTCGTTCGAAACTAAAAATGTGCTGCACATTCGCTTGAGTTCATTTTTATAATTAGAGGACCTTTCATATCACTGAAATAATTATGCATTAACATCACTAGACTCAATTGCTTACATTCAAATCGCGTCAAATACACGGAAATAGTTGTGAAATATCGCAAATCGTTCGACTTTATGCCGCCGCTTAACGATTTATGCAAATGTCAACTGCCGAAAACTGTTAATTAATCTGCATTGAAAACTTTAAGTGACTACCTTATTGGGCAGTGGATTTAAATTTGAGTTGGAAGGTTTTTTTCCGGAAGGAAAATGAAACAGAAAAGAAGAAGACTTAAATTAGAAATGTGGTTAAAAATAAGTGATACAAGAGAGTGGGATCCACTCGTGCTAGATTCCGCAGCGGGATGCCAAAGATAGAGTAAATATACGTTGCAGGGGGGGTGGCGCTCAGGAGGCGCCACCTAGGCTCTTCCAGGGTGACACTCCAAGATTAATAATTGCCGAAATATCTTATCGACCCTGCTCCGGGTCCAAAAAAGTCACAAAAGAATCGGCGAGCCGAGAGAATGCCAACCCATCTCGGCCACCGAATGATATAGCCACTGCTATTCGGGTCTGCTTGGATGGCTGTCACATTTGAGTTCGGATTCAGCGAGGGGAGAGATCAACTCTCGTGTGCCCAATACCTTAGGCCTTCACTTCCGAGGCAAAAAAAATAAGAGTAAGTGCCCCCATATACGTTGCCATTTCGGAGAAAAGCATCGTTCTTTGTCATGAAACTCTAGTCCACACGACTAGAGTATGTATGCGCAGTTGCATTCAAATTCATTCAGGCATCTAATAAAAGTGGGGGATCAGCATCCGGGATATTAAATAAAAAACATCTTTAACCTTTGTGCAGCCGTACGACTGATTTAAAAATTGACCAATTTTAATAATAAATGAAAAAAGTAAAAATAAAGTTACAGCTATGAAAGAAAAAACAGCTAAACTGAGATATCTCATTATTTTCATTAGCTTTTAATATAGATATATTAAATTGTACTAGAAGTGTAATAAAACTTTAAAATTCGTTGAAATATCGTAGAATTGTGTAATGTTTTTAGTCATGAAAAGTCGTGAAAGAACAGCTATTATATTTAATTTGAGTATTTACACACCCTGAAAGCAACGTATTCGTTAATCTATCCATTACTGCTGGTTTTTTAGTAAGTATGATGTTGAACTTAGAAAAAAATGGAATTTTAGCCTTAGAAGAAGAGGAAATTTCTCAGAAAAGCTTCCTGTAAAAAACCTATATCCACTAAATTATGCCCACAATGAGTAACAAGGCTATAAAAAACAAGATAACGTTAATAATGCCAATTACAGTCCTGCACGCATTGCTTGGTGTGTTTTGTAGCTGATGTCAACTCATTAGCTGAACACGTTGTAAACATTGAAAGGAGGATAGGTCTCACAACTACAACTATCAGGCCAAAATTATACAAACTCATTTTTTACATTGCTCTTTCTCGAGTTGTGATTTTTCCTTACGCATTACATTTTGAAGAATTAGGGCATTGAAATTTTCTGAAGGTATGGGATGGATGCCTGTCTGCACATACCAGTATCCAAAATATTGCATGAAAAATTCACCCCACTGTTTTCTCCTGGTAAATCTGTTTCACTTGAGAAACGTCAAAGGATAATACTATTTGTAGTAGTCCTTAACTCATACAGTAGTGACAAAAGAGAACTGGGCTTTTAAACCAAATATATTCAGTACTTCAATATAGTTTCCGTACTGCACTAAATTTCTGGACCAAAATAAAATAAAAATGAAATGCGCGGCCTATATAATGCCTGAGTGTTAAATGCGATATGAAACATTGAGGCACATAAGTAAAATCAATTTTTTTCTATAATAATCAAATGGAACTGCATAATTTAATTAAATCCACAATATATAATCAAATTATGATATTTATTACTTAATATAATATACCACTTAATAATATTATTAACATAATTTAATTAAATCATGAAACAAAGACATAATAAATTTCAAAATAAATGTACCAACTAAATGCAAATTTTGCCCCGACTCTTTACTCTTACAAATTTTCATATCCTCTAGTTAAATTTGAAATGCTTTACTCTGATACAAAAGTAATGTTCCAAGTATCATTAGCTGTTGTAACTTATTCTACCTAGGGATGACTATGTCCCAACAGTAGGAAAAGGTTAAAGCGGTTCCATCCTTATGACGAGAATACTAGAATCGCTATTTATCTCACATGCCATTCCCTAAGCCAAACAATTCTATAATTTGGTCGAATTCCTGTCATATTATATTTGATACTTTAACTCTCTTTCTTGCTGACGAAGTTTAAGAGTGATTTACATCGCCTACAAACTTACTATATAATGAGTAAAACTGTATTTCTGAAGAAACTACTGCAAACCTTCCTTTAAAAAAATCCGTTTTGAAACACCCAAAAATATGTTCTTCCCTTCTTGCTTAATTTAATTAATTTCTTTACTCGAAAAGTAAATCAAATCTTAATAACAAAATTTCTGGAATATCACTGTAAAGTTTTTGAGCATGCTAGTGTAACTTTTGCTGAATATATTTTGAATAACACAATGTTTTTTCTCTAATCGTATTGCATGATTGAAGTTGCTAAGTATTATGTGAAATAATTTCCTCATGTGCAATTAAAAATCCTTGATCAATAACGTAATTACAATCCATCTTCAAATGAATTAAATTTATGAAGTTAAGCCATAAATTGCTCCAGGAAAAATCCGCTAACAATAAGGTGTACTTACTTAAGATGAGGAATGGCATTATAAATCGAAGCCCACTCACCTGAAAAGAAGAAAAAGAACGCTAAATTAGAGAAAGTAAATTCTAAAACATAGAATTATCAATAGCTGCAAAGTTAATTATGCATAATATTTTACTTATGAGACATTTAAATTATGATAAAAAATTGTTACATTTCGCCCAAAAATATATACCTATCACAGTGTCACAAGCCTTGAAATTGTCGGCACTCTATTGCAAAATGGGAAATGGGTATGGACTACGGTGATGAGACAATGAAGAAATAAAAATTCTCCGAAGGCAGCAATTTATACATTTTGATTTTTAAGGAGTAAATCACTCCTGTTCACCCGGTATATGTTCACGTGCTATTATTTACATTAAACTTACACTATCGCCTTTCCTGCTTGAAATTTCAGTAGAAAATCCTTAAAACTTTTACCAAAGATTTCCCTAGACTTCAAAATATGTTTCTATCAAATAGTTTTGCCGTTTCTGTGGAGTTCGCATGCAGGAGGGTGTCCATATTTACTCTGCAGAAATTATTTCTTCAGATCGGTGGGGAGGATGACCCAGTTTTACATAGAGTTCTCAGAATAGGAACGCGATCTATTGAATCGACTACGCTTTCTGTACAATTCCGTACCTTCTTCACAAACATTTTCTGCAGAAGTTTTTGCCAAGTTTGTCATTCTATGGGAACCTATATCAAGTTGACCTATGCAAACATTTTTCTTAAGAAAAAACTTCTTTAGTCAGGTGTACTTGGCTGGTACATGTTTCATTAAATATTGGATAATCCCTACAAAGAACTTTTTTTCTTCCATTACTATAATAGAAGAATTCCGCTAGATCTTTTTATAACCTTTTCCAGAATTTGAAAATCTGGCATCAGTATTTTATCAGATATTAAATGAATACATTTCTAAGAATAATAAATGTTAGGGATGGTCTAAATTAAATACCTTGTTAACAAAACGATAACAACAGCGATTTGACGTCAAAAGAGATAAAATGCAACCCTTGCGTTTACGGATGTTTCTCAGCTCTTGCTTCCAATTTATTACTTGTTTAAATGCCTTGCCATCGTTATGATACTTATGAGGCATATAACTTCCTCATTTGGTTATTAAACCCGAAACTAGATATAGATAGTTCAGGGCAGGGATCACCGAGTTCATGGGTTCTATAGGATAGGTTAGCAGTTTCTCTGGAGTTCTAGACAATTCCACATGCAGGGGGGCGTCCATATTTTCGCCACAGAATTTATTTCCCCGTGTAGCCGTAACCGTGCGAAAGACACACATGCTCGTAGGTGGTCCACCTAGCACTTTCGATTTTATGGGTATGCGAGGGCTCCAACCGGGTTTTGAACCCAGGGCCCAACAATCAGAAGCACTACCTACCTAATAGGCTACCTTGCTTCTCAACGAATACAAAGAGGGCAACTTTCAGCAGTACCCAAAGACGCAAATTTGAAAATTTCAACTCAAAAGGTATAAATTTTGAAATATTCGACATTAAGGTTAACGTTAGAAATGGCGTACTCAACGTTAACTAAAACCTTCGAGGTGATAGAATAGGGTCGAAACAAGTAATGTCAGGCAGTCACTCACGGATTCATATCGAAGGTTAGCTTGGATAGCTGAAGAGAAATGTTGAAAATCAAACATTCAAAGAACGGGGACAAATCCAAAGCCACACTTCACTTCCAGGATTCCGTTTTGGAGTGCTTTAAGGCATCAATCGGGATTCAAACTCATACCTAAGGATCAAGAACCCAGAGATGTTCCGACTCGGCTGTTACGCACCCCAAGATATATAGAAATAAACATTTTAAATATTAACTATTAATTCATATTTGAAATTTCCAATTCAAGAATGGAAGATAAGTGATTTTTTCGAAACGTAGGCCAAGGCGGCTGCATTAGTCAGGTGTAGAGTCCGGGAGGAATACATGAATTTTTATTTTCGCCAAAAACTGTGAAATTAAAAAATCGTGCACTTTAATTAGCCACAAAACTACATGATGACAGCATGTGTATATTCGAAGTAAAAAAATCGGTCGAGATCGATGCGTTTTCCTAGCAATACCTTATTAATTACATTTAACTTAAGCCTGAATCGCACGGACATTCTTAACGGAAAAGTACATTGGTCGTTCCAGCTTTGCTTTTCCATTATAATGAAAAGATTACTTTAGTCATCATTTACCATATCATGTTAGACGATGTTTACTATTCATTGATATAAAGCTCAATTATTTCGCCAGAATAAGCGTTTGGCCTCGTGCGCCGATTGGCTTCTTCTGTGTTTCTAACGCACGTGTTGTGTGATGGAAAAGAAGACGGCAGCAAATGAAAGGTATAGCGAAAGCGAATCTTATCACTGCCGCCATCCCTATCTAGCGATTTGATCGTTGGATTATTCTTCGTCATAGGACAATCCTCTAAAATCTCTGGCACAGTAATGGCTGATGCCGGATTTCGCTATTTAGTGGGCCCTTTTCGCTTCTATAGCATTTGAGGTGTTTTTCCCCATCCCATCCCTTCCAACCCTATCCCTACCCCAGAGGCGTCGTCGGGCTCCTATCGCGGCGGCGCTTCTTTCCTTTTTCCTTTCTCTCCTCCCCCTCTCCGGGTGATCGGGCGTCACGGACTTGGTTCCTGGTCCCGGTGTGTTGTATCCTCGAAGGGCTCCCCTGAGCTCACATTTCTTACCGCTTTCCCTGAAAGTATTGATGTCCGAGATTCATCATTGGAGATGTCAGTGCCGCTATCCCTGAACTCATACGCGAATATTTGGTCGTGTGATAGAAGCTTTACCGAGTCGGTGCTAAGAAGAAGTCAAAATTACAAAAATATTTCGGCAGCATTACACCTCATGGTCATGGTAAGTAGTCACGGCACGGAAAAGGATGGACACAGAAGTAGGGATGGACGGGGCAGCATCACAATGCGTTTCCTTTCCTTCGCCGTCTTTTGATATACGTTTCACGGGCGAGCAACCCCTTTCCAAACAGCCCGAATGCATAAAAGGAAAGATATGGGGATGTATCGGAAGTCAAAGGGAGGAGGGATGAAAAGTGAATTGTAGGATAAGAAATGCATAAGAATGAAGAGGGCAAAAAGAACTTCCCTTCTCAAAAGAAGTTAGAAAGTTGGATGGGAAAGATGAGAGAAGGTGGTATGTATTCTCAAGACGATATCTTTTTACTGCAACTTTTTCCATGACTATACATGATGCCGTGGAATTTTTCAATACTTCTAAAACTAGTTTCCCGGTAACCTAGAAACTTTAAATAAAGATCGATGGCAAAGCTTGTTTTAAATAGTTGCAGCTCAATCCAAAGAGTATTTTCGAATCTTCAACGGAATGAAATTAAAAATGTACATTAATTCCAAGCATTGCCACAAAGTGATAGTAGCGCTACAAAATGCCTCATCCTTTACTTTCACGCGGCTACTCTGTCATTCAAAAGAAATTCGGATAGCAAGAATCATAGAATATGCACATATGTTATTTTAAAACTGCAAACAGCTGAAGAATAATAAATTATACTGTTTATTGGTGAAAATTGATAAAATTTAATTTTCACTATGACATCAGAATGGTATTTGGTTTCCTTGATCCATTAAAAAGATGATCGTGACGCTCGTCGAAAAGTTCAAATGAGAGATGGAAAACCTCACCCGGTTTGCAACATGAGATGTATTCGCTCTCTTACAGTCTTTACAAATATTTCGAAGTCGTGATTTAAAATTGATCCATTTAGAGCAGAAGGAGGAAAGTATTGAAGTGGTTCCATCTCAATGATGAGGATGCTAGATGAGCTAATTATCTCTTAATCCATTCGCAAAGTCACGCGATTCCACAATTTGGCCAAGTTACCATTATATTATACATGCAACTTTAGCTCTTTTTCTTGTTGAAGAAGTTTATGAGTGATTTTTATTGCCTACAAACTTACAGTAGTATGGGGCATACGGTATTCCTGAAAAAATAACTAACCCTGACGTTCTAAAAAAAACCTTTGGAGACTTGACTATAACAGAATCAATGCAACGGCTTGTAGATCTCTTGAGACTTATTTTGTTGCTCCCTGGAAAGATATCCGACAGTGGTGTAGCCAGGAATTACGTTCGATGGGGGGTCCAAAACCAGGGGTGAAATTTGTTGAAAAACAAGGTACTAAGTAGAGGGTTTTAAACTAATTTCAACACTTTTCATTATCGAAATATCATTTGTTGAATAAATGTATTTTAAATTCATAGCTTTTCAATATTTTGTTTTATTTTTAAAGGGAAATATTTGCGTTTCTACATTTCAGGTGGGCGGGTCCGAAGCCCCCGGACCCCCCTGGATACGCCACTGGTATCCGACCCGTGAAGTGAACAGCAGCGTATTCCTCGACTGTGCCTCTCACCGCCCCACGCACAATCCTCGGCATATCCCGAAACTGGCCCGCATCCGACCTCTGCCTCACCACTGCGCGACCCCTGCAGCACCCCAGCACACAGCCCCGCATTCCCTGCACCCCTAAAATCTGCCGCACCCACTCAACCGGCGGCGGAGCTCCAATCTCAGTTCAAACTCCCTCCCCTCCGCGTTTTCCCGGGCCATGCAGGCCAATCCCCTAAAAAACACACAACTGCCCCGCAACAAACCTCTATCCTCTCCACGCACTACCCCTGTTTTTTTCCGCTCGGATCCCAGACAGAATCCTAGTCTCTCTGCAACCACGTAGGCTATTTATAAAACGTGGGACATTGCCTCGCCAAATCGAGATGACCACGGAATAATTTACTTGGTGAATAAAATTCTTCTACAATGTTAAAATGGGTAGTGCCTGATTCCCTCCCGGTGAACATTATTGGTGAATATATCTCGAGTACGTCTATGAAGATCTCTTCACCAGGTGTGAATCCTGGCATAGTTATTAACATTTGTGACACAGCAGATGCAAATTAGAATCATGAGATCATTTGGGGCAAATTCTTGTCGTGAATCAAGCTGGAAATTTCGTCAAGCAAGTACGCTTATTGTGATTTTTGTAATATAATTAAGTATATAATATTGTCAATAAATTGTTTCCCTTGAAAAGTTTATTTTATTAAACATACATGACATTTTTAAGATTCAAAAAATTTCGATTATTTTAAGGATTTTTCATTACATTAAGATAGGATATTACATATATACGCGTTTTTCCTAGAGCAGTAATTTTACCGTGGGAGACGTAATTTTACGTCTGCCACTGTGTTTAATTAAAGTTTATTTTTACAGCAGCGAAGTAGAACAACTAATTTGATTTTGTATCGTCCCAAATATAAAAATGAGGAAGAATTATAATAAAAATAAAAATCAGCCCCATAGCATCAGCAGAAAGTAAGTGATAGGTTTTCGAAATCATTAAAAAAATTCGTAACCAGGATTAAACCAACCCTTTAACACGGACCACCCTCAAAGTTTTAAGAAAAAAGTTATAAATAATTCTAGGCATAGATGAAATACATGAAAGCAGTGTTTTTATGAACGCATGATAATGCAAGGAAGATATGCTCGCTTTGCGAAACGTAAATATCATATTTCTGAAAACTGAAGAGTATTATTCTACGACCACCGCAAATAGTTTAAGCTTCAAAGGGTACTGGATGGGTTAAGAGTGATTCAAAGGCTGCTATTTCCTCCAAAATCCACAATACATATCTCCCCCTCCCCGGTCTGCGTGGTGGATGCGGTGTAAACAATCCCGAAACGCGTCCTGGCGTATGCGAGTCCGATTTAAGGTGATTCATGTAACACTGGCTTTGGGACCTTGGCTAGCCAAGTCGAAATGATAACGGAGTAACTTACATAGCATTCAATATCGTGTATCAGCACTACTATCTGTGTTTCAATAAATTCGATTAGAAGTCAACTTTTTCGGGAGAGATATCGTAGAGCAGCATGGTGAAAAAATGCACATAGATTGTATGCCATTTGAAGTACGTGTTTTAAAGTTTCTAAATTAAAATTAGTAGACAGTACGATATCTTTGTGTATTTTTTACAAATTCAAAATTAAGTCTAGGGAGTATGGCACTACCCATAATTCTCCTGCTTGTGAAGAATCTTGTCTCGCTCCTTCCGTAAAAAATATTAATTAATATTAGATAGCAAAGAAAATAAATGAAAAACATGGAGAGTTAATTCTATCCAAAAGCACTAAGATTGAAAAGGGTTGCTAAAATATCTCTAGATCGGATAAAAGCGATAACTTCTGAGAAATATTTTGCCGAAAGAATAAGTGTACGATTTCGCTTTTCTCCCGAGCAACAAAGGAATTTAATAAATAGATGGTATGTGCAATATCTTTTTATTTGTAAGCGGCTGTTGTCCAAGCACCCTCTGCCATACCCATTTAGGTGTTTTGCAGTGTAATATGCAAGTAGAGTTGAAAGTAAACTTTATCCAAACGGTTTCCCCCAGAAATAGCATGTAAAGATTCCATCTGTTGCAAAGAAAGAGCACCTAAAAATAATCAAATTTGGTCATAAAAAGTTAGGAAAACCGTCGTAATTAAAACAGTTATTTCCAGCCAAATTTCACTCAGTTTCACAAAGACGGCAAAAAAACTCTCGAGTACCTCCTCTGTGTGTTTCGAGAACCATTGATGTAAATGGTTTAAGCAGCCAGCAGTCATGGCGAGTGGGCTCTTAACCGAAGAAATGGCCGAGGACGCGAGTCTGACCTTTAGAATGGCTCTCCACCCCAACTCCCTCTTCTCCGCTTTGACTTCTCTGTATCCTTATCTTTCCGTCCCCCACCCCCTGACCCTCCTCGCCCTCCCATAGCAACCAAAATATTGAACTGGAGGTCCGAACAAAACTGCTCCTGCTAGTTGAGCCTGGGAGAAGCCTTTACTCGGCGGTTTAGGTAGGGTGAAAGACTCAAATACAACGTCTCCCTCATCAAAGATAATCGTACCATTGTCATGCAACTATACTTGTCATAGAAGTACCTTTTATTGAGGTTAAGGTTGCCGTCTTAGTGACTTGAATAAATTAAGTGAAATAGACTGAAATTAGTAGTTGATTAGAAGTTAGTTAGACTGAAAATGGTAATTGTGTGAAATGTTTTCATGATGGAAATAAGCAAATATGCAAAATCTTTATAGCTTTTAATTGCTGCTAGACACAGGTTTCATTACTTAGTATCATCTTCTGATTGTTTTTGAACGTCATTTTAAATGAATTCATATGGAATGGTTAACTTACCTGTAGTATTTGTGGCAAAAAATGCAAACGTGAAAAATAAATAATCTTATGTGTCTATCATATTTTATTTATCGCTAATAATATTTAACACGAGCTAAATTGTTCTTTTGACTGATAATATCACTTACTCGAAAACACCTCAAACCGAAGGTTGGTATGCTGTGGAGGAGCAAGTGGTTGGTAAGAACGGAAACGAAAGATTTCGAATAGCAAAAATATGAAAGAGATAAAGAAGGACGTGAAAGAGACGAAATACGAGGGTGTGAAAAGATTTGCTGATGAGGGAACTGAGCGGAGAGCTGCGTCAGACCAAACTCATGATTATTGTTTCCAGTGAGGATGATGGAAGAGAGAGCAGAGAAGGCCTTTGTTAACTCTTGCGTGGGAAGATCACATTTGTAAAAAAAATAAATCGGAAAAAATGATGAGGTAAGATTATTACGCCTTGAATATTTAACATAAGTTTTAAACAAGAAATACGTAAAAAAGAATTCCTCGAACCGTAGGGATGGGTCCTCTAAGTATTCAAAACTATGTTTAATTTGGTGTACGGCCAATGCTATTTTTTTAATTGATATTTTGGATTCACAAAAGTAAATGGTCGCAAAAGAGTTTGTTGTGCTTTTAAATTTTTTTAAATGTTGAAAGAGAATAAAACAAGGTTTATAAGTTCGTGCCTGTATGGATGAAAATATTGTGTTCTTTTCGCTATAGTCTTCAAAGAACCACGTATTGCTAATAAATTACGCTCCACTGATACTTAAAGGCCTGAATTAGGCATTAAAAACAAAGAAATTTAGTGTGCAAAGGAGAGAGGAGTAAAGTGTTCCCTGTAAACCTACACTAACCGGCGAATAAACTGTAATAATAAATAGTCATGCACCCTGAGTTGCTTGCATACGCGTTTGGCAAAGTGTTGAACGTAGGAGGGAGGTGGAAGGTCTGTTGCCTCATTAAAAATTGAGTCCCTCCCTTGACCTCCCCGGAGACGCGGACCAACTTGAAGTTTGGGTGGGAGAGGGTTTTGTGCGAAGTTAAGTAGCCATGGCTTTAGGGAAAGTAATGGACATGTAGGTGGAGTGAAAGTACTGGAAATTAGTTAAATGAAAAGGGCATCGCAATTACTGCGGGTAAGTGGATATAATCGGTGGTCAACATGGGATCAAGTATTGCATTTTGCCGTGAAACAATGGCTACGGGTAGACGGGACGAGTTATGCAAACCCATAAATGTCAAAAGGACGTATGGCTGCCGTTTGACCGTTATTTTTTGGATCTAAACTGTCGTTTTCTTCAAAACACCTATTGGTTTGAAGGGTGGACCATTGCCGACACTATCCCTCATCTTGTATTTTAAGATTTAACGTCAAAACGGATCGTAATTAAAAATGGATAAGCAATCACTAATAATAATAATAGTAATTTGTGCATGAATCAAACTAGACGTCAGCCTTTCGATTGGACCCACCACTACATGTAAATTGCATGTAAATAGTATCTCTCGGTGGGTTAACGTCAAAATTTCGATTCAATATTCATGAAAACGTATCTGCATTTCGGTTTGCACAAAATGGCTGGCTTAGCTCCCAGATAAATAACATTTTAACTCCCGAAATAAAAGTGCCTCTAAATGTTTTCACCTCATTTTCATCAACATCTCGTCGTATACGGCTAAAATCTTGTTCATGAATTTGTCATTAATCCAACGCCTTTCGTAACTTCAATAAGTGTCTGCATGTCATTTTATGCGGCATTTTGCAATAAATTTTAAACTTACTTCTTAGCAACCTATTCTTCCATAAATTACAAAGAAACATCAATGCCCGATGATGTTGTATGCTTTAATTAGTTTCTTTAAACATTTCTCTAATTTTTGAGAAAATATTTCCAATTTTACGACTTATCTACATTAAAAATGGAGATAAATTTAAAAATTGGAACATAATTTATTTTGACGCTAAAGACGAAAAATTTCAAACAACTTTTACAAAAAAAAATACCTTGAAAATTGTAAAATTTGATTAAATTATCATTCAATTCTTAAAGGGTACAAGGGAAAAGTAATTGACAAATAAAAATCAATTTAAGTATTCATTGTGACATTATGCATTTTTGTTCAAGAAATAATATTTTAACAATTGAAAAACTACTTTCTTATAAAGATACGACATCCGATTTCATGAATATAAAGTTCAAAATTTTAGAGGTGAAAAACGTGGTTACATGATTATTTATTTAGCGACTCATTTAATTTTAAAAGGGCCTAGTAAAATATGTCCAGATGTTGGTTAAATCATATTTCACGCTTCATAGAATTGCTTTACTTCAGTTCCAAACACGTCAAAGATAGCGAAGATAATAATAATAGCTAGCCACAAAATTACAAAAATACATCAAACAATTTTTTCAACAAATAAACACGTGAGCTACGTATCCGTTTCATTTGATGGGTTTTATTTATGTTCCTTTGAAAACGATTTTAAATTAATAAAAAATGCATGATGTAATAATAAATTCAAATCAATTAAGATCTATTAATTTTATAAATCATGCAATATATTAAATTATTCTCTAGTTTTTTACAATTATAAGACTATAAACATACATATTCCCGCTTTCTTTGGGGTTTCAGATCTCGCCTCCTGGAGGTTAAGGATTAGCCATTTCCTTTATTTGTTGATTTTCTAGTTTTCCCAGCAACATAACAACAGGGAAGACTAATTTAAATGTGAGAGACAATGTGAGACGCGTCATATGACCAAAACACCTCCATTAATTCCATGGAGATTTTTGGAACTAATGTCCATGCATAATTTAATTCGCTGAAATTTCTAGAATTATTGATCGGACTGAGCCGGAAGTATTCTAAAAAATTCACGTGATTAGAAATTTCATAGTTCTAACTTACCGGGACGTTAGTTCAAAATCAACTGAAAAATTCCACCACAGTAGACAGACGCCAAATTCAGAGAAACGTTACTAATACGAGATTGATTTCTTCCCGGGTGCGATGTAACTGAAGTGAAGATGAGAAAAACGAAAAAAAAACTAATGTGAGCTAAGAGATCGCGAAATTAAAGAGGAGGAGAGCGTTATCGTAAGAGGAGGAGAAAAAAGGAATGGAAGAGACTGATTGATTGATTGATGTGCCGTTCATCGATCCATCTCAGCAAAAGACGCATCAAGTAATGAATGGAAAAGCGTCAATATCCCGAGGAAGAACTGATTGAGAAGAAGAAGAAGCCATGAAAATGGAATATCAAAAGTCTCTCCGCTGAGAGAATTTCGATGACAGCTCAAAATGAGAAACAATGGATGTCTCTCAACACAAGGACGGCCAGACGGACGCATCGAATCCCTTTACGTCATGAGATTATTACCAATTGAAAACGGTGTCTTCGAGTACTTTATTTCATGACTTTACATCATTTTTTAGTTCATACACGGGTGTAAAAGTAAGATCTAACAACTATCCTAAAAAGATGGAAACATGAGAATTTCTTTTAATAGATTAAAAGGGTATACTTGAAAGAATGGAAGGCCCTTATATGATATAATTGCTATTTGAAATGAAATTTTAGGCTCTCCTTTAGAAAATGGTAGGACAGAAAAATAATTGCTACTAATTAAGTTGTTACCAAGTAATATGTGCAGCATCAATTTGATCCCCTCAGCAGTTGAAGGGGGTAGACCAAGTTCGCCACTGTAGTGATCTATGAAGTATTATGTAAATATGCCTATCTTTTTTCCACCTTCAAAGAGCAATTCAGCTGATATCAAGTACATTTTCTTGGAAATGTGTAAAAAAGATACTAAGCAATCATTCTTATTCAAGTAACATTTTTTAAATAACACAAAAAATTGAATATGTTTTCAAAATTCATAATTCCCTTCGTTTCAATATTTTCAGATCATTAATTAGGTCAAAAGTCAAAAATAAGATCAATAAAAGTAACTCCTGTTCGCTATTGGGACGGATAAAAATTTCTTTGTCATTTTGGGTGGATATTTCATGACATTTCACAACGACCACTACAACATGTACGATGCGCTGCAGCGAGAGTGATTACAAAAGATACAACACTAACTGAAAGAATATTATGAATTGATAACATTGAAATGATTTTCATGAATTAAGCCTAGGAAAGCGATGCAACAAATTAAGTACAATTTGTTAAGAAAACTAAAAAGAGGTCTCTTGATAAACTCAAAGAATGCCCCTGACGATCTATTGGTTAACGCGAATGAAAGAGTAGAGACTACACGACACACAAGGAAACCCAGTCAATGACTATTTCTAGAGGGATGGCCATTACAAGATCATCCACCTCATGAGTATTAAAAATGATTATTTATTCGAATATTTTCAACGCGCTTGTTCATTCCTAGCTCTCTAATACCGCTAATCTCTGTTGATAGACGATAAATCCAGAGAAAACATTAGCGAAGAAATCAAAAAAAACATAAAAGAAAACCCCAAACTGGGCATAAAGTCGAAGCCCAGATTTGTACACGAAACGCGCGCTCTGCGTCATGCCGTAATGCGATTACACACTCTCTCTCTTAATGCGAAGGCGGCAATTCTCAACAAATCTCCCGATGGGCTTTTCCAGCTCAGGTGGCTCATCTGGACCCCTCCCTCGAGATGGGAATGGGCCAATGCGAGACCTCTACTTGCGAGACGAATGGAATGGAATAAGTTTGGGAATGGCTCGTATGTTTAAGGGAGGAGAAGAGAACAGGTTTGAGGAAGTGAGATGGTGAGGATTAAAAGGGTTTAGCGGCGGATCCAATCCTAAGGAAGGACAAGGTAAGAGAGAGAGAAAGGGTCCATCGGAAGAGAGAAGGACCATCCTGGGTGGACATAGCCAAGGATTCCTTCCAAGGAACGATAATGCCTGCTTTCCTCCCCATTCCATAGCAACAATATCTTCGACATTCATAGTCATCTGCGCACAACCACACATCTCAATAGATCTTAAACAGTGAGGTAGTTAAAGTGGCATCGACTCAATTCAAGTGATGTCCTCGGCTACCCACTATTTAAGCAAAATATTCGCCAAAAATTAAACAAAATAAAAATAATTAGGAAAAAAACGTGAGTGTTATTTTGCACTTTAGCACAATGAAATGTAAAACATGATTTTTTAAAGGTATCTACATTAGTCAACTCAAGGCTAGTGTCAACACTGTTTCGAACCTATGCACATTGAAATTGTTGACGATATACATTGACAAAATAATCACAATCTAAGTGGTAAATCACACAGATATATATTATTTGTAAAAGATATGCAAGACGTATGAAAAAGCCGGGAAATTGAGTATATTAGCGTAATTTAGGCGAAGTGATCTCAGTGGTTTTAGTTTTGTGACATTGGTACCAGAGATTCTCAGCCGCATTGCCAGTTTCGGGCAGTTTTTCGCAAATATATCTCTTATTTTGCCATGAACTTATACTTTCCCGTACATATTTAAAAATTTTCACCAAACTTTACTTCTAATGAGAGCCATTTCAATAACTTCGAGTAAAAAACAGCTTCGGTAGCTCCAAGAGACCGTATTTCTCCATAAGAGTCCATGTTAATTAATCCTAATTTTACCGTCAACCATCTCAAAACCGGCAAATGGGATTCCCTTCTTCTTTGGATCATTGATTGCGCGTCTTTCAAAGTTTCAATGTGATCAAAGTTTCGTAAAATTCTTGTTATCTTTAGCGAGTCCTCCTAACTACCTTAATAGTGGCGAGAATATGGAATTCCTTGCCACTTGATATCGGAAACCTAAAAACCACAGCACCATTATAAAATATACAAAGCCTACTACAAAAAAATATGTGGCATTTTTATGTGCAAATACTCATATGGTAATTATAGAGAAAAATGATGTTTAAATATGCATTTATATTTTGCACATATATGTTGGCTTTTGCGATCGTTTTTCAAGATTTCAAACTCTCAATGAAATTGTAACTCAGTTTTTCTCGCTCTACTATGACATTGTTTTACTTCCCCGTACAGAGAGTTTTCATGTTCACCGATGTTCTTCATACTTGAGTTTGCCTTATTTTTTCCGCACAAATTTACTTCCATCCATAATTTTGATTTTAAGGTGTTCTATGCATGTTTTTATTGTAAATTACAAATTTATGTTCATAAAGGCACAAGGTCCAGAAGGATCCATTGCCTGATGACCCATGTGGAACTATTTGAAACGTTTGGCTCTTGAAAAGAATAGGAAGCTATAATATTTTAAACAAACCGGTATAAGCCGAGGTAGTGCCTTGTTATTGTTGACACGATTTTTCAATTGGTTAAAGTGCCCATTTGGGATGGTCATATATTCCGCGTTTGATTTTTAGCCCGGGAACACCTATTAAATTTTCCAAATGACCCAAAAATGATAATTGAAAATTTTCCACTTAAAAAGATAGCGTTAACACTTTCCTCATTTACGGTAAATTTTGGAGAAAGTTTGAAAATATTTTAGAAAAAATATGAGTAGATAGATAAAATGTAGATACATTTTCAGTACGTAGCGTGGACCAATGCCTGCATTAAAAATCTAGATCTGCAACACAGAAAAACCTGCGAGAGAGGGTGGGGGCAAATAGCTGCGAAAATGTATCATTTTTTAACGTTTGCTTTGTTCTCCTAAGCTGTGCGTTACTTGGGGTAATTTGTAAGCAGTAATACATTTATCACAAAATGATACCTAAATCAGGTCTATATATCGGTATTAGATCTATATCTATCTTACAAGTCCTGAGAAACAGGCAATGCTTTGCAAAAATCTAACGATTTCCGATTTAGTAAAGCCTAAAGCCAAATACTAGTGGTAATGATTGGCCTCTTTAATAAAGTCTAAAACATCACATAGTTAAGATTTCAATTAGTTTTTAGTTAATTGCGTAACCGAACTTGTAGGTAAAAACCTCATCTCGGGAACGACATTGGGCCAGAATACTTCCTAGAAAAATAAGTCACATTTAAAATTGTAAATTACTATTGCTCCAAATAACGCTTAGCTTGGTAGGAAAAAATTTATTAAGCATATGGAAATTTTGCTGTTTTCTTCTCCCAATTCACCATGCGGAGTTTAAAATTTCAATTTTTAATTAATTAAAAGCTATTTCAATTTAAAAAAAATGATTTAGCAAAGATTATATGATATGACAGGTACCATGGCCAATATTCCCTTGAAAATATATATTATTATCGAAAAAAGTAATTTTTTGCAAAAATTATTACGCTATGGCTTATTTACTAAGAGGAACTATTACATTTACAGAGCTAATTAAAACCTCAATTTTTTGCATCCATTAAAATTTTGATATATAAAAAAAAGACACTTTAGCACTCCCACCCTTTAAGTACTTGATTTTTATTATAATATTGATTGATCATGCAACTACGTAAATTGAACATCGCAAAATACATTTATTGGACATTATTTCATGCGCTCAAATAGACTTTTATGAAACCTAAGGATGCGAATTAAGTGAGCAGCGTTTTTACGCAATTCATGCAAAAATATTATGTTCCATATTCGTATACAATACTGTCGGAAAAGCTGATAAACATCCAAATTAGGGATCAATATTTCACCAATAACGTACGCTAGGAAAGGAAGCTCCAGGCATTGGTTGCTTACTTTCCAATTACCGGGATTTCCTCCCTGTCATTCACTTTCTCTTATCGTCTTCCAGCCGATTAATTTTAACGAATTTTCCACCATCGTGTCAATGAGTTTGAGAAGCCAAAATAACACTCAACTGGCGGCTCCATTTCATTAAAAACATCCCAACGTAGTTTTGATTAGAATCGATGCTGTAAGAAGAGAGAGTGATTAATTAAAAATGCTGTAGATATACAGAAAACGTAAAACAGATTTTGAACAAATTAGGACGGGAGGCCATACAGACTCGGAGGCTGCACGCAAACCTTAGATTGCTAGAGAAATTGAGAATGATTATGTATCAGAGCGACACAGAAAATCATTTTAGAGCCCATTTTATATTTCCATGTCCGAAATAAAAGAGAGATATTTCAATATGGCTATAGATCTGGGAATTCGTTTTCCCCCCGAGCGATTAGTGATGGATGGAACTTGGTTCGCCCATTTCCTATTTATTTGTTAAGGGCTGGTGTCCTGACATCCCCTGCCATACGTCTACTGAGGCTGCTTGAGGGGTAGCATATAAGTAGATGTATATGCGGAACTAATATCAATCCAACTTACGATTAAATCTCGTATGATTTCACTCCGATTCCTAACATATGCTGGAAGTTTATCCATAATATTACCGAAACTCTTTGGGCTTTCGTTTGCAGCTCAAACAGAAAAAAATCATATAAACGCGGGGAGATAAGTGGCTGGGAAAGGTGTCAATGCAACTTACACTAGGATTCCCTTCAGAAGCAATTGGAGAGAGTGCAATCATAAATGTAGAACTCGAAGAATAACTTATCCCCTTAGATTATTATAAGCATGTTGTTTTGTTATTGTGATAATCTTATTTTTGCTTTTTAATACGTGTATTGAAATGAGACAAATGGATTTATGAATTTAAATAAAAATTAGGAGTATTTATTGTAAAATTATTTCCAATTTTAATATGAAAGTTTTGGCCATTTAAGCCTGTTGTAAGTGATTATGTTTTAATGATCTTCGAGTCGAAACGTTGGCCCATTTGGACGTCATGACCCAGTGGATGACCCAAGAAATATTCCTCAAATAGGCACCCCGGAAAAGCACCAAATATCATATTTTATTAAGTTTGTAGAAACTGATTGGATTTTGGATAACTTTTCGTTTAACACTACTATGTAATTTCTAAAATTTTCTGGAATTCTATCATAATAATTCTCCAGTTCCTTAGGGTTTTCGTTCAGACATCAGGGGAACTCATGGTGGTAAACTCTTCTTGGGTTTCCCACCGGGTGAGTTGTGCGTAGGCTGACATTTTGATGCCTACTTCTGCCAGCGAAACCTCGGCCTAGAAGAAACTCACGCGGCGGAAAACCCGAGGATATTTCACCAGTATCATGCACTCGTGAATAACAAAATCATATTTGACAACTCATAGAACCGCCGCCGTCAGCACATGTGGAACTGGGAAGGGGTCCGAGCAAACTGAAAGAGGGGCGTCTCTACTCTACACCCACATACTCCACACTCACACACGCAATGTCGTCATCCGTTACCTTGGCGACCGAATTTCCTCTTCTTCTTGCTCTTGTCTCTGTTCTTCCAGCGGACCAGCATCACGTTCAGGCTCATCCCACCGACCGCAGGAGAAAAAAGATGAGCATCTGCGATGCGCCGCGCTGATTTCCCATCGAGGATCCTCCGTTCGCCTTTTTCGTTTGTTTTCGAGGAGTCTTCGTCAAGGTGGCCCTCAAAATATCTTGAGTTACACCATTCCTACTTCGCTTCCCCTCCAAAGATCGAAGAAATTCAACTTACTCCCTTCGTCGACGATTCTTTTTTTCTGACTCCTTACTCGAAAGAAGATTATGAAACACTTGAATAACGCTTCGATGTCGTGATACGGCACAAAAGCCTCGTATCCTAATGAACACACTTCAGGGTACACTGACAGGAATCCCATTCAAGGAAAAACACGCTAAATCAGCTAACATCTTAACACCTGACGGTGGAAAATGAGTTTAAAAAGACAAGAGAAGATATTCCATAGATATCCAGCGTAATTGAGAATACGCTGTCAAGTTGAGGAAAACCATCCATCCAACTTGAGCTGCTCCCTATATCGTTTACTATAGGAACGAGCGCTTTGCGTCATCAAAAATTTAAGGTAATTACTTGGAATTCCTCCACTACTTTAATGCTTATAACAGAAACTAGAGGAAATTTCAAAAGTATGCCAATCAGATTAGCTTCGAAAGCTCACTTCCAAGGTTCGTAGAGTTAAGGTACGCTCAAATCAATCGTTGACACAGCCAGATAGGCTAACCTATACCATTTTGAGATTAATTCTCTAGAAGGAGGTATTTTCTGCTTTGAGATGTAATATAGTGATCTGAGCAGCGTTCAGGGACTAACACCCACTACGCATGCGACAGCGTCAAGTGGGCGAGCCATCCTATTGTTTTTCAGGAGGAGGAATCCCAAAAGTAGCAGGGGCAGGCCGGAACAGACCGTCCTCCGAGCTGGACCACAAGGGGCACGTGCCGTCCACACAGAGAGGAGGGGATTGAGGAGGGAGTATTGGGGAAGACAAAAGCAGGGGACGGTCCGGTGAGCAGGGTGCGCTCCTGGCAAGAAAGGATGTGTGTGCGAAAAAGCCAACGGAAGATAAAGTGAAAGGGGAGAAACGCACAACAAACGCCCCCCCCCCTACTTCGATCCCCCTCAAAAGTTATCTGCTTCCTCGCAGATCAAAAGTGAGCAAATCTCTTTACGTCAGACGTATAAGGAACACAGCGCCACGCCCCGACAAAATTAGAGACTATCCTCCAAGGGGAAGCACACGAATGTAGGAGATCAGGTTTTTGTGGTGGCCAAAGTTTTGGATCCCCACCCCTAGGATCCAAGTTCAAATCCCTGTGGTGGATGAGAACTTTCGGAGACTGGCCGATCCCTGCCCGAGTGTTATGAGGAGGGCCCTTAAATTACATCACTCTGTCCGTCAGATGGGACGTTAAGCCGTGGTCCCCTTGGTGCTTTTCGGTCAGAGCCGACTAATGGCGATGTCGAGTTTCTTTCCACCCCTCCTGCACTCCTACCCTCCCCTGCATAAAATATGATATCCAAATGTCATGCCATATCACACAGAAATTCTCAATCGCCTGGGACTACAGTACACAGACTAGCTAAGACAAAACAGCAGCCATTGCGCCTTTTTGCTTCACCCCTGTTTTCATAAACTCCCAATACACCTCCCAATTAAAGTTCCACACCACCCCGCTGTCCACACACACAAATCCTGCTAACTCATCCCTTATTTGGAGAGAAAAAGCACCCAAAGAGAAGTGTGAGATGCATTAGCCACGACACCATCTACACTCCATGATCAAAGTTAAGTTATCCTCGATAAAAACTCAACCATCCTCACATATAAACCACATCTTCACCCTTATGCCTACAGCTATGAACTCATACCTTCTTCTCTCCACTAATTTAAAAATAAAACTCACTCAGACTAGCATGGGTATTCACTCATTGCAGCGGGGTCTCTACAACAAGCTCGACCCCTCTACCTAAAAACAGAACCTACATCAGCATCCAATTAGACAGTAAGGTCAAACTCCAGTCCCCGGAGTCACTCCATAAAAAAGGAAGTACCACACTCAAGCGAAATCACTCAAAGGTCACAGTAAAACCCCACGTCTCCGCGTAAAAATAAAAACACAGTCCCCTCCATCCTTGCAGTCCATGAACTCAATCTTCTTCTCTAATTTCCCTTCCACCAATGAAGAAAAGCACACTCGGGTGAGAGCGAGTGCATTGACTAGTCCCGCCTCGACCACACCCCCTCGAGCACAACCCCTTTCGGGCAAAAAAGCAATAACATCCAGCAGATTGCTTTCCACAGCACCCACGGTATTCACAAAACTCCACGCTTATTTCTTTCCATTAAAAAATAAATGCACCCTCACAGGGCCACCTGGCAAGGGCCACAGCTGAACTTTCGAGCCGCAGGAAAAGTCAGGTGAGATGCCAAACCAGTGTCAGGAGGAGAACATGCCTGAGATCTGGAATATCACTATTAGATACTAAATATCCCGGTCTGAATTTGCTGAAAGATCTGTGAAGTTAATCCAGAGGAAAGTGCTCTGCCTAGAAAATGATCTTTTCTTTGGAAACAGAGATAATATGAAGTGCAGCACGAGGAACAGGTCTTCGGAGCACACCTAACCAGGTGTCCACGAAAACCAAACGCACTCTCTCCTCACTGCTTAAACTCTCCGCTGCAAGAAAGAAGCACCTTCAATCTACTAGAGTTTCACAAAGCAGATACTTTCTGAGAAAGTTGACTAGCTCGGAGATTATCTTCACGAGGATAACAGAAATTGCTGCGGATTTTGGAGGTTTTCGAATCACTTGACAGCCGGATCTCCGCAAAATCACGCGCTTGCTCCGCTAACTCCCCATCGCAATGAACAGCAGCATCTCTTCGCATTGGAGATCACATTCCATCTCCGGCACACGCGCAATAGGGAGGACAGAGAGGCGTTTCCGCCGAGACCGTCTCCGGTCGACTGCGGGGCGCGCACTGACTCGGCGCCCCGGGCTTCCCACTGAAGGTGCGCGCTACTTCCACACGCCCCCCCCCCCTTTCCCCACCCGCACCCCCTCTCCCCCACCGCCTACACACACACACACCACACTCAGACTGACCCCCGTCCCTCTGTTTTAAATGGCTTATCTTCTTCCCGCTCACCCTCCTTCACGCACGCGGACCAAAAAAGAGAAGAGGTTGCCCGAAAAAAATCTCCCGGGGTAATAAATTCTTCACGCAGGACGAGAAGAGGGAAGCCTCTCCTGATTTTTTTTCGCACGGCCTCCTCCTTCATACAAAAAAACTCCACTATCTCCTTACCTCGCCAAGAGGGTGCGGATAAAGCGGGGAAAAAAAACACTTCAATCCCCTCGGTTTACTGTGACTTACTCTTTTCACAACGCGAGTGTAAATATTCGCACAGGGTAATCAGCCATCATAGTACAAACTTCATCCATAATTTCCGAGTGAAAATTGTTTTTTTTATACTACCTACTAGTTTTTCACCACAAAACAACCACATATAAAAAATCATCACATGTCAACAAGAGGAAGATTTAGAACTCTGCACCAATAATATTTTTTTAAACTCCATATCTACAAATGAAAAATAAAGTACACGAATACCTTAGAGACATTAAAATTACTTTTTGAAATATTATTCTGCTTTTTTTGTTTTATTTCACCACCATTTATTGAATTGTCCATCCTATTATCGATAAAAAGGTATCTTCGTTGCTTCTGCTACATTTTTGCAATTAATTACAAATCTTATGTTGCATCCCGAGAGAATCAATGCAAAAATATATGGTATCATAATATAAATCATTTAATAAATATCTATCAAACGTGCGTATTTCTTACTGGTATATTCTGCTAGCGACTTTTATTTTCACTTATTTTGAATGTTCAATGTTCCTAGGGCAAAAATCCCAGAAACAATATATGCATACCTAAATTTCTATTCACTTCCACCTTCTCTATTGATATCAGAGAATTTTAAGCAACAGCATCTTTAATTTTTCCTCTACCTCGTGTTAAGGAGCCTTTCCTTCAATCAGTTTAGCCGAAAACCGTATTGCGCTTTGAATTCCCTTCACTAGAAGTTCAAACTAGATTACGAGATAGACAGTATAATATCCCTGCCCAGAATTATTTCCCAAAAACACACAGGGAATACTCATTCAAAAATCTTATTCCTCGTAGCCTTATGTATCTAGCAGTAGCCACTCACTCAATGATTCGACGCGAAGGTTGGTGCGGACAAGTGAGGGTAGAGCTCACCACGGACTACTCCACCGGCGTGAGAATTTCACTCATTTTGTAATGGAAGCGGGACCACCGCACACGTCGAGGATTTTGTTGTTTGGGGTTTAGCGAAGGCTTCACCTGTGATATGAACCCAGGATCAATAGATCAACAGCAAAGTGTTGAAGTATCGCAATATCCCTCTAATATTTCCTAGAACCAGCATCCTCCCTCTGTATGCATGAAAAAACACAATCACCTAGCATCCAACCTCTCGACTAAAGCTAACGCCCAAACTCGAAGCACACACATGTGCTGCCATCTGACGTTTTTCGCACTTCTCACACCACGCAGGACGACTCTTGAATATCCATGCCCTTACAGAAAAAAAAGCCATTTGCGTCAGCAGGAAGAGAAAAAAATCCCTGTGTATGCCACAAAAAAAGAGAGAAAGAGGTTTGATTTTTATTTCCGGCGTAGAGAAGAGAATCCAGAGGTCAGGTCGGACAAGGGCGCAGCACTGAGCGCGAAAATGACAAAAGCGCAGCGTTGGTGCGTTACCAGTGAGAGAGTGTGCTGAGGCGAGAAGCTGAGGTACGGAGCGGAAATCACGACTCGAATAAATTTGGCTCCACGAGAGTCAGAGAGGAGAAGGCGATATGGGAGGGTGAAATTATGAATGGGGAAATAGGAGGGAAATGGAATGGAAGAGATGAAAGCAAGGAGAAGAAGGATAGGAAAGGCGCGCTTGAGGCAACACTGGGCAAGTGTAAGTGTAGTTTAAGTGTAGTTGACTTCTACGGCGATACGTATTCTAATGTATCATGGAAATTATTTTAGTTATAAAATATTCTTCATTAAACTATCTAGCGAAGAACACAAAATTTCAGTTTTTATTTTATTATTATGACACATTCCTTACACATAAACTCCAAGGAGCCCAGGTATTCTCTCCCTCTCGTAAGGCGCATTATGAATGTTCAGTATAAATATATTTATCTCTCTATAATATAAACAGTAACATATATAAATTGAAACAAAGAGACAGAAACATAAATACAGGAGGATTATGTTTGCGTCTCTTTGATTCAATTTTTATCTGTTATTATGTTTGTATATTCGCCTGTGGAGACTTGTTTGAATGTGAACTTTGAAATATATATACATATAGAGAGAGAGAGTGCATATATATTCAGATATTAATCCAGATTGCAAGCTCTTCCACGCACTCCAATAGCGCTACCTACAGGTAATATGTACACAAACACGTGTTCTTCTTCTATTGACGATTGGTTTACTATTGTCGAGCGCGACGTGTGAAAATGATCTTCACGCCCAGAATCTGCTTTACCAATCCAATGCAGAATTTGTGCGCCAATACGATTGAACGCTTAAAAGAAACGGATAAGGGAGCGACAGAAGATATAACACGAGAGGTTAAGAGGGAGAGGGGAGGATAACGGCAAGGCGGTGAGGAAAGAGAATGGAGGAAATGGGGAAGGCGAGGGGTGGGGAGGAAGCCACTCTAAGCCTTATAAATTGCCACCGTTCCGCACTAAAGTCAACAGCAGGCTTCCCACGCACACGATCACGCACCTAGAGAGAAGGTGGGTTTGTGCAGAGTTATCAAGAGAGAAAATACGAGGGAATTCGAAATGGCGGTAATTTGTGTGCTCAATGTAAAGGTGGGGCGGTAAGCGAGAGGATTCTGATGCGACGGGCACAAGGAATCGTCAGGTAAGACTCAGAGGATGAACAGAGATCTTAAAGGCAGAGAATAAGAAGGCGAGAGGGCACGATAAAAAAGGCTTAAAAAAGGATCCGTGCCAAGACAAAACAAAAAAGTAAGCTCGGGAAGCCATAGAAAAACACTAAAACCCAATAGCAGATTTAAAAGTGGACATGATTACCAAGTAGTTCTCCTAGAAAACAATAAAAACCTAGATAAGGGGCCTTAGAAGAAGGATTGATGAAATCTGCTTCGGTTTCATTTTGAAGTGTAGAACGAAATTCCAGGAAGTCCATCACGACTCAACCAGCGGCGTTAAATAGAGTGTTAACTGAATGAAGGCATTTTCATCCCCATGTAAAATGTATAAGAATCTTATCAATCTGACCTTCTAAGGCCAGTTTTATAGCATATACTTACCCTTTTGCTGAGTGGGAAAATTAGAGTTAACGAATTCCTAACATTTTTAAAAGTTTACCTTCCTTTAACGTACTTTGAAATACTGTGAGTCTAACATATTCTCAATTTGAGGACACAAGAAGAATCACATTCTGGTTGAGGCTAACCATACAGTGAATTTGTCGATGGCTAAGGAAGAAGCCACCCATTTCTGCACCCTCACCAACTAAGCACTGGGGTCTTACGAATCCTGCAAGGAGAGGGATCGTAAGAAAAAAAATCCGGGGCATGCTTCGTCGGCTCTCTATTCACTCCAGTGCAAGAGGTGAGAAGCACTTCAAAGATTGGCAGTGCGGAGGAGCAGACACTTGAAATCATACAACTCTTTCAGCAGAGCGACACACGAGGTTGCGTGAAACCCGAGCTCACTTTAACACACAGACACTACATACCCCTTCTTGGCGACGTCTTTCTCAACTCCTTGAAACTTTTTACGACCAGTATTCTCATTATGCATCGAAAAAAGAAGCTGGGTGAGGTTTTGGGATAAGCAAAAGGTAAAACAATATAAATCTTTACAAAATGTGGTTAATGACTGTGACTGAGCCTATCGTGAGAAACGCTTGTAAAAAAAAAATTTAGAGCAGAGCGAGGAAGGGGCTAGGATATAAAGCGAGCACATGAGGATCGGTGCGAAAAGACTTAGACCGTGAGCTAAATAATATACCAACTACATCTCTACGAAAACTGCCCCGGGAGTACAGAAATCGTAACACAGATTTTCAAAAAATTAGGCTGAGAGTGGCTAGAGACTTGGAGGCTATCACTAGGCTTAGATTGCTTGAGAAATATAGAATAGATACGTTTCATACCTGAAACTGGGAGAGGAGGCTGAAAATGGAAGAAGAGGATGAGAAACGAGGAGGTATGTATGGAAATAGGAGAAGAAATTACTATGGATCAATGTAACCCCAAGAAAAACGCGGTAGATTGGCCAAGTAAGGAGATAGCAGTCACTTGGGAAATATGGAAGGAAAAATTTATGGAAAAGTGTCTATAGTGACAAGGGGTCAAATATTTCGCGTGCAAAGAGCTGCCAGGTATGTTACGATAGTCTTGTTACTGTAACTGATAGTCTTGTTACTGTAACTGATCTCTTAGATAAACTCGGATGGGAATCTCTGTCGGACTGTAGATTGAAAAATAGACTAAACCTTTTGCATAAATTCAACAGCAGTGTCTTTTCTAACGAAGTTAGCCATATCTTACGGACGCCAACATATTACGGAAGATCAGATCCTATAAATAAAATAAGAGAGATAGACTGTAGAACAGACAGATTCAGAATGTGTTTTTTTTTCCACGATCAATAATAGATTGTAACGGCAGCGATATAACTCATAAATAGATTAGATGACTTTTAGTGTAACCTAATGCACCTAGATATCTAAGACAGATCAGGAAGGATACGGGGAAGAAGAGCCTCGGGGAGGAAAAAGTTCCAGCTTTGGAGAATAGGAAGACATGGAGGGGCACAGTAGGTGTAGAAAATGAGAAGTGATCCAGAAAAAACTCCGCCTTGTCTAGGTGACGACTTATTTTTAGAGCCAATCGCTTTCCATTTCCTATACAAGTTCAATAAGGCTTTGCAATATTTGTGATGGAGATGTTTTCACTCGACTGCAGCATTCTCAAGTGCCCAGGTTATCTGTTGCAACAACGAAACTATTATACGAAAATAAGATCATTGGAAATATTGCCATATCTTATTAAACTGTTATTAATAACTCCCACCAAGTCGTGTCACATATCATACAAGGCATCTTCTGTTCCAATGGAAAAAACGAAGGCTTCGTTACCGGAGGCCAGTTCAAGAACACAACTGCGAATGATCATATCATTCTTTGCCTATTCACAACCAGTATCTGCCCCTTATATTCTTGTTCCCGCCATCTGTAAACTTCCGTTTTTATACCTAAGATAATCATCATGATGGCGTTGTCTCAGTCAATACTTTGTTCCTTAGATATGGAAAAGATAAAAAAATCAGCTGCTTTAAAAAGCATGCTATATAGTACAATGTATGCGTATAAATGTGCGTCATCCTCGTGCACACATTTACTCCCCTTGAATTGCCTATCGAATCACGTGACCCGCGTTAACACGCGCAATGGAAGGGGACGGAAAGTGCTACAGGAGCGAGCGAGCGAGCGAGCCTCCTCCTCACCTCAACAATCCCACCCCCCCCCACCCCCGATACCTCCCTCCTCCTCCCCCTCCAATACCTCCCCCTCCTCCACTCCTCCATCTGAGTTGCGCAGAGCAAATGGTTCCTCTCTCCGAAGGGTGGGGAATGGATGGATTCGCATGCACTAAAGCCGACACCTATGCGGAGAACGATCCCAGACGAAACAAAACGAAAAACAAGAGGGGACGGATGAGAATGCAGATACAGGATTTCCCCAGGGAAAAATACCGTGACCGGTCTTCTCTCTACGCGTGGCTAGTGATGGGCCAAATCGGTCGTTCCAGCGATGTCGTTCACCGTTCACTTGGGAGAGGCAATCGCGAATGGTCGGTCACCACCTATGTCAATCACGACCACCGATGTCACATTCAAACATTTGCAGATATATCTCATTTGAAGCGCCGTTTCAGCCGTTCCAGTGAACCCAGCTCACCACTACCAGTCAGTTTTCTGAAGCAGTCGCACATACGTACCATGCAAAATTCCGAAGGAAATAGACTTTGAAGGGTGTTATGAGCTTACGCATTATTGGCGAATGAAATAGATATGGGTTACTCCTAGGGGTAAAATTTTCTTCGTAAACAATTTAGAACAGGAGACGGTCAGCAATTGTGTCCTTAATAATTCAGAATATGGCAAAAGGAGATTTGGTAGACAGTGTCACGCAAGAGGCGAGCAGAAAAGGATTAAAGCCTGGATCGCTATTATCTTCCATGAAAAGCGTGAAAAGGAAGGGTACGAAACATTTTAAGTGACGTGAGTGAGTGCCAGAAAAAGGCCAAGGACTTGGAAATGCAAATGATGCTTAATAATGCGTATCTAAAAAAGAGTGGATGTACGTTGATTGCATGAGCTTCGCACCTCCTGATAATAATTATTTACTATTCCTCTTGCTACTATGATGTGAAAAAACAGCAACTGGCACGCTATGCAGCCATATAAACATATCCATCCTTTTATGAAGACGAACGTGCCCCTACCCCCCTTTATCGAATCTTTCTTATCCGGAATTGTTCTCCCCCGAAAGGATGTCCCTTGAAACATTTTCCACCCCTTGCGTTTTTCGTAGCTTCGATCTCGATGAATTGTTTCCGGCTTCCTCTTTTGGGTAATTTGAGTAAGGCTCTCTCGGGTAATCATCCATATTGGTACCTTCACATCCCCCTTTGCGGTTGAGCAGATTTATCTGTAGTCTGTATCAGCGTGCTTGAAAAATTGGTCGGCTTTTATATCTCGCCGAACGTCCACATAAATGAATAATTTTTGACGAGGCTTGTGCACTCGCTTTTTTCTTTTCGCTTTTCATCTTGCTTTTTCCTCGTCTTTTTCTTGCTATTTCTCATTATATTTTCGTCATACCAATATTTCCTGTCATTGATCAAGTTTTTGATTTTATTTCATGGGAGTTGCTTTTCATTTTGTACTTCATTTCTATATAGGTGCCTAATTTTTCATCTCTGGCTAATTGATGCTTAATTTACAGCGCCCCTTTAGCATATGACGGGTGCACGTCTTCTCTGAAGAAGATTATAGCAAACCTTCTCCAGTTACCCCTACTTAAAGGTTTATAAGATATTGAAGAGGCGTATATTGTCTTGGAATGGTTAGTAGTTGAACAAAAAGACTATACATATTATGGGTACCTATATACGCATATTATTTTCCATATATCTGTTCCCACACACCTTGAGAACAGCTTGCAATGCAATTAAAAGGCCTTTAGATCAAAGACCCCAACAATAAACCATTGCATCTGCACGACAACCAATGTCCCGGATGGCGTTAACTTGTCTAGTTGGGAATGAAATCCGCGACCTAATGAATATCAGTGGAGGATTTTACCTCAGCCACCTAGGACTAAAATAGCAAGGACGCAATAAAGCCTATCGATAATTACATACGCTATTTAATGTTCTCTTGAATCAATTTCACGAATGATACAATAGTCATTAGAAGCGTCTCCAAAAGCCGCCAGCCTTCACTCAGCTGACGGTGGAATGGAATGTGTATACACTCGGGTTGAGGGAGTGTGGCTGTGCCGCTGGCGTCATAAGAGTCGTCTATGCCAGCCCGAGGGCCACGGCCGTCTGTAGAGATGGTACGGGGGAGCGCATATCAGCAAGTGAGGTTATAGAGGGTATATCCGCGCGGGGGTGGTGATGGTGCTCTGGCGAGAGAGGCAGCAAGCCAGCAGTCAGCCGCTCTCAGCTCAGCCTCCTTCGTCGCCATGGACGGGAGAATGGAGGGGAGTGGATGCGGATCGAGTTCGTTGGCCCCTTCCCTCCCTCCGGTTGAATGGCGCAGCCCCGACGTCGCTCCCCTCCCCATTCAACCCCCTCTTCCAGCTGGCACCCGCCCGCCCCCACCTGACACTGTATTACCCCACGGAGAGAGCGAACAAAATATCTATTCATCCCCTCGCAACGGTGCTATCATCCCGTTCTTCCTTCCAAGACTGCAGAGTTTGCGACTTACCGACTGTCAACCATAAATTCTGCTTTAAATGTATGTAATAATATACCAGATGACATTAATAACTGTCCCACTGTAATTTCGCTTAAGTAAATATAACATTAGGAGTAGGAAACCAATAGCTGAGGTCATTTGCGCGAAAGCAAAGTGGAGTGGTGGAGAGAAACCCGGAGTCAGCATTAGCCTGTTCCAAACGAAGGGCGCCAAAGGGACCACAGTTTAACGTCTCATTCGACCGACGCAGTGCTGTGCTTGAAGTGCCCTGCACAAAAGGCTCAAGTAGGGATCGGGTAGTCTCAGAAAAATTACCACCTCCGCCGGGAAACAAAAAAAAACACAGGAAAGATTTATTCAGTGTTAAATAATGGTCTAAATCTAAATTAATTTATTTTGATTGTATATTATAGAGAATCAAGTGGATAAAAAGTGGTAGTACTTGACTCTAGGTGGATTCGTGCAGTGTCTAAAGAAAAGAGTTCACCAACGCCGGAATTTGAATCTGGATTTACGGGGTGGGAACCCAGAACTCTAGTCACCACACCTGCCCGATTCTAACTTTAAATCAATTCAGTATTAAAATTTAGACATTGTAGACACATTGACTTGCTAATATTTTTGGGCCCGCGTCTTGGTGTTAAAATAGCCGATGTTTCATTAAATGAAGTAGTATTTTATTCTCAATAATTACATTATTAGATTGAGAATACAGGCTCTAATAATGTGGGTAGGATACGCCCCCAAAGGGTAGGAGAGATATTCATAATATTAATTGAAGAACTCTCCGGTAAGTAAGAACATCAAGATGCGGGTGATGCCTAAGTAAGTCTTCCATGGACTACGATATATTTAAAAATATAATTTTACAGAATTGTTTTAGAGGTATAATTATTTTCACTACTAAATAGCAAACTATGGCTGTCATGCATTTTAGTTTTGGCTACAATATGATTATAATCCAGGCCACTCTCTATTGTTGCTCTGAATTTTTTTTATTTTAAACATCTATCTGAAGTAGTTTTTACATCTCTATGATTACATTATATATGGCATTATTATTGCATTCATGACACAGGCACTGATGATAAAACTCGGGTACCCAACGGAAGGGAGGGGAGGGAATTTAAAATTATTACTGAAATGCGTAAAATTATCTTAACATACGACAAATTAAGAAATGGCGATCAAGATACGCTAATTTTCACAATTACGAATACTTAAGTGCTCATCATTTGATTCCCTTGGAAACATTTTTCGCATAGCGTAGGAAATAATTTCCATCAAAAATATTAAATAAATGGGGTGGAAAAATTACCATTTGTAACGATATTCGCTATCGCATATATTTAACGACACAGACAGGGATGAAAGTGACTGATTTGTTCATCGACATCCACTTAATACTTCACCATCAACTATCCTGGCATGAAGGGCCAGTCTGATAAATGCAGGTGGTTATAAAAAGTTTTTATTGGTATTTTTTAGGGTTTTAGTCCAATGGCAGAGTAAATTAATAAAATTATTTATTTCACATTTCATAAGCTTCAGCACTAAACTGAATATTTTTTGGGGTCGGTATAGAATTCAAATGGAGTAAGAAGCAACTAACACACTTATTAAATAATTACTGCAGAAATACAGATATCATAAAGTAATTCAAATAGACAATATACTTTTTTCCAGTGGGTTATTCCACACACTTTACACATAAAAACATGAATTTATCAGATACACCTCCACCCATCTAAATATCCTGTGACGCCGGCAACTTAAATTGCTTATCAATGCTGCAGGATCACCTACCGCCCAAACAGTAAACCAGGAAGGGATACAACATATTACTTTTATTACTAGCGGGCATAATCGTTGGTTCACAAAGGGAAAAAACTAAAGGTTGATATCCGAAAGGTTGATAATATATAATTCGCCGTTTAGAAAGCAGTAATGTTATGGACTAATTGAATGGAAAAAGTGTAGACGCACAAAAAATATAATTTATGAAGTACAAAAAACAGGAATGAAGGAATATTGTTCAACATTGGGTCAAAAAATTATTTCTTAGATTTATTTTAAATAAAAGAAGCTCTGGCGCTTGAGGCAAAACTGCCGAAAATATGCAAACTATAACAAACCAAATTTTAACATTCTGTGGACGGTACATTTGGTTTTTCCATTGTATTTCCTGTTTATAATGAAATGTGAACGCTATTGATGAATAATTTACTTTATCAATTACTAACATTAAATTTTACTTCAATGATTTCTTTAAAAGATTTAATAATGTTCTCGAAATGCCATTGAATCAAAAAAGGCTTCGATAGAAAATCATTGATCACAGTCATTAGATTCATTTTGAGCTATCAGATGGTATAGACCAATTGAAACGTATGAAACGAAGCAAAACAAAACTTTCACATCAAGTACTTCGCGCTCTACACGTTATTTCCCTCCCTCGCCTTTCGCCCTCCACCGCCGATCCATCCTACTTATCCCGTAAGCAGCTGTCTGCAGTGAACGGGGTGAAGGGGAGTGTTTATACATATCCCACCCACCCATCCACGATCCACACTTTCATCGCTCTGCGCCCTCTTTATCCCATCCTCCCATGCCCCCTCCAAGCCCTCCGATTTATCCTGCTGGACCCCCATACATCCTCCGTTGCTTTGCGTCGAAAACATATTTTACACCCTGTTTACCACGAGAGGACGATTATTATTTAGTGACCTCGAAGGTTCTTACTTTGCCTCGTCTATCTCATCCACCACCTTGTCAACAGGGAATAAAAATCGCCCAAAGCCAACGTAAAATAACTCACTGCTCCAGTTAAAAGCCTTAAATATTCAGCTCATACACAAAAGATTTCGGAACACTTGATTACCTGATTCGTTGAGGGAGAAAACCGTGTTGAGGAGAGAGGATTTCGACCATATTATGAAGTGAGAACCCACACTGCTACCACATTTAGATTATGAGATTACACTCAATATTTACAGTCCATTTTGGACCCAAGATATATTGTTGTCACTTACGAGAGGCCCAGTGTCAACGTTAGCCTGCTCTAATAGAAAGGCCCCAATGAGACCACGGCTTGGCGTCCCATCCTACCGCCGGACCGCCATATTTGAAAAACGCTCCACAAAGAACTGTATCGGGGATCGGGCAGTCTCTGAGACATTTCTGCCACCGTCGGGCTTTGAACCTGAACCGGGGGGAAAGTAATTAGAAAGCCAGCACAATTGCCACAACACTGTGATGATCCCTGCAGGGATTGTGATTTTTTAGCTTCAGAGAGGGAAATGTTGCTATAAACAATTTTTAAGCTATGCAAATTGAATACTGTTATTGGAAACGGTAATACTTGCAGTCAAACGTTGTTTTAAAACGGGTACCCGACATTCCTATCCAGAAAAACTGGAATATCACCCCGGTATTGTGAGCATTATTTGATGAAACTAGAAATAGCCTAAATAATAGAACGCAGATTCTGTGGCGTCAAATATGGTACACACAAGCTAATTTTTTCCATAGTTTGCTTTTGAGACTACACAAAGAAATTCATCCACACAAATAAATTTGAAAAATAACTGTTTATTCTCATCTACTCCTTATACCCAAGGTTTATTTTATTGGATCCACGCAATGGATCGTTCTATCAATGATTTTTGTTTTATCTGATATAAATTTGATGAGAAGGCAACGTTAGCTTCCGGGAAAATTCTATTAGCGATTAAATGTTAGACGAGTTATTAGGTTTTTCAAAATAGCCCACTATATTTATATAGAAATAATTATATTTGCAATCACAAAATATGTTAAACAACTAACCTCGGCTTTTTTCTAAGATGTATCCTTCAGAAAGTAAACCACCTGTACCTATCTAAAGAGGAAGTTATGTTGGAGCGGAAACCAATTGGTTTAAGCCAAAACGCAAGGCAAATTTAGGAATGATGGGAGACTTCATTCCCAACTTATAAAACCACGAATGCGTGTTGCGTTTGCTGAAGTCGGAATAATAGCATTTTACTACAGTTAGCCGATAATCGAGTAAAAGTGATCCAACAACCAGCAATGGTAACTTTTGGACTTTTTTTGACTTCAAACCGTTTTTGTTTAAAGAATAGTAATCATGCATGTAATCTACCCCTGAAAAACTTTGATAACTTAAAGTAATTGTTACTTCTATATGCGGTGAGCTACCCATTCTTGAAAGAGAGTATTGCTGGACACTCGTAGCCTGGGAACTCGGAAGGGTACATGCCGAAGTAATACCCAAAAGGAATTGCTTCATTTGGACTCAGTAAGATTATTAATGAAGGAAGTAATTGAACTACACGATATCATGGTTATAAGAAAATTTGGGATGTATTTAAGAATAGAATAAGTAAATATATTTATTAAATTAAAGCATTATAATTGGGTATGATATAAAATAATTATTTCTTAGTAAGCCGTTACAGCATACATGTGCAAGTAACTTAGAGGGGACGTAACTTATCCCCTTAACCTTTGAAGGGGATCAAGGGTCAAATCCGGCCTATCTAGTGTTCACTAACTCACGTGCTTACAATAATACCGAGGCTTTCAGTATAATAAGCAATGTTGTGGAATATATAATACCGGGCCTTCCATATCCATGTTCGTTTAATCACGGTTGGCCTCATTTTTATGAGTTTCGCTCATACTCCACGAGAAGCGTTGCCTCGAATCAAAAAAAGAGCAATGAGGAAATTTCAGACACGGTGAATTTTTAAAAACGAAGAGAGAAAATCCTTCGCTGGCAGCCTCCCGTCCCGGAGGGAATATTTAATCAAAGCTGGACGCAAAAAAGCGAAACGGGAAACAATCACGAACAGAAATGCAAACACTCAATTATTCCACACAGAATATTTACACATATAATAAATGCTACACGTGCAATGCCAGCACGAAATGAAATGCGTCCAAAATTCCACCCCTGAGCCAAAATCATCTCCCTTCGGATACAGTCAGTCGCTCGTCAATTTTTATTTCATTTTGATCCGTATGAACGACTCAACGGTGAAAAAGAGTTCAAAAATATTGACAAGTTGATAACCAAGGCGATGAATAAATGGGCGACTTAAGGTGTCAAAAAAAAGTTGACACATAGCATTGTAAATGCAGCTAACTTATCTGCAGTAGGGAAGACATTCGAGAAGAAAGTATTTGGTAAATTTGTAGCTTAAATTTGTGAATCACAATTTAATGGGTAAGGTCGAATGTCATTCAAACTTGCAAAAATAAATCCTAAGTTAACGCAATACCTCACTCACTCCATAACAGTAACTGAGGCAGGCGAGATGTTGTGGAATGACATCCTAATTTAATGAAATAGACCGATGTCATTTTTTCCTCTAAGTACTAAGAACTCTGGGTAACAAACAAATAGGGACAGGGCCGGATTTTTCAATAGGCCAATTAGGCTGCAACCTAGGGCCTCAAGAACAAAATTGGCCCACTTTCAATTTGTTAGCAGCATTTAAATTACACTACTCTATACATAGTGAACACTCTTACTTACTTTTATAATGTTTGGTACCAATAACAGCATTGCTTACTTAACATATCGATATATATCACAATAATGATGCATTTTATTACCTTTAATTTAATTTACAAGTTATTGATTTTTTCCGCCATCAGTGGAGATCAAGGGAGATATCGCTCCAAAGAGACGCAAAAAATTATCCTGTGATTAAGACTTTGCAAAAGAGTGTAATGGCATAGAAAACCTCATGAATTTCAAATTTTCAATTGTAAAATTTTCCGTTTCTTGTAACATGTAAGCCTATGTAATCAAGCAGTTATTAACTGAATTCAACAGTCAAAATCTTGAATTGTTGCCACCTTTAACGCTTTCATCCCACTGTGTCTGACGATTCTTGCAGTCGGTCTGGTCGCACGCACTGTGGTCTATTTGATGACGTCAGCGACCCCTGGGCTCGGCTGAGACCCCCATCAAGAGTGCGACACGTGTTTCTCCGCACGGCACACATTCCACGGCCGGCCCGCTTGCCTCCCTTCATTTGTTTTTTCCACCCACTCCCAAATCCCTCGCTTAATTTACCTCCCCTCCCACTCCACCAACGCAATTTCAACTTCTTCCTCCATCCCACAGACACAAGCTGCGCCCTCGTCTTTTCTTTTCGCCTTTTCCCACTCCAGCCAACGGCTCAACACCCAAATACCTTCGCCCAGCATGTTCTAGTCACTTTTACCAGGGTGCCAATGTACCTTTCTCTTTCGTTCTCTTAAAGCTTAACTTTTTTCCAGTTTCTATCAGTCTATGGACAACTAATCCCGCGCATCATAAGCAAATATAATACGAATCTCAACTCTACTTTCTAAATCGGTTTTTGTCGAGCTCACTATGCGAAAATTGGTTTAAAAAAGGCCCAAACAGCTGTAGTAATATCTGAAAAAATATGGTGGAATATTACTACAGCTATTTGTGTCTTATTCTACTTCCTAGCGCGGTAGAATAAATCCAACCTCATAACTAGCATATTTATTTTATTTACATGCATAAATATCTTTCCGTATAACCACTTATACTAAATTACATTTGAATACATAAATGATGTATTCTTCAAGTGTTGCAAATCATAATGACTATTTCAGAGCGCGATGGTTTAGTGATTAATATTTGGCTCATTTACGATTGGTCTTGGGTTCAAATCCAGGAGAAATTAATAACGCTCCCAAATAACCCTTGCCGTGCAAGGTGGCGAACAAAGGGTATAGATTCCTGCCCTGAATTTCCAAAATTGCCGCGCCGATATCTTAGTCCAGAAAGAGCAACACCAAACCTATGAAACCCGATTTACTTAGGGAGGACGCAATTTATTAATGAACATTTCAAACAATTCTTCATCTTTCATGACTGAAGTTATGATGTTATCACAAAAAGTTTCAATTAAGCCATAAAAAGCACGAGGCCGATATTACATACATGCGAGTAAGCATCTACTGTAACAATTTTTAAGATGGAGAATATTCCCCTTAAGTTATCTTCATCATGTGTAATGTTCATTTCCTTATGCATGATTGAAGGATTGGCTACCAAGAGCTATGTGCTCACAGTCGCTATGATCAACAGCCACAAACAGTGCAACAATGGACGTGAGCATGAGAACGTTGACGTGCCAACATGTTATTAATTCCACAGCAATTACCATAAAATTTAACAAAATACCTTTAAAAATGTGTACAATAGTCTGAAAGAAACGTGTTTTTCCCAAAAATTACATTACCTATAGCATTCAAATCAGCCGAGTCGCATCATTCTCGTGTATTAAAGCGATTGCATGTGTTGAAGTCAGCTAGGAAGACTCTTTTTGTAAGTCATCGCTTTCGAATTTCCTGCTCCCCGTCCCAAGCGACTTTAGCAGACTAAGACTTCTTGAGCCAACCGTTCCAGGTCCTAATTTCATGATTTATGAAACGGCCTGACTTTGCAGATCACTTTAAAGACCTTTTGAGGAGATTATTCCGGAACTGACGATGCACCTTTCTCAATCGTTAGAATGTATACGCCTGAGGAAAATGCCGCCGAAATTGGAAAACGGACTAGCGCTTATAATACAGAGAAACGTGTCGGAATAAATTTGTAATACAATTATAAAATAATTAAAGATATATTGTGCTCTGATAATGCTTTTGATGAGCAGGAGATCATGAATTATGGTTTATTTTGTAAATTTTATCACAGTAAATCCAGCTCAAGTGTGTTTAGTCGAAGTTAGCTTCTAAAATACCATATCAATCTCACACTCAGCTTATTAGTTCTGAATTATCGGGGTAGGGTGAGGACTCTATATTCGACTAGTTTTTAGAATATGGCCCCTTATACAATTAAATTTTTCGTTAAGAATAGAATTTTGATTATGATTTGTAATTGAATCATTACTCTGGCGATAAAAATTCAGTAAAAACTATGGAATAGAAAATTTTCACCTCCAAATCTCGAAATGCCTTGACATTTTAAGCCTCGAAAGGAGAGAATGTTTCATTAGCATACCAGCGTTACCCAACTGCGAATCCCAGCTATAACTGACACTCCAAACTCCATCGCAATAATTTAGCGCAGGAGGGATTGAGCCACGCATGTATTAGCCTGCCTGCTCCCTAGAGGCCAGTCGCTTGTCTCCACGGCAAACCCTCTAGAGACGACATTCCACCCCCGAAAGAAACAATGGCTCGCAATCGAGTGACTCTCGTCCTCGATACGACTCCTAACATAAGTACCCTTACCCTGGTTTCCTAGGCGACCAAGGACACTCTTTTCCCAGAGGGCCTTCTCCAGGAATAAAGTGGCATTAAAGCCATTTAGAAGAGCGAATCATAATCTTAGAAGTAAATTTTATGCTCATCCAATTTCACCGAAAATATCCCCCTTTAAAAGGGTTATTCCCGCACAAGGGACCTAAGGTACACAAGTTATTACCAGAGAATTTTAAGGCAAACAATTATATATAAAATAATTTTCTCAAATTGGCATCTGAATGGCTACTAACTCAGCCAAGTATCAAGAATTTGACTTTATGGAATGAATTTTAGTATATATCAACTGTATTCACATTCTCTTAATAGTAAAAGAGTATAGTAAAATTATTTCTTAAGTAATGATTATTATTCCTCTAAAAAATAAGCAGCTATGAATTCTGGAAGGTAGTCATAATTTTTTTTCTGACAGGCTGCCTTGCCTTACCCTTGGGTAAGATAAGGTAGCGTACCTTACCCTTGTCGCGGTTGAAAGCCTTGCACGTTCCTATGACCCTTACTGGCGGGATTAATTCTCAATTATTCCCGGTAGGGCCACCCATGCCAGATGGGTCGAAGGGTAGGAGCCATACGAAAGGCTGTCCTTTTGATGGTGTCACGCATAAAACACTATTGGAATGGAAGTGGGAAACCCCACCAACTATCTCTTCCCTGATAACATGGAGTTTGATCGAATGAGCGGATGGAATCGTGGGACCCAGCCTTTAAGGGCGGGTGTCGTAGGTGGCAGCGAGGTCGGCAAGGTCCTCGGGGTCCTAATCATGCGAAATCCTTGCAGAGACATATCATCATCATCTTTTTCAGCAGTAGCTTAAAAGGATGAGGATAAGAAGACAAAGAGAATGGAGAAGAAGGCAGGGACGTGGAATGTAAGGACAATGATGAGGGAGGGTAAACTAGAAAATATAAAGAGGGAATACAGGAAGGGAGAGTAGATATCTTGAATGTATCCGAAGTTAGGTGGAAGGGCAGTGGGGACTACTACAGGGGACGGGTACAGGGTACTTGATAGAGGTGGTGAGGAAAGTCAACGAGGGGTAGCTTTTGTATTACACGGGAAAATGGGTAAGCGTGTGGTAGGCGATCAGGTAAGCGATAGAATTCTTGTGGTGGAAATTGAGGCACGACCCACCACCCTTGTGGTGGTTCAAGTGTACATGCCCACAAGCAATCGTAGGGAAGAAGAAGTAGTTGATGTGTATGAACAGCTCGAGGAAATAACTAGAGACACACCGGGTTAGAAAAATCTGGTAGTGATGAGGGACCGGAACGCCTCAGTCGGGGAAGGGAGGCATGGACACGAAATAGGAGAATTTGGACAAGCAATCCGGAACGACATGGGAGAGAAAGCCGCAGAACTTAGCAGGAGAGACAAATTATTCATCACAAACACGTGGTTCAATAATCATTGCCATCATACATGCAAAAGTCCAGTGGCGATATCAGGTAGACTACATCATGGTAAGACAGAGGTTTAGGAATAATGTGAAAATTTGGCGCAGCTTGCGTGAAGCTGCGCGTGGCGAAGGGGACTATTAGGAGAGAATATGAGGAACTAGTGGACATTAGTACACGGGAGATTGGAAGTACACAGACTGTAGAGGAAAATTTTAGGTACTTTGGATTCAATTGGCTATCGTGTCGCGATTGTACCACTGTTTATGTACCACTGTGTGTCATGAGGTAACGGGAAGGTTAGAAGTGAGAGAAGCAGACGAAGCGAAATAACGAAAAGAACTAAAAAAGAAACAAGAGACAGAACGGAGAGAAGATGAGGGAAGCAAAATGATAAGGTGGTTTTGATTGATGACCCAAAAGCGTGCGACGGAGCAAAAGACGGACTAAAAGAGAAAAAATGGACTCCGCTTGGATAATGCTGGGAAAATTAATCATTTCCAAAAAAATTATATGGGGTACAGGTGACGCGGTAAAATAAAATAGGTGGTTCCGAAGCACAATAATAACGTATACTTTTTGTGCATGCTAAATTCAAATGAAAACTCGAGCTAATGATCCAGCATTTTAAGAAAAGCTACGCCTTTTGTTGGTAACCATAAGAACGGTGGGACTTGGTCAAACTCCTTCAACGGCGAAGGATATCCAACTGATCCCTTCCGACAAGAGTGGTGTCCGAAAAGCGCGTCTCAGAATTCAATCAAACTTTGTCGTGTCACAGCCTATCGGAAGCTGTCCCCGAATCACCCCCCATTCGGCATTATGTGACCAATAGTTTAAACAAAAAATAAATTAAGACTATACACGTGGTTGTACATATGACTCCATATGTGTGCGATTCCAGGACAGCTCCCGATGGACTATAAAACAATAAAGTTTGTTTGAATCCTGAGACCCAATTTTCCGTACTCCCATTGTGAGTTAGCTCATACATGCTGTAAGAACGCACCGAGTACAAATCAATTTTTTACGGTAAAATTCCACAAAGGAGATCCTAGGACTTTTCAAGAGAGAGAAGCAAATGTTCCTCTCCTCCCTTGAGATAGAAGGGCTTAGTCACATAGGAAATTAGAGCAAAATGTCCCCCGGAAGATCCAACTACTCATTATATATTTACTTCTAATTTCTTTCTTATTTTCTCAAAATGGGTGACATATCGCAATCCTGATGTTGATGCTCGCTCAAAGCCCTCGTTTCATTAAGCTCAAGCATAAATTGTTTCGGACAATTTTTATCACACATTTATGTCCAACCTTAATTATTTCATTAAATAAAAGTTCTAAAACTATGGATACTCAGGAAAACCCGTTTTAATGGTAACTACTAAATTGTACAGAAGCACAAAATTTAGTAACTCAAAGACTCATTGTCTTCGAATGGAATTCATCTATAATCGAAAAATCATTAAATTGACCCCGCAGGTCGTTCTTGTGTTCAAAGCTAGTTCGAGCAGACAACAGCTCCAGGAACCTAATCCATGACTGAATTTTGCTGTTAAAAATCGCTCTGAGGCCATGATTTTTAAAATTCCGAGAATATTTATTACAAAAAATTCAATAAATATTTTTATTTATAATACTTAGAAAACTGAGAAGAGGTGCCTGGAGATGTAAAGGCAAAAAGCAACGCATAATATGCAAAGCGGAAAATCTGTATCCGTCGAATTGATGCGCAAAATATTCGACGGAAATGCCAAGACTGAGGATAAAAATAAAATGGAATCGCAGCCACAAAGCGAGCGACGTAGTATTCCATTAAAAGACCAACGAACGCATCAATGTTATCCGAGATTTCAAACATAAACGGAACGAATAAAATGTCGTCCGTTCATGGCGATACCAGAACGAAAGTGGAAGATAGCAACCCATTCAAAGGAAAAAAATGCCGATTTTTCGAATTAAAGCTGTCCTCTTGCCGCTGCATTTTTTTTTTAACTGCTGAGCTTCCATCGCGAAAAATAATTGCTCTCAGAGTGATTTAATACCTTTAACCGTTTATTTTTTCTAGATTAACCCTAATGAAGGACTCCATTGTATGCGTCTATTATGGTGCACATTATTTTTCATTTTAGTGTTAGCGAATTGCAATTTATAAGCATTTGTCGATTCATAGATTATGACAGAATATTTACAGCTTTAAAAAGTTGTCATTAAAAAGCAGTAAGTGTGTCATTCAATAATTAACGTAGAACATCTACATTTTAGGAATGCTAGTACCATTCACAGTGAAAATTGGCGCGACAATTTCAATGTGCCTAATTTCACCGCACTTTCGTCAATAAGATGATGTAATCATTTTGAGATGTACCCCACGTATTTACGTTCGAGGTTGCTGAGTGCCTACTGAACATGCGAAAACTAGCACTATCTAAAAGGATAAATAGTAAGAACTATTATTCTGGGAGGTGAGGAATTTTTTCCAAAATTCTCTCAAGCGAGTCTTTTATGAGAAACATCTTCCTATAGTTAAATTATCCTTCTTGATAGGAATAGGAATAGGGTGGTTTCCTTTTATTTTTTTATTGCCTAAATTGAAAGATTATTACTCCTGGAGTACGTATTTCACGCTTTTAGATTTTTAAATGACGAAATCTATTTTTCGCGATTAAATGAAAAGTGAAAATTTTCAAGCGCGCGAAAACGCGACGGCTAAGTATTAATGCTGAGAAAACACCGTGTGACGTCGTTCTGGTTCCCGCTGCCGCAAGTGAGGTGACCTTGGGGCGAGGCTTTGAGCGCTGATACAACGCAGGATGCTGGCAGGTAGCAGAGTACCCTGCTAGCTGGTAGCGCTTGGCTTAAATAAGGATTATTAATGCCTTATCAAACGAAGAAAACTTTCCGACCTTAGGCAGTTTTAATAGGTGATTACTAAGACATGTTGCCCTGAGCTCTGCGCCTCATGCGTGAATTGGTAATCTCAGACGATGTAAAACTCCTATCTACTCGTATAGAAACTAGGTCTCTGTGACGTCACGTGGAATGGCATCGCATGGGCGCCAATCTGACCTTTTTCAAATGAGGATAAAGTTGACCAACTGCCATTCGTCTAAACCGGTATTTCTAAAACCAAATAATTAGTATATTATGAATACACTAATGGTGGGTAACGAATCACAATCAATGCCTTTCGTTTTCTTTGATGGAGGAAACTACCCTATTCCTCTCAAATGTAGATATAAAAGTTTTCACAAAGAACTTTACATCATCAATGAACACATTTCCAATCCAGCAATTGTGGTGAGTAGCAACTCTCATTGTTATCAAAGAGAATTCAAAAATGATAACAAAAAGCAAATGCTCCATTGAGAATTCCTATTTATGTACCTAAAAATGTACATTTGACGGGAAATACGAGGTAACTTGAATTATCATCGATATCATGTCTTTCCGAAACTACAATTTCCGAACATAAGTACAGCAAAACAATGAAAACGGTAATAGGTCAATAAAAATAAGAATAAAAAATATAAGACATTTTCAACGAAAAATAATTTCGCCTCTATTAAAAATTACAATTTATAAAAGCTTTGGCTTATAAAATGGCAATATTAAAACACATCATAATGAAATGCAACATCCTTTCAACAAAATAAATTGAAGGTTTATAAAATCTTCTAACTCAACTGGAAGGAATCAAAACATTGCGTATGGTTTCATGGAAGTTAAATAATCAATCATTCAAATTATCTTCAAGAGGTTTTCTGAGGTCGTACACCGGGCCAATGCATCTATTCGGGCTGAAGTTTTGATCATCGAGTCAAGGATGGAAACGGCACGACGTGTCTATCGGCCGACAAGTTGTCCAATTGGACACTTTGGCCCGGTGGACGGCCCGAAAAAATCTCTTGAATCAGACGCACCTATGTATTTCTTCCCTTAAACATCCTCGTTAGCCTGTTCTATGTATTCGCGATTTTTTCTTTTGCGTTACGACCAGAAGTGCAGGAAAACATGAGAAAATTTTCATCCCATTAATGGCATATTCAAGATACCTCTGCTATCTCAAACTATCTCTGTGACAATGTTTTCAAGCCTAGCGGTATTGTCTAGAAATAAACGACTTCATCGAAGCATTATTTAAAATTCGAGGAAATGGAGAAAAAATTCTGCCTCATTCGCACACTTAGTATGCATCATAAAACCACGAATGGCTCATCAAGAGAATTATCTAATTGATGAAAACTGAACAAACAGGAAAATTGAAATTATTACAAACATTAGAGAGGGAATGGCAATGCAGCTCCAAATATTTCTACGTTCTGAGTTTAAATATTGAATAATCAATTTGATGATTTTAGTCAGCGTTTTGAAACAGTGTTAAGTATTCTGAGAGAATTCATAAACCGACGCGGAATAATATTTTAGAAACTGATATTCACTATCAGAAAAAATGAGCACACTCATTTATTTCTCTCTTCAATTTCATCTCTTTACAATTTCAGCATCCAACATCCTTCATTACATAATCTCTACTTATACATTTTCCCAAGTTTGAATGTCAAAAGCCTCCAAAATATACGCAAGAATTTTTTCTCTTTTCCAAACGATATGTTTCATCTCTTCCTATACTTCAATTTTTCAAAAATCATACGAATACGCTTCAAGTATTAAATAACCCAAATTCAAAGCTAAAAAATTTAGCGACGTCAAAGATTCAACACCAACCCGTACTCAAATATATCGCGCATATGTAATGCATTCGAAATTGCACGAGTTAAAAAACATTACCGCGCCACTTCTCCATTGTGGAAAAATTTGTGACGAAGTGGTGAAGATGACATATTTGCTGCGCGTTTTTCTCCCAGATAAAATCTCACACAATGGTAAAGTTACGAGATGCCACTAGTGGTTTTCATTCTGAAAGGCCACGAGGACGGGCATTTATAATGCGCAGTGGTCAAGAAACTTCACCTCCCGTAATGATAATCTCTCATGATCCCATTTCTACAAACGTTTAACGCTGTCGCACAGTGCACGAAGCGTTTCAGAGCGATAAAAAAAATATTCATCATCAACTCAATGCGGGAAATAATGCACTTAAAAAACACTTCCGTGGCTGGATACACCGCGTTCGTTGAAAAAAATATAATATATGATAATAATCAGATTTTCCCAGAGGCGTTGGAAAAATCTCGCGCTTAGCCTCCCCCATTCAGCATTCAACCCCAACCGTCAAAAGCCAACGAATCTCCGCATTTTCATCCAAAAAAAAAGTATGAAACGACTCGAAGGAAGAGAAAAACGCGAAACTCCACACAAATGCACTCGCGAGAAAAATATCACGCGGGTAAACATTTACATGGCTGCAATGGCTGGTTTGTTTCCCTCCCCCCCCCCCCCCCCCCCCCCGTACCCGTTCCTTTTTAAGGGGGGGAGTTGGCGACCCAAACCCCATCTAGCGAGCGAAACGCGCAAACAGAATGATTCGCACGCCCCCTTAAACCAAGCGCCCGGCGAACAACACGCCCGCACGCCACTACATCATCCTTCGACACTTTTTTCTTTTTCTCTTGGTGGTATATAATTAGAGCGTCTCCATGGCAACGAAGAGGATGGTTGAAGGGTGCCGGTGAGGGGTTATGGGAGGGGTGGAAGGAAGGTGCGCTGGAATTCTCCGTGGGCAAGCACGGAGTTATGAAAAAAAAATATATGTATGGTGGATCTCGCGACAGGAGAATGAAGAATAGTTTCCAACAAGGATCTGTGTGGAGACGACACGTAGGTAGTCACTAAAGCAGGAGGAAATTTCTGCAGACGGTTGGCTTGGGAAGCAGTGGGATGCGAGTCGAACAGACCAGAAAGAGAATCAAGAATATACCGAAATTCTCTGTTCTCGGGGTAGGACGAGGGAGGATGGGCTACGGTTTGCTAAACACGCAAACAAAAGCATTCGCCGAGGAAACAAATCAACTACAGCTACGTTTGGATTCCACTTTTATGAACTTCCGTAGACAACTGCCGTGTTTTATGAGGGCAAACATTAGGTCTGCTCGTTGTTTGCTGAAAAATAATGGCAAAACAATAATATTCGCTTTATGACGTCAAAATGTCACTTTATCCGTAGTGCTACAGATGAATGGAGAATGTTATAAACTTTAAAATTTTAATGTTAAGTTAGATGAAATATCTATATTTACGAGGTCCGTTATTTTTCAAGCTCTGATGGATCATGAACAGAAGAAGAAGATATTGATTGAACATTATTTCATGGCTACTTATTGAGCACGTTTGTGGTGTACTTTCGACATAATCGCCTCGGCGATTGAGGAATTGGTCGTGCCTGCGGACAACCTTTACTACACCTTCTTCATAGGATGCTGCCGCCAATTACTTCCTTTGAATTTTTCTATTGTTCCGCCGGTCATTACCGTATGAAAATGCCTCGCTCCTTGCCAAATGTTCATTTCATCGTAAAGATGCAAGTCACACAGCACTAGGCCGACATTGCACGCCTGGTGATCAAAAATGTCACATTGCTATTGCTTAAGGAGCAGTTTGCTGCATCAGCGCTGAAATGACGGGCGTTTTCATGGGTGAGAACATTTCCAGAGGTCAGCGTGTCTCTTCTTTAGTTTTGAATGGGAATGGAAGTAATGTTTCACACGGAGCAGCTGAATTAAAGCGAAAATTATCTTTTATCGGCATAAAGGTGTCATTGCTGAATCCATTCGGCGAGTTTTATGGCTGTCGCTCCGCTGTGCTCACTTTGCGGGAGAATCAATTGAGGCAGTGTTGTAAATTAGATTGCTACAAACCTTAAAGGAACAACTTACGGCCAGAAATGACTTGAACGCATGGTGCAGACGATGCGCAGTTGCCCTATCTGCGCAGTACCCGCGTAGCACGGAGGCCAAAAAGGAGTGAAAAGAAGGTGCGTAACAGAAACTGAGGTAATTGGTGACATCTACATAATATCCCGCAAGCCGCCTTAAAGGCGTGTGGCAGGGGGTGTTAGGACACCAGCCATATACACAAAAAAATAAAGTGCTCTAACGAAGTTGGGACTAGCGTTTATTAAATTCCTTTATGGTTCGGGGGAAAAACGAATTCCCACATCTATCCGTTCGACAAAACATTTCTCTTAATTTATCGCATCAATAGGACCTGGAAATATAGTATGGCCCTAATATTATGTTCTCTGTGTCGCTCTTACAGATATCCATTCTCAATTGTTCAAGCAATCTAAGCCTAGCGCGCAGCCTCCGAGTCTCCAACGGCTCCCAGCCTAATTCGCTTAAAATCTGATGATTTAAGATGTATATGGCATAATTAAATGCCATATCACGTGTATTTTGATCGGTAACGATGGCCCTAAAATCCCTAGCCATATGCCAAATGAATTTTGGAGTATGGTGGTCTGGTGAACAAAGTGAATGTAGCTGCTGATTTAAAGGTCCCGAATTCAAATCTAGGGTGAAGCCTCCAGACATCCCAAATATAGATCCTCAGAGAACGAGTTTGCGAAAGGAATTAGGGAACTGATCCCGACTGTGAAATATTCGCACGCCTGCGCTGAGCTGAGGAGTGAACTCCACAGTCACTTATTATTCAAACCAATCTTTGGATGGAATCACTGGAGCGATGCCAAATAAGGTAACCTCCGTGGTACAATAAAGGTATACATTCTTGCTCTAAAAATAGAGGTAACGACGGAGTAATTGTAAGCAGTTTTTTTGCAATAACTCTACCGTTTTCAACGTGCATCACGTTAATCTAAAGAGTTGATTCTCTTACTATCTAAAGATGAATGTTCACAAAGTTAACACGTCCAATCATGACTTCATAAATTCATAATGTGACAAAGATTAGCAGCACTGTTGAGAAGTACGAAATTGACCCGCGCGTTCGTTAAAAATTCCGCAGGACAAAGTTGAATAAAAAAAATTGGCAAGGTCGAGGCGGAGAGAGCAGGTATCCGGGTGGGGTCATTGAGGGGCTTGGCCTCGTAACCCAGCAATGCAAAGACAGAAAGAGAGAGAGAGAAAGGAAGAGAGCGAAGGTAATTAAGGAAGGGATGGAGGAATAGGGCAAAGTGACGCAGGAGAGAGGAGTGGAAAAAGGAGGTCCAAGAATGGGTTGCCAAGCGATGAGAGCAATTAAAACAAATGAGCCACTAATGAAAGCAGGCGCCTCAAGACTTCGGCCCCATTGCGATATAAAAGCTGAGGGATGCAGAGCTGAGGGCGTGCCAGCCACGCTTCGCTGCCACCGTGCGATTTTCGTCTAATGCAACGGACGCCTGGGACATTCCAGTGACCTCATTGGAAGATCATCTTGCCCTTGACACACCCGTCTCCGATCATTTGAATTTAATTGGCGATCCACTCTGAGGCTGTTAGTCCGACGCAAAACTAGGTACGTTTCTTTTCCGACTCACCAATACCATACATAAAAGGGGAACTAAATTATCGACGAAAATATTTCATTTGTCGGCATTCTTCACGTGTTCTCCACCGGGTCAGTTTTTCCATAACCGACGTCTCGAAGCTCAACTTGAGTACATTCATAATGGCCTTACTAGGGCTCCTGCACTTTTGCGAGTAAAAACAGCTGAGGTTTCATAATTTTTCACCAGGTTTATAGATTTTGTGGCATCATTTATGGTTTTTTATATGATTATCTACCATATTCGGACCACACTATAACAAAAAATAAATGAAAGTAATAATTAAATAGCGAAAATCAACGGCCCCTAGTCATCACTTCCACAGAGCATCGTAACTTCGGCTTGTGACATAGCTCATATAGTGGAGATACCAAGAACAATTCCTAACAATATGTCACCGGGGAAGCCTATGAACCAAGATTTCATTCATTTGAGTTATTCAGTTTTAGAAAGGTTGTTCTAGTGTAGCGCGGAAAATGCGAAGTGCAACGCTATCTGGGAAAAGGGTCGGCACCCAAGTCTTAAGCAGGGTGCTAAGAGATCGGAATATGAAGTAGCGTCTATATTGATGTGAAGGTGATAAGAAATATCAGCAAGAATTTCTCACACTAACATTGATACTTCCCCGCCTCTCGAGAAATATGGAAAGGATCCAAAATAAAGGAAAGATAGCGATGTATGCAGTGTTTTTACTGGATCGGATACGACATCCATACTTGGTTCCAAATAACTTTGCGGATAAATGGGTGGGGTTAGAGCCAGTGGGAGAGGTAGTGGCTCTTCTTTTACTCCTGGAGACTGTCAGGCGAGAGGAGGACACGGAACGAACACGGCGTTGCCAAATAGGCCCCCCCATGTGATCAACCACGGGTAATTCAAGGCCGATATTTATTATGGGCATTAGCACCTTAGGCATTTAAAAGAAATTGTGTCCTCTGAATAACGTATCTATTGGTTCTGAAGAACTACTTCAATGTTGATTATTTAGGTAGGAATTTTAACAAAAGAAAGCCCCGTTTTCGACCACTTCACATGGCGAAAACAGTTAAAGTACCGTTCAAGGAAAAATTGAGCAATAGTTTAGTAAGAGAAAAAACGAGAAATAATTGTTCACAATTTTGGAGCCTTTAGCGTGGAATGGACGCCATCTAACATTAACATGAAGAACTAAGCATAATCTGCCGCTCAAACTGTAATAACTAAAGTAATAATGCAATAAAAGTTGAATTATTTCTTAGATGCCTCGATGCACTTTCTGGAGTTTCATCCGCAATTTCATACAATACCATGTGATTTTTCATTCAAAATGTCTTCTTCTATAGTTCACAGCCTAAAATATCGAGAAAGGTAAAATCGGTTGGAAAACCTCATTTAATGACTAGGACAATGCGAGTTCCTAAATTATCACGCTTATTTTCGCGTGAATACAAAACTGACCAAACCTACACTGATTATTTCCTAAAATTCCGCAACTGACATATTGATACTGAAAATTCTCGCTCAGTGCTACTAGTAAGGATAATTTATGGCCATTTATTCTATAAACCTTATTCTTAAAGGAGGACACATTTTACGAGGACAATCCTTACTCAGCGGCCCAGGAAAGGGTCGGCCACCACGCTGGAACAGACATCAAGGGAATGACACCATTGATGCATTTAAATCATGAAGTAGTTAATTGTATTGGTTTAGAAATGGAAAAAACGGCTAAGGCCAGAGTATTGATCGTTTAATTTTAGTGTTAAATAGTCCTTTATCAGATCCACAAACGTTTGCATATGAAATGCATCTATATTATTATAACATGCCAAAATATCAGATAAATAATTCATTCCCCGAGATTTTAAGAATTTTTTTCTGCCTTGAAGTTTGTAACATTGACTCCGTAAGGCAAAATCAGATTTTGCGTTCCGGCTATCACTATAGCACCAAAAGACCAAAATCGTAAATTTTGGTTTGAACTCAGCACAAATCATGTTCTTTTCTTACATTTGTGCCATATTCCATCATTGCACAATGTTAATTGCTTAAAATTAGTCATAGAAAATGACTCACGAGTAATGGATATAGGATAAGGTCTGTATTTTTATTAGATCCAGCATTAGCGCTACAGTATGGACTAGTTTTCAGTGTCGGTGGCGCGATTGAGCCCACAAATATTTGTTATAAATATCCGAGCCAACTTATATACACTCAGCCTCCGAAGCACTTCGGTATGATTGAATAGATTCAAAGGAACGGAGGGATTGAATGGAGAAGAATGGGAGAGAGGGCAGCGACCGAAAAGGTGGAAAAATTCGAGAATGAAAACGAAATCGCGGGGGGAATAGTAAAACCTGGGGAAAAGGAGTGGGGAAGTAAAAGAGAATGTGGGGGTGCAACGGAACATGGCGTATCGAGTGGATGAAACGTGGAAAAGCGAAGAGAAATACAAGAGTCGGTATTGTGGCGATTGAGTCATTCAGAACGGGGACAATGGGCATTGATGGCTCCGATACGCCCGCGGGCCAAGTGAAAGCAGCAGCGGGGGGAAAGAGACGCCAAGGAAGAGACGCCAAGGAGCAACAATAAAACGTGAAAAACAGAATTGGAATGAAAGGAAGGAGAGAAAACATAATGTAACATTGGACAACAATGTAACATAATGTAACAATGGACAAATATGTGGTATAATGTAACAATGGACATAATGTTACAACATGTTATGGACAAAAAGTAATGACAAGTTACAAGTATTCTACGTGGTCTTTTGAAAGAATTGTGTGATGCTGCTCTTTGTTGCGTTGCATCTATATTATTTCTCTCGCGACATGCGGCAACATTGAATGATTTTGAAGCATAGCAATGAATATTAGCAACTCGTAAAGAGATATGGAATGCCTACTTCTTGAAATCCTTAGCAAATACATTTGATACACACCACAGATGCATGCAAAACTAGGCGATAATTCGCTCATGATTTATTTGAATTGAATTGAATTGAATTTAATACTCCAAGCTTGAATGTACATTTTTTTTTTAACAGGACAACACAAATGGAGCTTTAGGTATCTCCAATGGTTAAAAAACCAGCATGGGAGCTACCATCTTAAAAAATTAATTTCACGGCAGACCAGAAACAAAAAGAAGTATATATAATTTTTTGAAACATTATCACTATGAAACATATATGTGATACAATAACTTACAATAGGCAAGAATTAAGTATAATATGTGGACAAAACAAAATTAATTTCTTTTTTTCCTCCTTTCACAAAAATATAAAAATAATATATAATAATATTTATATTATTCACAAACATCAAAAAGATCATCCATATCACAATGGGACAACAACCAATCTTTGGCCTTTTTACAAAACTTATTTATACTCTTTAACTCTTTGATCAAACTAGGTAATTTATTAAAAATCTTCGGCCCCAAATAAAGAAATGATCTTTTAAATAAAGAAAGATTAGGCTTAGGAACTAGAAAATTTACCTTCCTGCTCGGTTCCAGAAATAGCTGGAAAACTACCACTTCTCAAAAAAAATAACTTTAAAGTTTTGTAAACAAACATGTACCTTAATGGCAATAACTTAAGACTAACAAATAGGGGGTAAGAAGGCTCAAAACGATTTTTGTTGGCAATTATTCTAATTAACTTTTTTTGAAGTATCACTGCAGGGTTCAATGCCGTTTTGTGGGCACCACCCCAACATATCAAACCGTAACTTAACTTAGTGCCAACCAAAGCGTTGTACAATATAACTTGAAAATGGTAAGGACACTTATGTCGAATAAAATACAGCTTCGATACATAATATCGTAAGACTCTTACTAAATCATTTATATGGTGATACCATTTCAAGTATTTATCAAATATAACTTCTAAATATTTTATGCTGCTGACCTGCTCAATTACTAGACAACTACAGTTCTGCTTTAGGCAGTCTACATTATGGTAATATAATTTAGGATTGAATGCATAGCAGTTGCTAGGATCAAAAAACATAAATTTGGTATTTTCACTTAGTTCAAGCCCATTATAATCAAACCATTTACGTATGAAGTACAAGTCATTTTGAACATCATTTGCAATGCTTATTTGGTCATAACCACTGTAACTTAATGCGACATCATCAGCAAAAGCTGTCAAAAGACCATTAAATTTAAAACTACATAAATCATTTATATACATTAGGAATAATATTGGTCCTAGTACAGAACCCTGAGGCACACCAGTGTCCACTATTTTAAATTCACTGTACTTTAGGCCCACTCTAACACACTGAGTACGTTCAGACAAATAGGATTTAAACCAATTTGATGTTACACCACGGATACCAGCATCGTGCATCTTTTGTAATAGAATGCCATGGTCCAGCGCATCAAATGCTTTCTTTATATCAATAAATAATCCTCCAGTGCGTCTATTATCATTTAATTCGTTGTATATATTAGTCATAAATTTTGTCAAGGCATCTTCAGTTCCCATATTACGTCTAAACCCGTACTGATTAATACTAAAATAGTTGCCCGAATTAAGAAAGGTAAGCAGCCGGTGCTTAACTAACTTTTCCAAGACTTTTGAGAAGGTTGAAAGCATTGAAATTGGCCGACAGTTTTGGATTTTTGTTCGATCACCTTTTTTAAAAAGGGGTATCGTAACTGCTTTTTTAAATATGATTTGAAATTCGCCTGAGGTTAAACTTAAATTATATGCATGAGTAAGTACAGGAGCTATATCATGAATAATCAATTTTAAAACATTGCTATTTATTCCATCAAAGCCACATGATGAATTAGAGCGAAGAGAATTTACCAAGTTAATTATTTCCCTTGGGACAATAGGATCGAAATAGAACGAGTCACAACGACTTTTGGAAAAACATGGATCTTTCATTGGAATACTTTTTCGTGCTTGTTGCCTGATTTTTGCTGATTCAAAAACACTAATAAAATAATTATTAAATTCCTTGGCCAATGTCATGTCGTCCGTTATTACTTTATTATCTATAAGAAGCGACAATAATTTTTTTCCAGATGCCTCTTCACCAGACAACTCTTTAAATAATTTCCATTGTTCTATGGAATTATTACGTAATTTTTCGAATTGATTCATGTAATAAATCTCTGAAGTCTGTCTCAAGTTCTTTCGCAAACTATTTTTACTTTTAATGTATTCATTCCTTAAACTAACGTTACTTGGATGACGCCTACTTTTGTTAAATAAATAATTTTTTCTGGCAATCTGTGCTAACAGGCTATTTGTCATCCAGGGCTGTAATTTTTTGGAGTCTTTAGTAGTGCTGTAAGAAAATCTTGAAAATTCTAAACAAGAAGTAAGCTTCTCAATAATCAATTCGAAAGCTTTGGAAGCGTTATTTTCATTAAACACCACAGTCCAATCTACTCCTGCTACACAATGTTTTAGATAATTGTAATTTATACCATACTTAAGGGGCTCACTCTCACAACCACCTCTGTTTTGACTATGATAATGAACAGGAGCAATAGAAAACACAGTCATAGAATGATCACTTATATCTAGGTGGAGTACTTCAGTGAGTAATTGAAATTTATACATATTCGCAATTCTGGCAAACACATGATCTAAACAAGTCGAAGATGATCTTGTTATTCTTGTTGGAAGTTTCAGCAGACATTGTAAACCTTGGGAGCACATTAAATTAATATAATCATTAGAAACCTGATTATTATCTAAAATATTTATGTTAATATCACCAACAATAACCAGGTTACCACTAACTTTGTGAAAGACCCCTTGTATTTCATTTAAGAAATGATTAGGCTGAATACCGTGATGCCTATATAGACATAACAAGTAAAAATTAATAAAGCCAAAGTGTAAAGTCAACAATACACAATCAGCAGAAGATATTGTGACTGAAATTGAATTACAAGGAATTTCTTCAAGTACATACACAAGGAGACCTTTGGCTCTACTGTAATCAGTGCATTTAGCAAACATTTTAAAACCACTTATTTTGTATAGACTTAACTCACTTTCGCTAATCCATATTTCAGTAAGTACAATAAAAGTAGGTTTAAACATTAACTGAGATAAATTGATTAAGAACACATCAAAGTTCCTTCTCATACTACGTATGTTTTGGTGAATTATTTTCACTTCTTTCACTATACTAAGGCTATGAATATTTTGAGCGTTAGAGAGAGCGTTAGTGCTACAATTAAGATTACTATTTATGGAAGACATTGTATTATAAATTATTTATATCATTCATGCACGTGAGTACAAATACCGGTTCTTTTTCTGCTTTTCTCATCAGAATTTTCCCGTCACGTATCCAAAGATATTTATAGTTTTTTTCTTTCTTCACAGCCTTCGCTGCATTCAGAACTCGCCTTCTGCTCGCACAAAGCGCCTCGTTTACGTATATCGGTGAGGAAGGGCCCTGAAGGTTAAGATGTCCAGTGGCGAAATCTCTCTTCACTCTTCTTTTGGCCACGAGGTCGTCCTTGAGCTGTTTGCGGACGAATTTCACATGAATTCCTCCGTTTCCACTTCCTCCTTTGAAGCGATAACAATAATCAATGTCACTCGCTTCCAGTTTTACCCCTAAGCCAACTCCAATTCGACACACAACACTCGTCAAATAATCATTAGAGTTTAGGGGGTATCCATGCAGCTCAATGGAATGAGAGAGCATACGCTGTTCTTGATCATTGCACTGGTTTTCAAGAGCCGCGATTTGTTTCTTCAAGTTAATATTTTCCTGTAGCTATCTATTTTTTCAAAACACTCATCTACTCTCTTACCATGGGCGTTAATAGACGAGGAAAGGTCTTCGATCCTTTCATGCAACTTATTTAACGAGTCACCTAAATTACACTCTGTTTCTTTAAGCTCAGATTTGATCTCTTTAAGTAATCGGTGAAATAAATCCGTGGAGTCACTCAGAGGGGCACTTTTGGGTGTTGCACTAGAGGGCTCAGAGTTCATGCTTGACCTGCGAGACACTCGGCAATGGTGGCACCTCCAAACTTGTTTGCTTGTGATGATACCTTCTATATCTTCTTTAGAAAGAGGGGTATCCAAGCAATTACCATGAAACTTGAATTGGCAATCCACACATGACAAACAAACTGAACTACGTATAGATTTTTCACACAACTTGCACGAGTTCATGTTGGTAGCAGATATACTTCCACAACGTGCACACATTCACCAATACATGGCCTTGCCTCTAGCTCGGAGCGGGAAATACGTCCGAACGCGCCGGAGGTCTAACCCTGACTGTTTAAATGTTGATATGGGCAGAGATCAAAAATTTAAAGCGAAAAGTTGATTTTATTAAAAAAATGACTAATTAAATTTAAAGTTTAAGAAAGTAACTTTTACGTAATATTAAAGGTCATTTTTTTCAGTTACTCATTATATAATCGTAAGGTAATCTCAAATATCTTTTTTTCGCAATTACGATAAAAATAAATGCTAATTTTAATTTCAAGAATTATTTATTTAACTTAATAAGTGGTGAAGAAAAGAAGTCCTGCAGCATTAAACGTCCTTCCATGTGGTGATGATGAAGGAATTACACTCGATGACAACATTTCTGATCTTGCTTGAAAGTTTAACAACAGTGTCACACACGTCAAAACATCTTAACCTACGTGTATTCTCGTCTGAGGGTGAGTTTCAAAACTTTCAATCCACTCAACACCGCTTTTGTTTCGTCTGGGATTTTCCGGAATTGCATTCTAACACAACTACCGTGCCACATAGATTGCATCCTAACATACCGTTTTACATTTCGAACGTAGGTTTTCGCAGCGAGAGGCATCTTTGCTAACGGCTTCCGGGTGCAGCTTCGTGTAGCGCTTTGTCGTGCAAGCTTTCGCGACCGTTACAGAGCCTGATGATGCGCCCTGTAACGGTCGCGAAAGCTTGCACGACAAAGCGCTACACGCAGCTGCACCCGGAAGCCGTTAGCAACGATACCGTTTTACATTCCCTTTTTTCTATTGGTCAAACCTGTAGCCCAGATTAGAACAGATTGACACACCAAAACTTGGCAAATAAGATAAACCGTACTAAGTTTTGAATCAGATAGTGTAAATTTATAGTTAACATTAAGTTAAAGATAAACTTTTACATTAAGTAACGATTTAATTAAATAGGGGAAAACGTTTTAAACGTTTAATTATAACCGATTTGTTTTTAAATCTTTAATCCCAGCTATGGTTGATCGTACATGTCATTAGACATAGCTGTGACTGTAGGAACATTTATAATTGAAAAGTTGAAGCATGTTTCCAGAGGAAGGTCTACAGATAAGCAGATAGAATAGATGAAGAAGGGCACCATGAAAAAGACATGAAAGAACTAAAGGACCAATAGAGTCCATCTATTTCCTATTGTGAAAACATTTTATGAGATATTTTTTATTCTTCATTGTATATTTTTTTAGAAAATTTCTTAATAGAAAAATTAAATATAATTAATATGTGAAGCATAAGTTCAGGGCGTGCGGCAATATTTACAGCAGATAATACCACAATGAATAGTAGTTTAATAAGAGTAAAAATGTCACCAGATTATGCTGGGGATGACGAAAAGATTCGAAAAGCTGTATAAATGGATTTGGGAACGAGGGAACTTCTTTCCATTAGAAAATAAGGATGGGGTAATAAATAAAGCGTCAAATGGATAATGTGAGGGAAATAAAAAGGAAGAGAAGGAAATCGAGGCACAATAATAAAACATAAATTCTTTACTCTATTACACATTCTTTCTGGAGAATTAATGGTCCCGGATGCAATTCTTTCTGTCTGCTTCTTTCTTTTTTGCACCGCTCCAGGAAATGGAATGAAGCAGAATTTTCAACTCAATAATCCTTAAAAGTGCGACGCGGCCCAGAGAAAGTAACTTCCTACGACCTAACCTGAGTGAGTAACATCCGCACGTCTAAGAATAGGAACGGGGTGAGATCCATTCTCATATAAAAGTGAACCTTCGGGTCAATAGCTGAGTCTGAGATAGGTAAAATAATTGAACATTTTTTCCAGAAAATACGAATGTTCTAAGTGACCATCGATGGACGAAGCAAGAATTCAATTTAGTGTTAAATAGACCATGCAAAGAGAGCACACCGCAAAAAGAGAATTCCTTTTGGAGCTGAAAATCAAAGCTTTGAAGTTACATTTGAAGTACGTTTCTTTGTCCTCTTCGGTCCCGGGACATGTCTACCATTATTTTTGGCCTGCATTAGATGTTTAATTAGATGCTCAGTGAGGTTAATTAGATGTTAATAAACAATATTAGCGATTACTTTGAGTCTATCTTCTGTACGATGCTGTCATCTTCCAGGAGGCACTGAACTAGTCACAGTAACGATATTTCACTTAGCCAAGCAGTAAAAATTCAAACGTCGCAGTACTGTATATAACACGCCAAGACCGAGGTATCAAGGCGATGAAGCAGTGGAGACGAGAACAGCAGTGGAGAACTCAAGATTGGAAGCATTGAAAGTGAGGATTTTCAGAATATTGATTATGATTAAATTGATATCGTGTCAGCATTGCAAATTTATGAGAAGAGTAGTAGAGAAATCTGCCTTTTGTAAAACTGGAGTAGAAGATAAATAGTAGCAATTAAATCGGCCGCATCATGATATACGAGGGAGGGTCAAACGAAAATGTTTTACGAAGGGCAGGAGTAGAAGGAGAGAAGGTAAGAGGCAGACCAGCAATGAGATATGTGGAGCAGTTGATGAAGGTTGCAAAGTAGAAGGATCATGAAGGGTGTGAAAAGATTGGATGAAGCGGGAATTGAGTGGCGAGGTGAATCAATCCGATCAAAATATTGATTAATTTTAATCACGATGATTTTTGTAATTTTCTCATTCGCGAACAATCGGCCAGAGGATGTAAGAGGTGAGGAAGTCGGGGGCAAGCGGGCGTTGAGGAAGGAAGGAAGGAAGGGGAGGGAGGGGGATGGGGGAGATAGGATGGGATAAGAAAGGGGTGTGTCTGGGAGCAGCAGCAGCGGCAGCAGCGCCCTCTCTCGCGATAACCGCCAATGTGTGCACCCGCCACGAGTTGAGACTGCGGGCCGCACCGCGGCGCCACCGGAGAGCTTTAAGCGATCGATTCTCCTCGAGCCGAATGGAATGGATGCAAGGAAAAGAGAGAAAGGGAGAAGGGATTGAGGAAGAAGGAGAAAGAAAAGGAGAGGACGAGGAGGATGCTCTCGAAGTAAACAATAAACGGCGATGGGGCTAAATCCGGCCCCGAAGGAATTCTAGGGTCCACATAAAACACACGCAGAAGCAGGAAAGACCGATTGACAAGCTTGAATAGGAGACCTTTGATTGACTTCCGAAATGATGGGGCTGTATATTTGCGCAGTGAATAGAAAAATTTGCGATAGGTAAAAAAGCAATAGGCAAATTGGAAATGGGAAAAACTGCACACAGGCACTCTGGTAGAATACGGAAGCATCACCTGGAAGTCCAAGGGAACTGGAGGCCAATTAGGAGTCGCAGAGAGAGCAACCGCGCTTAACCACCTTACATTGTATGCTGACCAGGCGCAACGAACGGTAGGAAATCGGGTTCTTAAATCCCTGAGGAAGATTGGTGGATCGGTCATCGAAACGTTGGAAAGAGATAGGGAAAATCTTGTCCTGTGTAAAATTCGATAAATCTTCACTGTCATCAAATAAAATAAATAGTTTATCGCGAGTGTGGGATGCAGAGGAGAGGGAACACTCTAGAAGTAAACTAGGGCGGTTCGCATTAATCGCCATGAGAAAAAAATCCCCAGAACCCGGAATCCGCTGCTAAGGCCACTACGCTATCCAGGTTGACTAGCTTTAAAAGGAGACCCATTAGTTGGCTTCCGATATGACGGTGGGTAATGCGAATGGGCACAACTACAGTTGAAGTACAGATAAAGTTCCCCCAATGATCATCTCAGCGAATGGCATGATTTTTGACATGATTTTGGGCCTAAGCATTTGAAATCATCCTGTAGGCTATGAGGCTAATGTAAAACGGCCGAACTTATCTGAAAAATGCTGTAGGCATGCAATATATATCATTCACACAAAACCACTTCCTTTATCAAAAGTATGCGCTGCAAAGAAAATAATAATATTATTTTTTTAAATAATTACATTATTGATAAGTTTATGCGGCAAACTTCATGGAGAGAAACTTCAATTTTTTTTAAATCGTCTATTTTTCGAACATTTCCCATTTTTTATGCAAGTTTTAACAATGTCCTGTTGAGTTAAAACTTATCCAATACCATCATTAGATAATTTTCCATTTTTTGGTGGGTAATCCCGAAGATATTATGAAAAAGATTTTAATTCACGACCATCCTACCACCACTATTTGGTGGACAATTTTTACTAGCAATATTTCTAAAAATAATTAGCAAAAACTGCACATTTATGGCGGATTTAGCTTCCTGGCTGCAGTAAAAATAATCTCTCAAACAATGTGGGCGAAGGTGTAACGATGTTGTGTTGAGAATCGGAATTGGATATTTTATTCGGAGGAGACCAATAAGAAACTCAATCGACTAAAAAGCCCCACAAAATGATCAAATGGTATCAAAATATGTTAGAGGAATAGAAGATTTATAGTGTACGTATTATATGATTGAGCATTCCGTAACGATTAAAATTCAATCAAAAAAGCATTCGACGGTATAAAGTTAGCATAAATATGAATAAGCATTTTGTTCAAAGATAATTCGGCAATAATTTCCAGGGATCTGCAACAAACCAAATCTCAAGAAAAATAATTCACTCCCACCAAGACTTTCGACATTCTCCGCGACGGGTCCCTCAAACTCATCGTAGCGCAAATAAATTAATGGTAAAAATGTGATGTCAATATTTCCCGGCGGATTATTTGGTTGAAATCCCCTCAGGATATTTTAACTGACGGTTTTTATGAAATGAAACCGATTCACTCCCCCAGATGAAATGCACGAGTGGTTTGTAGAAAAGCTAGTTTTATATAATAACAAAAACAGGTAAAAAAACAGAGAAGATTTTTCCTAAGTTACAATTACTTTGATTGTCACTCGACGTAGACAGGACATACGTCAATGAACGACAATCATCAATGATATTTTAACAATGTTGTGGTTGCCTTAAAAAAGTAACTTACTTCTCCTGAGCTGATTTGAAGATAAAATTATCTGCGGTATATGTTTTGGCGAGGAAATGATAACATGAAAAGACGATATGTTAATACATAAAGGCAGACTGAAACTATAATTGCAACTATAAGTTTATAGCTAAAGTGGGAAAAATAATAATAGCGATAATATTAGTAATAATAGGTTAATACTTCCTATGGAAAGGGAAAAAGGCAATTTTCTTGTGATGGTAATTTTCACAAGGTTCGAAAGTTGGAAGGATTATTGATGGAACGGCAAGCTTTTATTTTAACTTTCTCTGGGCAATATCTTCCGGTATAACGAATGTCTACGATGAATAACTCCGCAAAAACTGGTGAAACTGAATTATATCGGCTAAGAAGCACGAGAAAAATGAAGTCCTCAAGTTAACCCATAAGATCCGGGCTAATACAATTATGGACACGACCTCAGGGGTTCAGCGATGCGCTATATATCTGCTCCCGCTGGGGGAGAGTCAAAAAGTTTAAGTACGGAGTGGAAGTAATTTTTTATACTCACTGGCGTCAAACTTAGTCGTATTCTTCCTCACGGGCAACTTGAGACTTTGGCGATAATTTCAAAACTGCTCGAGCACCCGAAGCGGCATCTTTTACGGCCGTGATTACGTTCCTTCCTCGCGACATACCAAAAGAAGTTATCTTTTCCAAGGTATTGTTGCAGCAACGAAGCAGACGTTTATTCTGGACCCAATTACCTGACAAGCGTAGTACTATGGCAAGGAACAAAAGAAAAGCTTAACTCACTTGACACACTCACTAAAGTTTCTTTTTGTAATCAGAGAAGAGACGCTACCTTGGATGAAACTCTCTGAATACTTATCAGGTGACACCGCGAGGGATTGCGCATTAGGCCGCTTGGTCACATAATAAAACTTTCCATTCATTCACCAATGAAAGCAAATTAAAATACCTCAAACCGGTTAAAAAGCATTTAAATTTGCAATCAATGCATTTGGGTTACAGTTAAAAACAAAAGCACGGAAAATACATTCCACGAATCAAACACTCAATCAGTGATTCAACCCCAAGACAACTTTGGATTGGTGAGGATAGAGCTCACCTCATACTAAGGCACAGTCGTGTGAACCCTCCTAAATTCAGGGTAGGCAGGTCAGCTCCTTTCACTGGGAAACCTCGAACTTCGAGGATTTTGTTTTTGAGTTTCGAAGGCTCCCACCGGGATTGGCAGCCGATTTTTGGATGCTCACTTTTCCATCCCAATGAACTTTGGCGAAATCAATAATATTGTTAATCTCAGAGTAAAATCAAGTAAAATTTAATAGTTCTCATCGCTGATAGTACTTTTCTGAAGTTGGTGAGAAATTGGCTAGAAATTGAATCTTATGAAGGGAGATGGTGTTGAATGTACCATTGTGTGTCATAACGTGAGCGCGAATTACTTTGTAGGAATTTCAGAAGACGGCGAAAAACGCCCTCCTACTGATGGATTTTAGCATTTGTTGTCTATCTAGAAATTTTTCTAAAATTTATACAATAGTAGTACAAAGCGGTTGAGCGTAAAATATGCGTTGAACATTGTGTGTGAAATTGCATGTAATGTAGGCAGCGAAAACTCAGATGATGACTGTGATGCAAAAAAACAATGCCTTACTTCAAACTAGAAAATGGTAAATATCTCATTAGAATTTATAGTAATTTCATGCCATTATAATTAGTTTTTTATGTTTTTATAACATAAAGTTTGTCAAAAGTATCAAATATATGACCGTTGCGTTGTTCATTGATGGTTTGCTTACCTGCGTTTCATTTGTCGGTCTTTTGCGCAACCCGTGTGCTACCGCGCTACTTGACAGCGCGTGCTACTACGGGCTAATAACTTAAAAAAATGCATTCTATGCATCACATCTGTATTTCAGCAGACAATTAGTTTAATATACTACTTAAGAACATCAATTCCGTATGCATTAAAGTAGAATTTTTAGAAAATTGATTTAGGACCCAAAATTGAAAATCAATGCTGGAAATAAATATTCAATGCCTAGTCGAAACTTAACTCATATTTGATGGTAGGCTATATCCTGCAAAATAAATTGTCGTTTTCCCTCGAATATGATGAAATCTGCCAAGAAGTCTGAGTCCATTGCTATTTCTTCGATACTCATGAATGGTTATTTGTAGCCACTAATTTATTTAAGTTTCATCGGAAGAATTTGAGTGCATTTTATCGGTTATTGCCCTGAAAGGAAGGGTATCCTGCAAACAGGAAATTTGCAAAATTTGTTGCGTAAATAATGATAATCGACGAGCAATTACATTAAAGTAAGAGAGGGACTTATTTATATCATCATTTACACGAGCTCATCTGCGTTACCTACGCGTAAATATACCACGACGTTTTAGCAGCAATATGAAGGCTACGTATGAACGTTATGATGCTTTTCAGTGCAGTTATAAAGACGCAACTGCTATTTTGTGATAAATTATTATTGTTGCCTCTCATAAAATAAGGATACCTATTTAGCGTTGACATTATCGCCTGATGCAAATAGGAGCTGCTATATTTGCTTGGCACGGCACCTCACCCAACCTCGAACAACAGGCATCAAAGGCTGACTGTGGAACGGCCAATTGTCAGTTGTGGGATGATGTGACAATAGTTGACGTTTGAAAGAACCGCCTTCGTGCCATTTGACTGGGACAGGTGACCGCAGGAGGGTGTTATTTGACGGGACTCGCACACGGGAGCAATTTCCGAGAACTTCCTATCTGCTTCACACCCCCTCAGTTACCTTTGACCCCTTATGCTCCTCCCTCCGCTTTCTCTCTCTCCCCATTCCACTTCCGGTTTTCGGGTTGCATCTCTAGGCGTCGACCGTTGCGATAAAAATTTGCAAGGCATTATTCAGGGCACAGAGTTCAAACATTAGGTACGCAATAAGCCTTGCTCGGATAAATAGTGGGTTGCCTATTAACCAAGGATACATTTATAATACAGACTGGGATGGAAGTTCACCATTCACTTAAACGAACATGGGAAACGCTACCCGTCGCTCGGTATTTATCCCAAGCATGATAATATTTTTTTGCACGCTCGGAATCTACTTACAGTTTCGTCCATAGCGACACACAAGCATCATCATATCCTTCATCTTTGACTTCGAACGAAACTTCTTTAAAGTGTGACTTTAAATCACCGCATGAAGATGAAGTACTCACCTGAAAAGAAATTAATTAAATTAGCGATAGTCTCACACTATTTGGATAGATGTTAAAATAAATAAAAATATACCGTCACAGACAAATTTTCGTGACATTCCAATCCTACTACCATGCAATAATGCAAGCTAGTAGGATTGGAATGTTAATGAAGAGAACCCGTTTTCAGGATATCGGTTGAATTAAGACCAAACATAAAACCTCTTATTCGAATTGCATAGGCATAATGTAGATGAGGTAAAGCAACTGAGAGAGAAGTACAGGTATAGAAAATAGTGCAAATTGAGATGTGAACATATCTCATCAACTATGACGATGGGTGTTTTGTCACTTTCCAGAGAAAGTTTCACTAGGGAGTACAAGATAAAGCTTACTTTGTCAACAAAATCGACTAACTATCCTTCCTGTGTTACACTTTTCCTGAAAATCACATCTATATATAGCGAGAGATCGATTTCTGCTTCTGATACAAGGTATGAATGGCAAATTAATCATGGTAAACTTTAGGATATGATGGGATCATCATAAAGCGGGTAGGATATTTGCTATTAAGAGCTCAATCTTAGGCTTTCGACAGTAAGTAAAAGTCATGCATGCGAAATTAAAAAGCAAAAAATGGGAATAAATTGATAGTTAGGAATTGGAAAAGGAATAAAAACTAATTTACATTTTCAGATACGGTTACGTCATAGACAATTTTGTAAGGAGGATGGATAAATTTCTTAGATTTATGCATGATATAACATTAAATTTAGCACTAAAAAGAGGAATATAAAATAACCAGCACTGAGAATGATGCCTAAACCTCTCCGAAAACAGCATATGGCTAACACGGCCAAAAAAACAGCAGGCACAAGATTGATTGAAGTATTTTTTTAAAACTATTATTTATCGTGTGTTCCATTTAACGCATACTAGAGAATACATAGCACCTAAAATAATAATATTGCATCTTATGTTTATAAATTCTGAGAAAAAGCAAAATTAGCCGTTCTGAACATTTGACTGCATGACAGAGATGAAGAAAGTGGGAAAACAGGCTGGGCCAATACCACTGCCTTGCGGTACTCTTATTGCTTCGTCTCCTCTCCGTTAACGTCAGGAAAGAAATCATGCGGACAGGGTCTCGGGCCCACCCGTGAAGGAAAAAAATACGTTAGATGTTGGGATGGGTGGGCGGCAGAGGGCGCGTTTTCACCGAACCGAGCAGGTTTCCTTCCCACCCCACTCACGTCAGTGGCGACGTTTCCTTCCAATTCACCATCTTCCGTCCGTCGGAGGCCTTTTGGCGGAAGCCTCCCTTCCGGTCAGACGACAGCCGAAAAGGACCGTAAAAGGAGGGAATGCCTCTTCTCAGTATGCTTTTCCTTTCCTCCCTCTTCACACCCTGCTCATTTTCATCCAAGACGTCCGATAAAAAATGACGGGCGCCTGAGGCGTTGGCACGAGAACCCTGCAAAACGGCAGCTTCAGTTCTCGGCCACAATCGGTCGGCCACAAGTGAGTCATTTTCCATTCCACATTTTTGAAGGAGGAATGGGCGAAGAGCCCGCACTTTCGCGGGGTAATCGGATAGCCTGTGGTCGAGTACGGCCACGCTCGACCATGAACCCTCGAGTACAGTCGTACTCGCCCGGCTGACTGAGAAATTGTGGCTCGTTTTCCGCAGTTCCACATCCTTCGCTCCTTCCTGTTGTGTATTTGAGAATGAGCAGATATGTGAACGAACGTCCGAGAGCTCCGTTCATACTGTGCGGTTGACCCGAGATGAGTGAACGGTCGATCACAGCCACACTCAGTTAACTGTCGGCTGGAGTGCATACATTCCACCGTCATCCAAGTGAAAATTGGCGAGCTTGGGAGTTGGACGTCGTGCAGGGTTTTAGTCGGCACAGATTGCGGACGATTCTTCAAACACGATTTTTGAGAACAAAGCCAATATGTTCATCCTCCAAACAGAGTACAACTGATTACGAGTAGCGAAAAAGTAATTTTACAGTTGCCAATTATGGCTTCTTCTTCTTCTTCTCCTTTAGTCTTCAATCTGATACTCCGTAGGGTATTTTGTCGTATCATTAAGACATGTGGAGTAGAATTCAAAGGAACGCTTACAATGCCCACATTATGCCCTCCAATGCACCCTCATTCCACGAACTTAGGGCCGTCACGGGACACGTACGAGTAGACGGACGGCCGCTAATCCGTCAAGCATTTGGGCGGCAAAAAAATGGAGATGGTTTGCCTCATTTTATGAATAACACCCCGCAGTACAGGGAACCTATTTTTCCGATGAGAGAGGGTGGCGGAAGTAATTTCCACGTGTTACTTTTTCCTCCCACAGTACATATTAGCCATCCAAACAGCGCTAATAGTTGATTTTTTTATCAAAACCTCTGATCAACATGTTCTCTTTTACATTAATTATGAGAAAATGTACCATATATTCCGGCGTGTAAGACGACCCACAATTTTGCAGTAAGTAATAACACAGATTATGGGCTACACTGTTCCAACGCACACCAGAGGAAAATTAGCAATAATAGACTTGATTTTAATCTGTCAATTTAAAATTCTGATGACATGAAGGCGTTAAGGCGGAAAACGTTACTCACGACGATGGACAATAAACCTTTTTCGGTGACCGTTGATGCTGTAGTTCAGCAGGGAAGTTAAAGAACCGGGACTGGGAGACTAGAACCGACGAATAAGACGACCCCGATCTAAGAGAAGATTTTCTTGTTTTCGATAGTCGTCTTAAATGCCGGAATATACAGTTCGTTCTACTCCTTTCTACTCCAACTATTTCCACGGGAGCTAAATTCGGTGGTAACGCCTGAGACTACAAATAGTCAAGAAACTCTCAGAAGACAGCCAAAACAGGTGGGAACTTGAGACCTAATAAAAGCCGCGAAATTTCAGCGTAGCGTAAAATCGGTGGTCAGGTAATAGAACACGGCTATGCCCTCCAAGAATTGAGTGAAAATTCCCCTGAAGCGAGAACCGAACCACAAACCTTGAGTTTTCTCGGCCACTGCGCAGACCACTGCTCTATCGAGCAATCTAAATTCCCATGGCAACTATACCGATGCTCATGGTATTAGATGTCAGGCAATCAAGGGTTGCAAAGTGAGGGAGGTAGCGCAGATTTTAGGCCCTCAACGGATTGTGGCTTCATTGAAGTCTATTCTCCCTTACGTTGCCATCCTTGATGGACCACGAGGTCCTAACATCTAGAACCATCACCATCGGTACGAACGCCATGGGAAATCAGTATTTTCATGAAAATTTCACCGCCGTTCACGCAGCAGGCTCTAAATCTCACACGGCTATGGCCTTCACCACGCATATAATTACCACGTGCATTTTACCATGGTCCGCTCTGGAGAATGTGGAAGGATATATGCTCTCCCCAAACTCGGTCTGCAGAGAGTAAACACATTGGAGTGATACTTGTGGAAGCATAAGTTCCTCGGCTCGGGAGACTCACCTCTTGCACATAGCAGATGAAGAGCGACCTAGTTTTTATTTAAAATTTATACAAGAAGTAGAATGTTAACAGTAAACACAAAATAACACTCAGTCGGCAACAAATTAATATTTTAAATGTGTATTTATTAGCTGATTGAGAAGTGAAGTTTAACTGCTAGTTTGAGAAGTACTGCTTCAGTAAACGATGAAACACGTGGAGTCAAAACATGACCTATAAAAGCAGATGGTACCGAACTCCACTTACGTTATGACTAGCTTGCATACAAGCCTCCACCATCAAGCCTCCATAACTTGCATCAAGTAACCACTCCACCCAAATTCTCAGCTATTCCACCGATTAGCTGCTCAAAGGTAAAAAGTAATGGCTACAAACGCGAAGTTTTGAACGACTGAAAAATAACAATGCTTTGAAACTGAGGGACTTTAACTTTTATAGATTAAATTAAAACATTATTTAAGTTGTCGCATTTTTTATATTATTTATTGCTTCACGATATTTTTACACAAACTTAGAAAGAAAGAAATTTGGGATCTTTAGGTGACTCCAGAGGCTTTTTCCTGTGATGGGACTATATTTGGAAAAGAATGGTAACACTCCACAGTAATCTGAATAGGATAATTAGTTCTGCTTTAGTGAAGAACTATGGCTACAAATGTAAATGCATGTACTTAGGTAAGTGGTGTAGCAAATAAAATTAATGGAAACCTACGTTGAAAAACAAAAAAGGGATTTTGGCAGGTAAAATTGATCCATAAAATATCCTCTTTTTCATTTATTCCGATGAAAGTTAATTTTATTCCACCTTAACCATGCGAATTACATAATAAAGCCATTTCAGTGACTGATTACTTGTATAAAATATAGAAAATACTCGTTTAGTATCATTATCAACTTCAAAAAGTAATGAAAACTCGGTTATAATTTCCCCTTGCCATACATTACAGAATGTACCGATGTACTACCGAAGGGCAACTGCATTGTGAAAATAGTCCCGTACATACAGTCGAAATTGTTTTTAAAATGTTTCGATTGTATGTTCAATCCTGATAAGCATTCTTTACAAGTTGTCAATGCATGGAAATTTTCTCCATAAGTGGAATGCCATTATCAATTTAGAACACTTTAATTAGTATCGTTGACAGACTAACAAAATAATTTGCACCGTAATACGCAAGTACTCAGATGAATGTAAATGGTGGCGAATACAAATGACGGAAACGAGGGATTGGGAGTGAAAGGCTTTGTGACTTGGATGGCGCATTGCGTGGAGAGAATTCGGAGGCAGAGATCGAAATGGATCGATCAGGGAAGATGGGGACGGTTGTTGCCATGGCACTGAAGAGATGAGCAGGATTACGAGATTGAGATGGAAAACTCGCTCCTTCCACCCTCCGGCCAACAAATGGAATGGAAAATCGCACGGACATCCCCAGGGGCTTCCTCTCGTAAAACGCGTTTAAAAAAGCCATATTTTTTTCCACCCGCGTTCGAAGAGATTCTTGAGTAGGATCTCTATGCTGCCGATATACAGTCTCCATTTATGACCATAACGATTGTGCTTTACTCTTTTCAGTAATTTTATTTTACTTTTCCCTACTTATCCTTGGCCATAGTACACTATAATTTTCACGATAGAGGAATGTAAGGATAAAGATGTCCAGTCACTATGAGACACACGTTTAATACAAGAACTGTAATAAAAAGGAAATACCTTCTCGCCCCGTTGAAGCCAGACCATCGTTGCCACATTGGGTGCATTTTAATTGGTTTTCCAGAAAGTTCTTATGAGCAGCGATGACGTGAGGGCGATTCATTCAGTCTCAATATTTACTACATGTATACACATTTGTACATACATATTAAACATATATTTACATTGTTATATAAAGCATTGAAATTACATTCCATCTAAAATATTTTCGCTAATATAAATTTTGATAAAAAATAAATAGTAAGTTATTTTTCCGTGAAGTTCGGATCGCTCTGTCGGTCAGCGACGCGAGTGGTGGCGGCTTTTGTAATTAGTTTAATTAACTTAATTAATTAAACTAATAATAAAACGTTTTAATGCGCGTATAGCGGGAACACACATAAAATGAAATGGAGAAATCCCTCTTGTAATATTCGTCATCTATGAGTTTAAATTGAGGAAAATTATTATTAATACTAACATCTATCTCCATTTTACTGCTCATATCCATGCATATTTTACCTAAAGAGTAATGTGGTCCACATAATGGCCGATTGTGGAAGCTACAGTTGCTGCTAATCGACTACTTTCGCTTGCATACGTTTCACCCCCCCCTCCCTTTTTCAATTGTTATTATCATATTTATTTATCAATTCGATTCGCGGGTGTTATCGCAGTTTCAGCAGAGATTGAAGAAGAGCTGACGAAAAACCCTTGGAGTATTGCAACGTATCTTAAACATACACTGACATCTCGGGCTGAATAGAAACAAGAAAAAAGTCTTATTTGCTAATAGAGACGGAGGTAATGAGGCATTCAGGATTATGTTGGACGGAGAAATGCTCAGACTAGCTAGAGAGTTTAATTACTTTGGTAGAAGAATGATATTTTATGGAAAGAGTTCAAAATAAATAAGGAATAAAATACTTAGAGATGAAGACAGCTTTTACCAATAAAAGAAATCTCTTCCCTTCCAAAACAGACAATATACCGGTGAGGAGCATTTCGTTAAGTCTTTCCTGCGGAGAGTGTTGCTGTATTGAAGAGAGACGTGGATCAGTGGGATAGAAGATAGGACACCACTAGAGACCTTTGATGTGGTTTTTACAGTAAGATGAAAATAAGTTGGAGGTAGAGAGTGAAAAATGAAATAGTTTTGAGAAAAACGAAATAAGAAAGATAAAATAAATCTTCGGAGATGTTTCAAAAAAAGCCACGATGGATGAATTGGACGTATACTGTGGCATGAGGAATTGGTGACGATAACCTTTGAAGGAATGGAGAAAGGCAGAAGATACATAGAGGAGAATTTAGAGTGGAATATTGGAAGCAGATAATGGAGGATATGGGATAAAGACGGAAATAAAGAGAATAAGAGAAGTAGATGTGGACAGCCGTCGACAACCATTTCTGAAAAGGTTTGACAACTAAAGAATATGATTCAACGCAAGCTACAACAATTTAGCCAGTAAATTTGGTCAGTAACAATAATAAATGAATTCATAAATGAAATATATAATACATAGAAGAAATAAACAATAAAACTAGAGGGATAAGTAAGACGGACAGGCTTTGTAACACATAGTTGAAACTATTGCGTGAGCCAGACTACGTCAAGGGCAGTGGAAATAAAGAGAGGGTATTTGCATGTTTCACTCCGATATAAGTAGTCAATTTTTAAGCAGATACATGCGACTTCCAGTCTGATCCGGAAGTGAAAACTTTATCCATTTTTAGCCTAAACTTATTTAAAGCAATACGTAAGAAATCGACTAGTAGTTTGTTTAATTAAACCGGGGTAGTGGTTCAGTAGATGCAAGCCTCAAGCCGGTCAAAGCCAAAAGTGCAAATTGGACATAACATGCTCTACGTTATTTTTGCTGGTATAATGATTTAAACGGGAATTTTTTATCTTAATCGGTGGGACTATTTGCCTGCTCCCGTGGAAAAATCATGCATATCCAGAGCGTGAAAACAATACTCTTATTTCTCAGGGCAGTCGTGTAGTACCTATTGAAACAATGGTGAGAAAGCAGATGGATAGTCGCTCAAACTGACACTAAGCGTAAGTGGAAGAATAAAGGCCACGTGGGAGAAGCGTGCCCTCAAAAAATTACAATGACAATAAACAATACAAACATCCAATACCTTACACCTATTTATTTTCAAAGCCATTTTTTTCTATTTAGAAATTTTCGGACTTCGGAGCTAGCATTACACATTCTGACACAACTATGCCCATAATCTCAGGAGGGGTAATTTAAGAATTTCACTTAAAAAAGAAAGAAAAATAGGTACTTCGAAAGTATAAATAAGCCAGATAACCCAAAAATCTATAATTACAGGGCAGAAAATGTTAGTTGTGGCAAATGTTTAATGAATTACGATTAAAAATTAAACTAATGGAAAATCGTTACTCTCCCACATTTATATCGGGCATTATATTACTCGAGTCATTTAATTAGTATTTGGGAAACGGTGGAATTTTCTCTGCTTTCACATCAGTTTAAAAATATTGATTTCATTAATAATTATCCGAGTAAACACGATTGTTTAAGTTGTACTATGCAACGGCTCTACACCCGCAGCAACGAGGCCCGCATTCCCGCATGACCAACAGAATTCAATAAACTAAAAAACGATGGAGTCGTAATTAGTTCCGCGCAAGCAAATGAATGCATGTGAAAGTTGATATTCAGTTTTCACACGTGCATCACACCAAGAGAATTTATAACTAGCATTAAACTCCTGGTAATGTTGTGCCATGAGCTTTAATGCTGCCTCAGACCGCAAATCAACGCGTGATCCCGCAAAAGTTCAGCAAAGTAGCTCCCTTCGAAAGGAAGTTAATCAAGGCTGAACAAACTTTCAGCCTCTCCAGTTCATTCTGAAGCAGATAGCTCCCACTTTCCACTCCAAGAGTTAGCGAGTCCACAAACATTCTTCAAAGGTATGTCCTAACACAGTGTAGACTTCTGAATCATTCCATGTAATTTTCCCTACGTCAACTTGAAATGCACCGAGCCAAGCGCCTGTGGTGGTGAAAGAGTACAACTACAGTACAACATACCAGCATAACGTGTTTATTTGGGCTATTTCAATTAATAAGCGTTGTATCTTTCGAAACTTGGATTTTTGCTTATAGCTATGTTTCTTTTTGTCACAACACAATTATTCTTCTTTAATAGGTTTGAAGAGCGGCATTTAAATATCAACATCATAACGTCCAATAATAGAAGAACTTTCACAAAATGTACAAGTATCTACTTTTTACTGTTGGGATAGCACTATGCAGTATGAAAATCTTTGCTAATGTAAGTCACCAAAAGGATACATTAATTATACATCTCAATCATTAAGATAGTGCTGAGTGAGGGCCTCTCAGAGACTGAAAATGCCATTCAAACTTCCCATTGAAAGTGCCTTTGAGGAACGTATAATATAACATTAATATTAGATCATTAACATTAGAGCTAAAACACTAAAAATACTTTTTTCACGACGGCAAATTTCCAAGCAAAATTAAGGGGTCCATTATGTATCTCAATGAAAATGCAATTTTGTCATCGATAGCCGTAAAAATAAGCTTAAATTCATTTACAACTCATGCAACTATCTCTTGTTCCTAAATATTTCAAATAGTAAATAATACTTTGTCAAGTTCCAATTAAATATATCTAATGTATCTATCTCATTCCGTTGATGCAAGTCTTATTTGAACCCAACCCAGGAATTTAAACCAATGAATAAATGAAAATTTGTTTTCGAATCATTAAGTTACGTTTATAGGACACGATGCATGCGGGAGATTCAAGAGCAAATATTTCAAATGCATGGCACAAATCGAATGTTAAACTATCATAAACATTTTATGTACTTGGGGCAAAATATTTTAGCTATTAGCCAAAAATTAACAAAGAGAATAAGAAAATCAAAATCTTCCAAAGACAGGTGAGAGATTGGCCATTAACCAGGAAAATCGTATAGGGGTTAGACTATTGAATTACTGTGCAAGCCAAGTTTCCTTTTTCAATTTTGAAAATAATATTTTTCTTCCCATTTATTTTTCTGTATCATTGTTGTTTGTGACTTTATGCAACATGAGTTTTCATTAAAACAGAAGAAATTTTGTTGTATCTGTGCATTATTTTGTGAAGGCGATCGCAGGCAAAATCCTCAGTGGTGACATGAAACTTTCCACTGCGTTTATTTCTCCAATAGTGTAAACTATTGCTTATTGCTGTTATTATATGTGAGGGCTTAGGAAAAAGTGCCTCAGTTGACAAGTACTGGATGAGCTGGGAATAAAATCACCACATAACGTAAAGCAATGAATTAACGTTGAATTACCTCTATCATTACATGGACACACCATTCCCGTGAAACACACCGGAGGAAATGGGTATTGCGAATTCCTCAGAATTAATACACGGCAGTTTTCGGTGAGAATCAGCGATTATAAGGGCCGAATCTCCGCTGACGCTAAGCACCTCTCAAGCGATAATGTTCCGCGATGGATTTCGCTTCTTGAGACAGGAGGATGAGAGGGGACCGCATTAGCACACAAAAGAGACATGTAATGGGATTACGCCGTGCGCTCAGGGATTAAGCAACCCGATCGGCCCCTCATCATCATGCTCTCCTCCCAGGATTTAGAATGTTTAGTGATCGTGGACGAGATTAAAGCGGCTTAACTTGACACTTAATAAATGCGTCGTACGAAACAGTTACACATTTAGAGCAGGTGAAAATGATTTATTATCTCAAAACACGTTTCATTAAAGTCTTCTACTGTCAACGAAGATCTCAAAAAGCCTGGAATAAAAACCCTAAATATATACTCCGTAATTTTGTTGTAAAATTAATGAAATAGTAAAAGAAAGTAGGAAAGGGTTTCTTTGCCGTCCTGCAAAACTGCCATAAAAGTTCAATTTTCCTAATCGTATTTCGATATTAGACTACCAATGAAATATAAGACACAGTGCCACCAAGCTGCATCAAACCAACTTGCGATACTACTTATATCCTTACTTTTCACTCACACTAGAAAAGGCAACCAAGTAGTCCATAAAAACTGATAAAAATACTAATATTGGAGTGATTTTGCTCTCTATTCAATTATTACATCAGTTAATGTTCTCGCACTTACATATGTTTCTCCTTTACGCCCCTCTTTACCAGTTCTATACATTTTATTCGCAGTTTTCCGTTCTTGAAATCTACTGGTCTCTAGGCAACCGTCTTCACCAGGTCACCCGGTCTCAAGGTATAGGCTCATCATGGCTTTAGGTAGATTTGATTCCCGTTGCATTATATATATTTTGATTCTGTGTTATATATTATTTATTATCTTGTTATTGCGCCACTGCAAATTGGCAGTAATTGCTGTATGTGGGCAATTGAAATAAATAAATAATAAATATAGCCGATTGGGTTGTTTTGTCCTCTTAATAAGGTTTTCACGAGGCTTCTCTTCTAATATTCTTAGGACTTCCTAATTGCTTACTCTGTCGATCGATTTGATCCTCGCCATTCCTCGGTAGCAACACGTTTTGAATGCTTCCACCATTGATATCTCTGTGGCTCTCATAGTCCATGCCTCACTTCAGAATAGAACTATCTAGCACACTGATCTACTCCTCTGTGCTAACCTCGTCAGACGTTTTCCTATCCATTCCTAGCCCGAAAATCACGTCTTTGTGCCAGCTAAGGGACTCATGCACGATACAAGGATAAGCCTACAATATATGGTGGCCGAATGGGCCTCCTAATGAACACCATTCTTAATAGCGACTTGAAAACCTAAACATTAAACTTACGAGGTAGGAGTCGTCGTATACCCGGTTCAATTTATCGTTGTGGCTTTGTGTGGCTGAAGAAACTGGTGGTAGGGGAAGGGAAAATTTATCGACACGTGACTTTACCTTCACCAATCAGGAGATAGCAGGCTTTACCTAGCGCATTGGATATTCTGTCATTCCCAGACCTCCGTTAACATCGTGGATCAGCTAGCAGAATTGCCAAATCTGGTTGCTGATCGTTAGGTCTCCAGTCCTTTGTAAAGGGATTATCCTCCATCCCCATCAAATGAGTTGTTACATTGTCTCGTCCCCGGGCCCAGAATACCTTTGGCCACCAATGCATCAATCGCTTTCATGGATGAGCATAGGGCGCCCATGTAAATTTGGCAACGTCAAGTTCATTCTGATAGTTTCTCCACCTCCTCCATCAGTGAAGTTCACCGTCGATGTCCAGACTCTCGCGAAAGCTATCCTGCCCCCTTACCTCAACCGCACCAACTCAGCCGTAAAGATAAATTGATGTGGTTGTAGTGGCGCCCGAAGGCATTGATAGCGTCGCCAAGTCTTCCGCAAATTAGATCAATCCTTCGATGAAGTCCGCCGTATCATGTCATACGATATTTACCCACCTCCCCGTCCTCCTGCAGCGATATGTTTCTATACTGCCCATGCCAGCAAACGTGGTAATCTTCTTATCTTCTCCATCCACGCCCCTTATCAACACAAGGAACTATCCTTGACATTTATTTTACAGATCAATCATAAATATCTTGACATTGACAGAACAATTTATGTAGCAATATCAACAATCCACGAGCATGTATAAATTTTACCAAAATCTAATATTTCATTATAAATATGCGGGCATAGTCCGAACTTTCCTCACCCCAAGAAGATTGAGCGGTGTTACCAGCTAGAAGGTACTTCTTTATTTGTCTATCGCTTTCAGAATTGTTTGGCGTCCAATCCATCAATCCCGTCTTCTTTTTAAGTTTCTCTGCATATTACACTCCTATTTCACAGTTCTCAAAAATATTTCGTTGCGTACTCTCTTGGTTCAACTTATTTTACAATCTCCCTAAAAAAAACACATCTAAAAAGCCTCCAGACTTTTCCACTATGCGATCCCAATGATCCACGCCTCACTTCCATACATCAATACTCTCCACACGAAGGTCTTGACCAACTTTTTCCTCGGTGGTATTTTAACTTTGTCGGAAGGCAATAGTTCTCTTTTACTGTTATAATTTATCTTTTCTCTAGGTCCTATGAAGTTGCCACTTCGTATAAAGGTACAGAGGCGTAACTAGGAATATACTTTGGGGGAAATGGGATGGCCTGAGGTGGTGACGCAGGGGGGACAGGGGGGACCGGGAAATTATTTGAAAAATGACATGCCCGAAATAAATTTTACATCATTTTGGCACTTAAAATTTATCTTAAAGCACATGCAGTTATTATAAGTAAAAACTAGAAAATATCTTTACATATTTTTTTTTATATCTGAGGCTTTGGGGAGGGATCTATCCCCCTCGTCCTCCCCATAGTTACGCCACTGGAAAGATATTATTGGTCCAAATGTTTCTCAACAAAGGGAGCATCACCACAATTGCTGTCTTCAAATATTCAGCTTCATATTCATATCTGGTGGCATACTATTAATTCAATTCGTCGTAAACGCAGAATCATTAATTGCTAAGAGTGTGAATAATACGATGCGGAATTATCAACATGCTTTAGCGACCAAACAAAACGCGTAAAAGACGAGGTGAATAGTGTACCACAAATTTCTTCAATTCACATACGATCTTCCCACGGTATGCTTTGCTAAATTTGTTTGCGTAGCAGGGTAAGATGGCAGCAAGTGTGGTTACTTAAGTTTCGAGGACAAATATGTCATATTTTCTCTTTCACTAATCACGAATATTTAAATAGATTTTTTTAAATTGTGTTTTTATGTGTTTTTGTCCCATTTGAAAGAGTTTTTATTTATACTAGGATGGTCATAGAGAAATTTCTATGAGAGCGGGGGGCAATATCAATTGGTGCGCTGATTTTAGGAATTTAAATAAGCATTGGCAATGAAAGTTGGAGGAGTTGGACCGAATAGCAAGTAAATAACTATGTCTAAATGTCTCGGAATAGTTGGATTCTTGGCTCTCGGAAGACGATGAGTGTTATGAGGAAATAAGGTCGTCACTGAGTTGGAAGGAGAGATGGAAAACCTCACCCGCAGTGAAACTCATGTGAGCTAAGCGTATTATTAGAGGTCGTATTCGTCATAAACACATTCGCAGCAATGCCATCAAAATGACAACGCGGACGAAACCCGGAAATCTACCCTACTGCGAGCCTAAACGCCGCGAAAACTTACATCAGAATCATAGACGAATTCAATAAAGCGGCATAAGCAATGATCGGGCAATATCCTGGGCCATAGGTTCCGGAAAAGAGAGATTCAAGGCGTAGTATGAATGAAACCGCCGAATAAAAAACTGATCTGGAATTTAGCCTACCAGCCGCCGCTTGCCCAACCAACCCAATAGCACCCTGTCATTTGGGAATCCTTATCGCTCCACTCGGCGGAATCGCGGGGCAATTAGGGACGGAGCTGAAGCGACACAAGGGGGAAAGGGATGAAGACGGGGAAAGGGAGACGGGCGCTATCGGCCGGGAAACGGGGAGCAATTAGTGGACCATCACGCGGTTTGGAGAGAGACGCCCCTGCGCAGGGGGAGAAACGGTTGCCACGCTGCGCAGACTACGAGCAATACACGGGATCTAAAACCACATGCCTTGCACAGAGTTTTTATTGCCTTTTCATTAAGTCATTTTCTTTCCTGCAGTAGAGAATATTTCTCGGATCTTTCACTGGGTGAGGTTCTCTATATCTCCTTCCGGCATTATGATTGTGCATATCGAGCCACATTCGATTCAGGAATACAAAGATTCGAGTCATGAATCCCTGAAGACGATGAGTTGCACACTGAAACGTCGTAAGGAGATATGGAAGACCTCATCTGGCGAGGGACCCGAGAAATCTTCACTTCCACTCGTCGTCGGCAAAAAAAAACAGACACTATATCACCTTTTGCACGTTCCAATATCCTTCCGGGAAAAATCATGCAATGCAAATCCAACCCACATCCCGATAAGCTATCGCCTTAGTATTTTAATATATATCAGGATCAGATAGCAATGTGTAATTACACTATTTCATGTTATTCTTAGGAATTATGAGCAACCACTTTTGACAGTTGACATGCTTCCCACTGTTTGGCACTTAGCGAATGTGAGCAATCGAGTTTAGTACTAAAATTACAATAAGTTCAAAAATTTATGTGAAAATCCACAATTTTGAACAAAGCGAAGAAAATATTACAACAATTTTAAAAAATTAATTTAAAAACTCGCGTTTTCTTTAAAAAAAAAAGAAAAAAACCACACTCCCCTAAAGACCCACGTTCAAATTTTACGGTTAAAAAATAATCTGTTCGAAACTAAAATTTTGGTGCGTATCAACTGAAGCATCTTCAACTGAATTCTTTTTTCTGTTTTATTCATAAGAACAATCCCTTTTCAAACTAAAATCTCATACATACAATAATTAATTTACACTTCCCCAGTGTCACAAAGCAAATACGCACCAGGTTTTTTTGTATTGAAAATGTAGTTTTTTATCTGTAAAATTTAAACTTGGGACCTTTCTTCTTTTTGTTTTGAATGTTTGAATAAAAGCGTATGTTTACAAACTATGCTTTAAATTTATTTTAATATTTTTCTTTCTCCCGGAAAAATTTCGGGAAAATTTCGAAAGTACGCACTGGTTGCGATTTAAATAAAAAAATACAAGATTAATTGGTAATGTTAATTTTGATCAAATTAAACTTTGACGTTCTTGGTATCTACAAGGACAGAACATTTTTAACTATCAATAATTCATGCTTTCGCTAGATTTTTCAAATATGAATATTTTACCGCTAGCACAAAATATTCACTTTTTAAAGTACAGCCAATATTATCTGACAAGGGATTACCCTAAGTACTCTGAATAGACCAAGGTGATAGCCTGAGATTCATTCAAAGAATGCGTGAGGAAAACACATACCACTCGAACAGAAGTGATGTCTCCTCTTAAAAACCTTCAGCAACAATTTAAGGGTACTTTTTCAAATATACAGAAAAATTAAAAAAAAAACCTTCATTACGTGCAGCTTGCACTCCAATGTACTCCTGTAATGCTGCATGATAGTTATCCAACCATTCATTTAAACTTCGAAGTTTATTAGACACTGACAAAGTAAATGTTTAAATGATGCTAACAAGACATCCACATACTACTCCAAAACCCGCATGGCAGGGGGTGTTGGAACACCTGGCGTTAACGCAAGTAAATGGAAAGAGACGCACCCACTTAAGTCTTTCATTGCTCGGGAGAAAAAAGGCATTCCTGTGACAATCCGTTCGGAAAAATATCCATCTTAATTAATCGCCTGGTAAAACAACCATAAATACGAAGTTGGTATACTGAGGTTGATGAATTCTCCATATTGCTCAGGAAAATATCTATTGGTAATCTCTCAAGTAATTCAAGCCTAGCGCGCAGCCTCCGAGTCTCTTGCGGATCCTAATTAGCCTAATTAACTTCAAATGTTGTAAAGCCTTCTGTTCACTTGGAAAATCTTGTAGCGTATCGTACATCTTTCCTTTGTATTTTAATAAGTTCACGGAAAACGTCAAGAGGTAATTTCATTAGGGGTGTGCCGCAAATATTTATTATTGTTTTCCCCACGAGAAGCTTGAAGTTATTGTAATTCCTAGACATTTAATTTCATCTTTCGCCTTTATGTACACCATCCGCAACATATACATGGCGGTAGTTGAACGACCTACGCAACATATACACCGCCGTCATTTGCTCAGATTAAGTTCTAGTCCCCACCCCAGCCATGATCTTAGGTTAGATTCGAATTTGAAAGTCAGAGCGATATGAAGGGACTAATTATTCGCTTTGAATCGCACGGCCGAGTCGGAATCTCGCTGAATTTAACGTGCAAAATTTCGCAGTGCACCAATCAAGGGCAGCTGGAAAAAGGGGCGAACTGGATCTCCGGTCTGGAGCAGTGATCACATCTCGCATTCTCGGCGGAGTGCTCGTTTGGAATCGAATCGATCTCACTTTCAGCCACGAATCAGCGAGGGGAAATTCGGATTTCAATTTTAAAAATACCTACGCTGCCCTACACACCCGACCAATTCAAAAGTGAAAAAAAATAAATTATCGCGAGTGATATTTCCCTCCGGGGACGGACAGGCCAAAAAGGTTAGTCTGTATTTTTAAATGACCGCATTCGCAGAGCTTTTTTGTCTTCAAAGTAATCTTTGTAAATGAGTCATTCATTGTTCGTGGCAACGACAATAGCACGATGGAAATGAGTGTTTTTCATGAAATTTGAACGAGCCTCTACTCAACCACTATCACCTATTGAACATCCTAACAATGGCTATGGTTAATGTTGATCAGTGCTTTGGGCTATATATATTGAAAGATTTAATTGCAAATTTTTGCTCACGCTTATATTCATAAAATTAACTAAAATTGATAGGTAACAATCAACTTTATTAGCTTAGTTACCATTAATATGCAAATCCAATTCATTGCAAAAAGGGCACAACAAAATTCTAGTCCTTTTAATTAATTCACAACTGAGTTCTTTCTCTTTTTATCCAATTATTGTAAAAAATATTTTAATAACCGTTTATGCCTTTATGTAGCACAGTACCCCAATTCATTCATAGCCTTGATGAAGGGTTAAAACTGTGACTAAACGTTGGCAAAAACATGAATTTAAATTATTCAAGACCTACTCTCCAAGACACAATTCAATGTTATTACATAGAGGTCGAGAGTAAGAAAAAAGATTGCTCTATTCTGAAAAATCTGCGACACCATTCGATGTTGAGCCTAAATTCAGAAATAGAGGATAATCCTCTACGGCAGAAGTTAATCCCCTCCGGGGTGACCGACCTCGCGACCCAGGGCCTCTCTAATGAAAGTTCTAGAGCTCATTCCTAGATGCATTTGTACCCACTCTTCTAAAAATTGTAGAAACTAACTTCCGTTATCCATATTTTTATATATAAATATGGATATGCAATTTTTCCACAAAATACAGCATAGTACAGTTTTGCATTACACTCACTAGATTCCGGGCTGCATAGCTCTATCCCTCAGGAACATTTTGAGAAATTGTAACGTATTTTAACATTTTGAGGTGGACAAGGATACATTGGTAGACTTCCACGAGTTTAATTATAGATCAGAAGAACTGAAAACTCAGTTGCTATTACATTCTAAATGGAACTTTTAAGCTTGAAACATTAAATGATATCCTCCTCTTAACGGTGAAACTATTATCAACGGCAAAGCTAGACGCGGCGTGAACCAACCAATAGAAAGTCATAATTCACTCCGCGGAAACCAGAGAAGCACCGTATTCCGATGTTATGCACGGCGAGATAAAAGTTAGGTATCATTCTATAAATGCCTCCCTACCTTTCGACCAATTTATTTCCTTCTTAAGGGAATAATCTGTCGTCTAACTTTCCTCACCGAAACCTTGATGGTTTATTCACAAATTTGGAACACTTTGGGAGAGGAGGATCTGAAGAGGCACGGGACTTGGCAACTTCCTCATTCCTCCAGGGGCGCTTTCCTGGAAGATTCATTGCCTGGAGGGCTTGGCCCAAGGGGCTCCGCTGGAGATGACGACACTCTCTCCACCGAAACTTTATCGGTAAGCCCCACACGACCCCCGGATTTAAGGCCGAAAAATCTTCCATCTTCGGTCCTCCACGATATTTTGATGAGGTGGCGAAAAAGCAAAAGAATCGGTTTCTCCCTGAGAGAGCAAAAGGCCATAAGTATGCGACAGGGATGCCATAAGAAACTATGATCAATATCAGGAGGTGTTGTAAGCTATCGATAAACAATTATAATCCTACACGTAAAATACAATGCATTTCAAGAAATTCCACTCATAAAACCGAAACGAATGGATATTATTAGTTATTATTGTGAAAGAGCAAGGCTGAGAGCCACAGGAGACGCGAATGATAGGCTTAGATTGTTTGAACTAATTGAAATAGATATTTTTCAGAGTGACACAAAGAACATCATCTGAGAATCTCACTATAATTCTAGTTTCGTCTGAAAATAAGAGAAATATTTTGCCGACTGTATACATCAGGGAATAGGTTTTCCCAGGACAATAATTGACTTTGATAAATTCTCGGCGGAAATTACTTAGCACGCACATTTACAACCTAATGTTCATGCACAACGTTATTTATTTGTTAGATACGCGTTATTGTTTACACAGTTAACTTTTACTTTTAGGCTCATTTGACGTAAGTCTGCACTCAAATATAAATTAATTGACCACTGTTTTTATAACATACTTTGTGTAAATTATACTTTTATAATTCTTTCGTGATATATTTTTTTCCTCTCAGGCATCATATCCTTAATTTCCAGAAGAGCTAGTCCCACAGATGAGGAAGGTATAATTCCACTTTGGAAGAGATCGAAGCCCGTGGAGGTCACAGAAATTGTGTGGCGAAGAAGATCGCAATGGCAGCGATCCAATTAATTATAGGGAATCAGGTCGACTCGAGATCAGACGATCGAAAATGCCAACACGCTCTGCTTATCCAACCGACCATTTTCCTCAGGTTGGATCCTCATCCATGCAAGTCGATGTTTCTTTCGCAAGAGGCACCTTCAATTATTTCAGTTTTTTATTTTGATATGATTCGAAAAATAAGCACACCCACGGATTGCTTTTTTTTGCAATCCGTCGCTCACTTCTCGATAAAGACGGTCGAAGCCCTTTCGCGGACATTATAGGACATTACGCGCTCCGGCGGAGCGGGTCACTCCTATGCTGCTCTTCCCTTCCATTGCATAAGTCTTATTTCTAAGTCTTATATTGCATGAATATTTAATTTGGCTTTAACATGCTATTGACATACGCTCATTACGGAATAACTAATTGTCATTCATACATTTCATGCATTTATAATGATTAAAATTATTTTTACCCTATGATATTTTTTTAATAGAACAAGATATACATTTTGCTTCGTTGCTGATCTTTTTATGGTTAGTAGGAAAACCAGTATCGTTTATCGAAGTTTATCGAAGTCACTTTGAATATGCACATCTACAGCACTGGCACTGCACTTTGTTACGCTCATATCAGTACGTATGCAACAGTAGATGAGGTAATCTTTCCATAAAAACTTACATCATATTGGTTACATGCATAGGTAAGAACAGTATTGGTCCCAAAACCGAACTTTGTGGGACCCCTCGAGTAATATGTGCCTTACTGCAAATGCAATTTTGAATTTACATTGCTTGATATCTATCACTGAGATATCTTTGAATACAATTTCTAGTATATCCTTGCGATAAGAGCTTAATTTAATCTCTCCGATAAAATTTTGTAATCGACTAGGTAAAAAAATTTTTGCAATATCATAAATAATCCTACGGCTTCATTTCAATTATTGAGTCCATCATATAAACTAGTGTAAATTAACCTTACATACATTTAAACGGTAGTAAATTAAATGGTTTCGCAGAAGTTATCATGGAAGTTTATAAAAATAATTAATCTCTTTTTGGTATATTTTTGGATTTAGCATATTTTTAGTATTTTCCGGTTAAACCTTGCTTCAAGTTCCCCTCTTTCATCCCTACATAGCTCTCCAAGTGTCCTCGTTAAACTATCAAAGAGCAGGACGCTCCACATAGAAGTTCTCAATGGCTAGAAACTTCCTAATCCCTAAATTATTTTGCTAACGGTAAGGAGCTTGTTAATCGTGTTGACGGCTAACTAGGTCTGGTTGATGCAGCTTATTATTTCCTTCCTACTCCTCCCATGAGCTAGTTAAGTCACCTAAATCCCCTCCCAACAGGATATTGCTCTGGTTTCATATCCCTACTTGGTATCATAGCACAAATTTCCCGTGGTTTTCTCATTTCATCGCGATCAAACAATTAGCCGCAGAAGCAGTGTTTCCAGGGATGAATATTTGGGGAGGGAGTGAATTCTATGGCGAAGCGAAAGGCTGGTCGTCGGATCAAGTGAAGGAGAAGGCCTATTCCCCAAGGGTGCTGTTGGAACGGCACGGCGTCGCCGCTTTCGCGACGCAGGGAAAGCAGTGGCATATGCCTCCTTTGGGACCACGTGTAAAGTACTCTCCAGGCCCTGTTCCACGCCCCCGTGTTTGGAGACGACAGAAATGGGGTTATTGCCGTAGTTTATGCAAACAGTTTCGTGGAGTACGAACGGGTTGGAAAAATACGGGATCAAATTTTCTGTCCCTTGCAGCTGACCCTGCTCCCGGAATTAATTGGATAGATTTCCTTTATTTTTAATTTGAAATCTGTTTTTCATATGGTCACGTTTCCTTGCTCATCAGTTCATAATCAATTAGAGCTGTGGGAAGGAAAGAAATCGTATGGTTCATTATTCGAGGGAGACTAAATTTCTGACAGCTTAAATGTGAAAGGGATTCGCTAAACATTGTCACTCAATCAGTGATACAACTCGAAGGTTAATTTGGATAGTTGAGGGTGAAGCCCGACCCTTATTAGGCCGCAGGTGATTCAATATCAAGCATTATATCGATTAGAGGCCAGTTCATTTTTCGGGATCACATCGCACTTCTAGGATTTTATTGCGGTGTTGCCGAAGGCTTTATCCAGGATCAGACCTTGGGAACCTTCAGTGAAGCACTAGCTTTGCGGTACTTCAGACTAAGCACACAATTAAACCGGAATCATCTTTCCTTGTCCCGCACGTGTGCTTGGATATGTTCAAATACGTTATTGTTATTATTACGGAGGCTTCCGCGGTGAGTTGATTTGTGATTGTTTTTCGGGTTCATTACGCGTTGACTCATGTTTTGCGGACGGCAGTTTCGGGCGCGTTCCAGCAAATCCCGTCTTCGAGTCCAAATTTCAACTGTCATCCGCAAAATATGAGTCAACGCGGAATGAACCCGAAAAACAATCACCACGTTATTATTAATATTGAATTTGTGCAAGGCAAGTTTACTGTATGGACCTCATGTAATTGCTTGCAACCCGTTGTGATTACATTAGGATTCAATCCGATTCTTAGAGTTGAATCACTGAGAGTGGACATATTTTGACGCTTCACGGTATTTCACTGAACTAGGATAAAGTAAGAAATAGTAAGGTGCTGGATAGAATAAGAGAGGATAGCGGTCTCCTAAAAATAATGTAGAGGACAGTGGAAATCTGAATGGGGCGCAAGTTTTTTCAATGCTATATTTATACGAAGGGACGTATCTTTCCCAAAACTTCTGCTTCATAATGCCTCGAATTCCTGCGGCCTAATAAGGGTCGGGCTTCACCCTCAACTATTCAAATTAACCTTCGAGTTGTATCACTGATTGAGTGACAATGTTTAGCGAATCCCTTTCACATTTAAGCTGTCAGAAATTTAGTCTCCCTCGAATAATGAACCATACGATTTCTTTCCTTCCCACAGCTCTAATTGATTATGAACTGATGAGCAAGGAAACTCTTAGAAAAACACGCCCAAAAAGGTGCTTGAACTATCATAGCCGAGAAACCAAAAAGTTGGCGATCTCAGATATGAAAATATGCAAGTCAACTTTACCTCAACCGCGACTTCGGGAGTTGAAAATCACTCCCGAATCACTTTGTATATTCCACGAATTGAAAATCAATGCCACATTTCCCATAGGATCAAAATAAGTGAACAGCAAAACTTAGGCATGTTATGAATATCAGAATCATCGATAACGATACATGGGAGTCGTAGAATCTTCGCTAGACTGGAATGGATTGTTCGCAGACATTCTGAGAGAGGGAAGACGAGACGAAGGGGCTTCCGAGGAGAACTCATTAAGCAGAAAGCCGGGCGGCATTGGAAAATACCACGCTCCAGAAATGATTGTAAGATATCGGAAAAGGGGAAGAAAACTTCAAGAAAAGGGATTGCAATGGCGGAGTGTAGTCAATGCACCCAAAAGGTTTTCTTGTACTTTTGCTACAGACAATAAGCGGGATGATTCCTTGAGATAGTATTTCTCATCAAGGTATTTTGTGAGATCGATAGGCAAAATGTATGAAATAATATGTTCAAGTTGTAATGAGACACAATCGTCATAAAAATGAGGCATTATTCGAGAATTCCTTATGTAAACGGTAGGCTAACGCAAAAAAATTAAGTTACACTCAGAAAAAGTGAAAATCTTTTTTCACTAAATTTAGTGTTCTGCCCTTGAATCCAAAAACTACACTACATAAAAACATGGAATCGCCCATAATTACGGCCCATATAACATGCTCCGCAAATATCGATAACATATATTTAGGTAAACTGTATCTGCATGACAAATGAGTCATATTGGAGTAGAATCCATGTTTAAACCAACAACACATGGAAACATTCACAAAACAAACAGGTGAATAGAGGGACTTTAAAATTAAAAATGGGTTAACATCTTTCCCCTCGTGGTTACTTATGGTTAATATTGATTACATAGCTTTTTCTTTTACCCTCTATATTCATTTATTTAATTTCTCCGCGCAATCAGCAGTAGTCGCCCATAATTCGAAAAACCCTAATATTGTGGTAACATTGTTCCATTTCCTTGATATTCTGAAGTTGCTATTCACCATGCTCCAAAGTTACAGCTTACAGAGAATAGTTTAATATCATTAAAATTCATCATCATCATTTGCCAATGAGAGTCATTTGTGCGAAGACTGCGGGTGGTAAAATGTTATGAGTTTCATTTTCGCATTCAGGAAGTCTAAATATATGAATAATATATTCATTTACGAAAAAATATCTGTGACCTTGAACTCGCTGCACGATGCTGCACAAGGCTTACTCAGCAGAGTTTTCATAAATACAAGGTATTTATGAAAACTCTGCTGAATTTCTCGTGAAATTTAGATTTGAAGAAAGTGTGTACTTCAAGGTGAGGGAAGTATTCAAATGTTTTTGTCAAAAATGTAGACAGGAAATGTAGACATTTAAAGCTTTCCCTAAAAAGCTATTCCATGAACACAAAATATAGGATATAACTATAAAATCGCAGACGGAGCCAAATACATTACTTAAGAGAAATCGCCATCACATGCCAGTAGCAAATGAAATCTACTGACCGAAGTACAATGTATCTCTATCAAGCTGTTATTCTTAGAAACTGGTCTAGTGTCATACTCTCAACAAAACTAGAACTAGGAAACTTAGGAGAAATAGTAAGAACAAAATAAACTCAATATAGAGAGCTTTTTCAATATTTTTATAGACCAAAATTCTAATTCCATGATTTAACATCATAAACTTAAGATAACGAACAAGGTTAAACTGATAACATTCCCTGAGAAACTATCCTGAACATAAAAATAGGGTAATACCATGAAATCGTTGACAGAGCCAAACTAATTATTTAAAAGAAATGACCATCACAAACCAGAAGTAAAATATGAAATTTCATTTAAGTCTCAGACCACGTAATGAATTTCAGTGGACTCCATCACTTCTAGATTTGTCAAGAGTTCTGTCGGTTCTGTATAATCGCAACTCTCAATTAAAATAATTTGCTCCCCTGACGCAGGAAAGGCATGAGCATAGACCTAGAGAAATTAACATGAATACTCAAGCGTGGTGCTTCGGGAGAGCTTAATAAAGTCTCCATCGTAGCTTCTATCAGTCAGTCGTTCAACCCGAAATTTCATCTGTATAGGTGAAGGTAGAGATTATCTCAGACTAAGCCTAAGAGCATGTGAAATCCACATTCCGGATAGGAAGGTGGCACATCTCATACTATGAGGATGTTATCGTGGGGGGTGCGAAGGCTTCACCCGAGATATGAACCCGTGACTCTTCGATTAGCAATCCACCATTCCACCTAGAACGCCCGCCTAATCTTACCTCAGATTCACGCTATCAATTACTATCATTCTCTTCCTCTAGATTTTTAAACATAAATCTGGTATGGTATGGCCTTAGGAGGGAAAGACAGGGATATGAAGCCGTTTGCTCCATTACGGAAGGGTAGGTAAGTAAGGGTGAAAGATAACCGGCGTTGACATTAGCCTGCTATTATGGAAAGCAGGCATGGGGACAAAGACTTAACGTCCTATCTAACGGACAGAGTGTTGCGCCTGAAATGCACTCCACACAGCGTTCAAGTTCGGAATCGGGAAGTCGCAAAAAATCCCTTACACCATCGGGATTTGAGTTCGGACCCACAAGGTAGGAAGCCAACACTCCTGCTGCCATACCATGTAAGAATATTTTAGTTCATCTACCGTTTGAAGATATAAAAAAATTTTTCATATGCCTATCACACCGGAGGCATTATACATTTGATTTGCACCAGAACTCGTAACAAAGGGCATAACCGCACTTCCTCTCGAAACCATCAAGGGCGGAAGGAAAACGGTGCACATTAAAAGCGGTTGATATCTCCAACATTGGAAGGAGTGGGAGAGGTTCAGTTAATCCCAGGAAGTGATGACGCCCATCGCGCGGCTGGAAATCAAAGAGGTTTGAGAAAAACGGAGCCCCGCATGAGACGGGGATTATTTCCATCGAAATCACTTCCTCGCAGACTTCGTTTTTTTATTGTGAAGACTATGCAACGCATGCGCTCCAGGACGGAGGATTATTATTATTATCACTAAGAAAAAACGTGGAAGCTTCTGAGTAGAATGGAAGATCCTAGCAGAGCTGCAAGAGAACGGGTCGCGGAAAGATATTGGGGTAAAGAAGTAGTGAGACAGGAGGACAAAGACGGGGCCGAAAAGAATGTTTTTGGAATGAAAACTCTTTTGCCGATTATAAGGATCCTTCTGAAGCACACGCAAAATTACTTCTCTCGAAATGAAGTGGAAAAAAATCTAAAAACAAGATCAAGCATAACAGAGATTACACACGATTATATTCGGAACAACTGTCACTTGAATGGGTGGAATGATACTTTTTTTAAACCAGATGAGGCTTTGTTGCTTGCATTCATAGCTTCTATATTCTTACTTTTACAGCAAATTATAGTTTGTAGCGCAATTTTTTGCACTGCATCATCAGCTGCATTTAGTTTACAGAACATTTAAAATTGTTCATTTAATTCTTAATATTTTTGTAACAAACATGTATTTCAACTTTAAATTTGAAAAGTAAAAATAATCTCTTTGCCAATGAAATAATGACGTCAAAGACTAACACAGATATTTTTCCGTCCAATGTACACATGGAAGAATGAAAGGCTGTGATAAAAATATGTATAGTAACCTCAATTAAGATGAATTCGCAGTTTTTAAATTTACACTCTAAAATGAAGCAACGAGATATTTGGCAGGTTTTGGAATTATTTGCATGCATAAAGTCAGCTGTTACTTTCAAAATAAATAGAGATTTATTTAGTGTCCTTATTGAAGTATATTCGTTGACCAATGTTTACGGACACATTATTTATTTATTCAGTATTTTAAACGCCAATGGGTGTTTCATAAAAGGGCGTAGATATCCATTTAGGCTAGAAAATTTTCCGCCTGTGGTTTCATCATGCTCATGACATTTGCATGATTCTTTTCCCTCCATAAATGACATTTTAAAACGCAAATAAACGTAAATTTTCATTTTCAATTAAACATAACTGTTCAATATAAAATATTCCGCTTCCTAAAAAAAGCATATTTTTACAGCAGTAGGACATTTACAAGACTTTCAAAGAATTTGATATTTTGCAATTATGGATGCATCATCAATAACGATTAAGAGAAAAAATATGATCAAGCAACTAAGAAAATGACGAACAATACGGTTAATACCAATTTCATCAAGGAATGGAATAGGCAGAGATAAAATTACGTTTTAAAATAAGTAAAAGTCATTCAAACTTGTTAAATTTTTGACAAAATATTTCAAAAACACGTCATAATTGGACAGGTTTAAAGTCTTTCAAAATCCTAGATCTTTGTATTTATAAGAGTCCATAACAGAACATTCTTTACACGCGGATGGTATGGACATGAACTCTTTTTTCTGGTACAATCGTAGCCTTACCGCTGGAATAAATCTCATGTCATGCCATTTTTTATTCACCGCCAAACCCCTTACAAAGGATAATGGTAAAAATTGAACCTTATTTACTCAAATATTTCTTTAATTTCACCAACTTCACTTCGAAATTAATCTTTTCCAAAAATGTAGCTAACAATAGTACGAAACAGAAAATACAAATATTTCCTTCACTGAATAGATTATCGACGCAACCTACATGAGGGCCTTTTGAACGATCGATGAATACCTACTACGTGGGAATGAATAAAGAGAGAAAAATTACTTCACAATAAAAGCTTACATTCTGAAATGATTCTACCGCTATCAATTCTTAAAATGGAACATAATTTTAATGGAAAAAAGTGGGAAATGACACATAAAATTTCCTTAAATGATAGATTAAACCGGTTAGAAACCGAAAATGGACTGATTGTAATAGACGAAAATAGTACTTTACCATAAAATGAACCTGAGAAAAATATCCTGATGTCACGAGAAAGTGTTCGCCTTACCTGAAAAGAAAGGAAAAAAACAAAATTAGAAAAACGTTAAGCCACACACAATAAAAAAATTGGATTAATCAATATAACAATAAATGGTAACATTAGTTTTTAAATTATTTTTAAGTTAATTTGTAAAGTTTTATGTTAAACTTGGCTACTACAGCTTTGCAACAGGCTATTTATAGAAATCATAAGGAATTCCATTCCAGTAGGCTTTAATTACTTTCTGAGTTATTTTTGCTGTATTTTACTGGCAGTTAAAAAAAACAGGCGGCCAATTCTACATTTCTAAATTTGGGATCAAAATCAGATGACAACACAGATTTGGCCAAATATGGCCATTGCTTGGAAGTTCAATAAGAGTACGCACGAGTAACGGCTCGCTCTAAGAGCTCATTTCAACGGAAAATGTTCATTTCTATCGTATCATTGTCGTTTCCTCGAGTAATGATTGGCTCACAAAAAATGCATTCTAAGATCCTAAAATGCAGTCGTATCCATTAGATAATTCAGAAAAACCTACCCAAGTAGAGAAAGCTGGTAGAAGCCACATACTCCAAGAAAAGATAAAAGGAAAGAGAAGGAACTACATATGGACAAGCACATTTTTCAAGCTTCACAAAATAATTTTTCGACGTATTCTTAAGTTTTCTTCGCTAACTTGTGAGATAACCGTTTTCATGGTGTATCGTATTAATTTGGTACTCTAAATATTATGATCTAATCCATGTAATCATCCTACTTCAAATACCGTTCACATTTAATCATCTCTTTCCTTAACTTTCTTCATTGGCTTCTTAATAACGATTCCTTGAAACATGCGTATCTGAGTCCACTGAAGACTGTGGATCCACATTTGGGATGAAATGTGATTGTACAAACGCTATGTACCTCATTGAAAATAACGTTCGTAATAATTTCCATTTTATTACGAAATTATTTCAATATTATCATGACAATATTAATCCTTGAAAATTATAGCATATATATTGTATATGTATAGCCTATAGTTGTACATATAACTGTATATTCCTCGGTAATAATATAAACTAAATGCTCAGAGGACATACCTCTGTTTTTTGCCGGAAAAAAGGGGGAAAAACTAAGAATGAAAAAACTGATTCCGAGTTGTAAAACGTCCATGGGGAAAAAACTTTTTTCCCATTAGTAGAGCTGGCTTAGAAGAATGAGTAGATCGACCTGAAATAGAAAATTCTGGAGAGTGGGGAAATGATCTTAAAGAAAAAAATAAATAGGGAATGGAAGGAAGGATAAGAAAGCGGCCGTAGTGAGAGAGAAGAAGATATATATTAAACAGAAGAGAGGATAGGATATATATATATAGGGAGTGTGCGGTGGAACGCCCTCCAACGGCGGAAATTACTCAGATAAATTCCTGCGAGGGCAGAGGAGGAAGGGCCGAGGGGTTGGGGGTGAAGTAGATCGAGAAATTTGGAGAGAGGAATTGAGGGAAGAATGCGTAGGGAGAATAAAACAGGAATAGATAAAGGCACGAGGAAGGTAAGAAAACAAAGGTAAGGAAGAGAATAAAACCCCAATCAGCAAAGATTGGTGTGGTATTCAAAGACATCAGATGTCATTGAGAATTTTTATCCATTCACTTATGTTTGATCAATGTTTTATTTTTACCACGACTCTAACCGTATTAAAAAAAACTTCAAGGTTTCGGTGCGCCATAAATGGAAGGAAAGGAAGGGAATTAAGACAGAAACCCGGCGTCGGCATTAGCCTGCTCTCAACTTCCAAGAAACTGGGAGATGATTTAGTTCAACTAGTTTTCGCGACAATACGCGATGGCTTTTCCAACTACACCGAATCATTTCTTTCCTCCCTCCAGCGAGAAAACCTTGTAAACCTCGCGAAAATCTTCAGCGCCAAAACAGTTTCCTCATCTGTCCCCGTCGCCAAAATCTTCCCATGTTTTTCAAGCGACTCCGCGCAACCATGAAGAAAAAAGTCACTGAATGTGGGAGATGAAGAAGGGATTCAGCGTTCAAGTGAATTATTTTTCAAAAATAGAGGTCCAAAGCACTTTCACAAGGAAAATCATATTCAAAATGAAATCAATTTGTTTGTTTTACCTCTACGTCATACCTTGGTTACGCTTTATTACCGCTCTGTTTATGAATTTATGTAAAGGGAGAAATTTGTGTCTCCGGAGAAAAACGGTACGGTTTACACATCATTGAGATAGAAATTAAAAACACTGAAAATCAAAAAATAATGGGTTCGTTCCAGAAATGTAAATTAATTAAAATAATTCGGGTAGGTAATTGAGGGAAGAGATATCTTAGTTACAACGAAAAAACAAACCATCCCCATTCAAACATTCCCTCCAGTACATTCTTCCCCAGTTTACAGTTTTAAAATAAAAAAGTCACATAACCCTCGTTCCCGACGGTTTTTTATTCACTCGAACTAATTCAATCACCCTGATGACGAAGATGAAATTGCCTTTAAATACGTTAAATACATAGAAGACTTGACGAAATTAATATTCGTATTTCACAGAAATAATTGATCGAACGGAAAAAATGGACTTTTTTCCGTTCGATCAATTATTTCTGTGAAAACAGCGCGTTTATTACACTGATTTCGCGGATAATATTTCTATACTGTAATTGTTGAGAAGTACTCTTCAGACGCACAAAGGTTCATGCAATACATTAAACTCTCCCACTAGGGCTCATGGCTGTGTGAGATGGAGGAATTTCATAAAAGGCTAATCAATGGCCGCGCCGCTGTCCTGGAGAGAAGCCGAAATTAATTTTAAGGCGCCTTCTCAAAAGATTAATGCCCCACCAAGAGAAGCATCATTAAATCGCGAGCAAGATAAATAATTTTCACCCCGGCTCCCGTGAGGTGCGCTGCAGACAGAAAATGGAGAAGAAGCGAGAACAAAGTAAGGAAGAGGATATGCCAGGAATAAATTTTTAAGAGAAAAAGGGGGATAGGCACTTGATGCCCACTTAATAATGAGGCTCCCTCAAATGAAGCCACTCTGAAACTGAATGAAAATTTCGTACCTAACGCATCATTAATTCATTTACAATGTATTACGGGACATCCACTGTGTAGAAATTGAAAAATTCTCTGAAATTACCGGGTTTTCCAAAGGTATCGCTTTCATTTCTAGGAACCTATAGTTTCGGAATTTTTTGACCACATGTGCAATTGAGTGATTTTAATGCTGTATAGAACGCCATAATATAATTGAAACTTACCTACACATACCACCCCAGTACCCCAACTCGATGAGGTTGGATATTAAAATGCAAGGAAAACGCAGCACTGCGGTTATCTCATCTCCCTGGCCAAAATACCGTGGTGTACACTTCTCTCCACCCCCTCCAAAACTGAAAAAAATTCCTCCTTAAAATTTTTCAACAGGACAGTTAAATAGCCCAGATGAAGTAAATACCACCACAAAAATAGTTATTGGAACTACGTTCCACCCATTTCCTACTAGTCACTCAAAACTCAACTATTCAAAACGGCACTCATAAAATTCCTAGATGTATCGGTGGCTGCACAGATCAAAATGCTAAGGAGGAGCTCAAGTTATTTCGGCCTTCAGTAAATGTGGGCAGAATGCCGTGGGAACGAAAGTAAGGCTCAGACTGCGATGACTCTGAATGAATAAATTTGCTCAATGCATAACGCTAACCTCAACTACGATAATCACTGAATTTCGGCATTTAAAAATATTATTGACTTTCACAATCACATTCCACGTTTTCCAACAAGACTTTGCCTGCTTTTTGAAATGTGTCAATCGATGTTACAGTAGTTCAGATCTACGTTCAAGTAAAATTTTCAGTGAAAATTTGGAGGTTGAGGTGATTTTTCTCGGGGTGTGTGGAAAGCAAAGTGGTAGGGAGCTGTTCCGGAGACTGAGGTCTGATTAGAAGTGTGCGTAAAGAAATCCCATCCATACTCAGTGTCTGGAGCGTTCCAGGAGGGAAAAGTCGATGGGATCATACGAGGGTAGCAGCAGAGCCAAGTTAATTTCGCGAAGGGAAAGGGGTGGAAGAGAAAGGGGAGGTATTGGGGAAAGGGGTGAACTGATAGGGGCGAAAAGATTCTGTGTGAAAAAGAGGCACGAAGATTGGGGCAATTACCGAAAGTGAAAAACCGTCGATAGTATAATGCCCTGATAGATATATCGACGTAGATCACATCGAATGATATTAAAGATACACGGGGAAATCTGGAGGAAAATTGTGTCAAGAAATTTTTACCCTGAATACCTGATGCTAGTAGGATCCAAAATTACCAATGATGTATATGCCGAAAACGCACCATTTGTAAACAACGGAAACTTTCAGCAAAGCGCTCCGATTTTCCGCGAGTCCACTCCGTTGCATGATGTCTTGGATTCATCGTGATCTTCGGCAGGCAAAGCATTTGGAGTTGTGATTTCTCGAAAGCATCCGGCAACAGGGCAAACTCGTGGCCAATCGGAGCACTTGGCTCAAAGTTTCTGTTGAAAAAAAATGGTGCGTTTTCTACCTAAACGACGTCAGTAATTTGTGTTCCTACTGGAATCAGCAAGCTAGGGTTAAAATTTCGAGACGATTTTCCTCCGCCCTGTATATCCTCCATGTCGACAATACTTTGCATTAATATCTGCGCATAAAGTAATATTTATTTTACTACATGAATTCCAGAAGGACGATAAAAGTTGTCATGATCATTAAAACATTTAATCACACTACTTTCATTAGACTGCGGAGTGATTAGGAATTTAAATAAAGCTTTTTAGTAGATACTCCCCCAAATGAAGATGCTCAACCCTCGAACTTAGTAAACTTAGAAATGTGGTCAAATAAAAAGTTTTTTTACGTTCCATAATGTTATAATGGCTTATCTAAGTTACTAAACCAACGATTTCATGATTAAGTACGCGAGATGTTAGGCATATCGAATGGACAATGGGAAAATAAAAATGGCCAGTAAAATCTTAAAAATTAGGTATTTTGGTTACGATAGCGGGATGGCTAGTTGTAACTGATAATGGCAACGCTTCAAATAGATAATCAAATTAGGATTGGATAAGAAATATGGTATTTTATTTTCCAACCTATTGGCATTACGCTCAGCATTCCTTCAAGAGATTTCACGTACCACAAGATAAATTTTGAGGGTGAATTAAACCCTCAGGGGCGATTTTTCTATTTGGCGAGTATGAAAAAATAACAAGGGTTTCAATCCTGGCGGTCGGATGTTTTCTATTGCTATTTATAGCCAGTTTGCTCCAAAGACGCCCGGATCTAGAAGAGTAGGAAACAATCGAACCGTGTCAAGATGGGATTGGGGATGATGGAGGAGACACACGGGGTTGCAAGGGGTGAAAAAGAGGTGAAATCGATCGATAGTGCGAAATGCGCTTTAGAATGGCAGAACGTGAAGTTGAGTTTTGGTGGAGAATCGGTGAAGGAGAAGTGCAATTGGGAATTGTTGGAACACAATGAGGTGACATGTCGTTTGCTGAGCCACAGAACGTTCGACCAGGTATGTACCTCTTGCACTCGATTCCGCGCGTTGCGTAGGGTTTTAGGACAACAATCGTAAGTAAAAAAAGAAGAAAGGAAATGCTCGGACGATGTTCCACCTCAGCATCTATTAAAGTCTCTTATTGTTAGGGTTGGGAAAATGATTCCAATTCGGCAAAATTCCTCTCTTAATTTACCGATTCCCTCGAACCTAGGTATAGAAAATTTGCGGTTCCAAGATGACGTTCTCCGTGTCACTCTGAAATACATCTATTCTTAATTGGCCTAGAAAATCTGAGCGCAGAGTATAGCCCGCGATTCTATAGCGCCTCCCAGCCTAACGGATGATCCTGGAAAGGATGTTTGAAATTCCTCCACAAATGAGATGACCACTGTCGAGAGGGAGTTTATTTTCAGGCAAAATGCAATGCACGAAATAATAAATAGAGAATAATAAAGCCAACGTACGAATTTAGAGGACATTTAAAAAATATATTATTGTCTGCTCAGGTTGGATTCAAAGACAAGTTTCGCCATCATGAAAAACAACAAATAGAGTTCTATATGCTCGATTCCAAAGACATACGCCAATAAAACACCTCACTCGATCATTAACCAGGTTTAATTTTCGGAATTTAAAGACCGACATCAATGTGCCCCAATATAGCCCGTCGTGTCTAACCATTTGAGTTGACATGAGGCCTTCTGAAATCGATTCCACCGTTGAGACGCAATTTGTGCTACGATACAAGAATTATGTCATTGAATGATGAATTCCTCAATACGTTAAGCAACGCCGAGTTTAGGTGCTTTGAAGGAAGTTTGAACAATTATTAACATTGAATAATTTCCCGCCATGATCTGGCAAAAAATTGGACTTCGCAACACCATATTTCGGACAGTGGGAACAAAAAAACAACAAGGATTGGCGAATCTGGATGTAGAAAAAGGAAGAGAGAAATGGCATGACCCCGAGACGAGGTAAGATTTCGGATAAAGCGTAACGTGCCTTTGATCACAAAAGGCATTCGATGCCCCTCTGGCTCAATGTAGATGCAGCATTTGATACGATGATGACGTCGTTTCAAGAAAAGACCCTTTCAAAGCAATGATATTGACAGGTCTTCGAGCACACATCTCAGAATGGGTTTCGTATCTGCTGCAACCGATAATCGCTTGTAAAAGAAAAACAGATATTCACCTCAGACCCATTTGAAAGCAATTACTTTGATGTCCCACGCAGTCAATATTTGTGGACAAGGAATTGCGAGCAAAGGAATTTTTACAGAGATGGCAAAGAACGGATTGATATTTTTATTAAAAAAAAAACGGTGCTTTCAATGAAATGATTTTTCACTTTGGAATATTACCATGTACATTTTCATTACTTTGTTTTTTACTAAAGGCTACTTTTAGAATGATGAAGGCTTGTTGCATTCCAAACAATAAGAAACTCTCAATTTTAAGTTCGTACAAAAACATTTTGAGCAAGTTGAAGATGTTGCTATAAGTATAGTTAAAATACATCATCATTCGCCGCCAATACAACCAATCCATCGTGTGAAGTGAAATATTTCAATTTAAACTTTTCGTTCCAAATGACCCTAAACAAACAGGATCAACTTAACTTTGCATTCCGTCTTGACAATGCTGCAGCGCAGAGAAACGTGTGGACAAAAATAAATTGCTAATAATGGAATTTTGCAACGAATAATGGTGATAGAATTACCTTTTGTTATTTCAAACGAATTTTTGTTTGCCGGTAAAATTTATCTACAATCCTCGTATCAAGAAAGATGGGTAAAGTTTGAAGACGATCGACTCAAAAGTATTCTCGGTTGTTGCGCCCAAATAAAAATCCTCAATTCTCAGCATAAGAATAGGTGTAATAATTTTCAAAGTTTTGGAAGACAACAAAGGTACGACCTACAACCTTTTGAACTGCTTGTAGTTTGAGAGGAATCAGGAACTCAATTATAAAGCCCCACTATCACAACTATCGAATCACTTATTACATTTATAAACTCATTTCATTGAGGCCACATTCCATCACTCCATATTCAGCCGTTTGCTTTCCCATTAAAAAAAAGAACAATTAAAGGGCCATAAACCGCATCTACCGCGAATTCAAATACAATTATTCTTTCAAAAATGATGCGGAAATGACATTTATATTCGAATTAAATTGGCCATTAATCATCAGGAATTTCCGCTCACAGAATGAAAAATAACATAGGTCGCCGAGAACGAACTTCACGAGCATTCATAAAATCATAGTATTGCAATCCTATATTTTGTATTCATACTACAGCCCTCAATTTCTCCCTTTCTCTCCAAAGATAGCTCTTTTTTCTCCCTGAAGCTCTTCTTCCCCGGGTCTTTATTCACCTGTCCCTTGGTCTCTTCCTCTGCAGACTTTTCCATTAATTTTTCCTTCCCTTATGTTTCCCACATAAATGCTGTCTCATTCCGTGGCCAATATTCTTTGTCACACAGTGATCCACGTCGCCCTTTTTCTCCTATTCTCCCATATACCTCCTCCTTTCTCACCCGATCCGTCCACATCATCTGCAGCATCCTCGTCCAGCACCAAGTCCCGAAGGCCTCCATTCATTTCAGATTATTTTTTTCCGATGGTCCAACCTTCTAAGCCATAGATTGCCACTGCACGCACGAATATTTTCGCATGCTGTCTCATTGTTTTCATTCTTATGCTCTTCGAGCATAGCAGCGCGCTATTTGCCATGAACTCCGCCTAATCTTGGGTTATTCTGCGCTTGATGCGTGCCGTTCTTTTACCGTCCCAAATAATGTTGCTCCCAAGGTAGATGAATGACTCAACTTGCTCCATTCTCTCTCCTTTGATATAAATGTCGGCCGCAGTTTTCTCTCTTCCGCATACAAGGGTTTTTTCTTCCTATTTACATACACATAATTTTCAGGAAATACTTTTTTCAATTTTAGTCGTCAAATCCTGTAGTTCACCCTCGTTGATGGTAATGATTTTAATGTCCTCTGAGAATAGTGGCATGTTTATTTCTTATCCATTCACCTTGATTAAATGGACGAGCTTTCGTAATAAGGGTGAATTACATAAATTTTTGTGATAAATATATTAATATTCCTTGGGTGAATTTTCGCGTGACTCCATTCACTATTCCACTCATTATTTCCTTATCCGCATGGACGCTTACACTTTCGGCAGATTCGATTTCCCGCTTTCAAGCATGGGCGTCAACGCAGACGGACGCTCAGCAAAGCGCGGTACACTTCGGCAAACCTGTTAAAAGCTTTCGATGCGATGCAAGAAAAGATTTTTTTCCTTTTTTAATTCCACGAACTCCCTATTTTGAGTATTTTCCCCCGAGGTAACAAGGAACTTACGCATGGATGCCTTCAATGCATCGAGGTGATTTCTAACAAATGTTCAACAACAATTTTTTTACTAGTTCACAGCTGCGGTGGTAGCTACTAATAGAATCAAGTGTTTAAAATCAGAATTAAAATAAATAGGCTTACGAACAACTTCGCTAGAGCTATTTCAATGATTGCGCAACATAATCAGTTTACAAGGCCAGTACTATGATAATTTCCTCACAAAATTCAAGTCTATTAATCTATTTAAGAAAAGTACCTATCATTAATTCATGGACTACTCACTATGGCCCTGCACAGCGAGGAAACTAGCCTTAGAAACTGTGAAACAATGTCTTTTAAATAATTTTTACTCCAGCACAATACTTACAACATGCCAATGGGAGCATAAAATGTGACAGATTACTCATAACTCATACAAAGAAGAAATTATTTGAAAAATGTATCTAATGCGAATAGATTGGATCTATAGTTTAATGTATAGAAATATAAGAAATGACAAAAAATCAAGGCACACATGCATGTGGAGCGAACCACAAAATAAAGCAAGAGTTTAAGATAAGAATATAATCAGGCATATGAAAGTAGAATATTAAAAAAGAATTAATACAGTACGCGTGAATGGACTGTCTTACCGTTACACTTGATAATACTTCTTCACAATGGGGTGAATCATTTTCAATTTTCACATTTATACAACCTAACGACGACCATGTCTCTCACTGGGTAACATCCTCAGTTACAGGAAAAAAGCTGACAAGTAATAAGATAATAATTTAGTCTTTATTACAACCGAATCTAGCATTATATAGTCCTTTATATCAATTTACGTGTTTGAAAATGATATGCAACCATGCCCTAGGTGGTGGTAAATCCACCCAGGTGGTTTTCGAACCCGTGACCTTTAGTTTCGCGGACTCAGGCGCCACCGAGGCCGACGTCCTAAGAATAAATTATAAAAAATTAAAAATACTCCCTATCATAATTAAATATATTCCTATTTTTTTGTACTTCTCACATTGACGTTCCAATATTTTTTTATTATCTCTTATTTCATAATAATTCATTATAAGCACTGAAGAAGAACAAGAGACTTCAAAAACGTTGGCGAACTGAAGTGATTGTTTGCATACGTACAACACAAGAGAAACATCATATAACATATTCGTATACTTACGTTTCAAACAAAGGATCTCGATGGAGGGATTCTATTATATATGCTGAGCGGAAATATTTATGATACAGTTAAATATTTAAAATTGGAAGAACTGCTTCTCAGAAAATTAAGTACTGTAGCAATGGAGACAGCTTCTGGTTTGACCTCTAAGTGGGAGGTAAATGTTAAAAATTAAATCCATAAAATTAAGATTTTACAACTGACTGCTTAACTATACACGTAGTCAATGTTTATATATTTTCTACCTTCCAGTTTAATCACCCTGTGAATAAAATGCATGAGAATTTTAAGATTTTTGTCTCTCTTAATCCTACAAGCTCGCTGTCTTTGTGTTTTATTTTCTGAGGGCGCCTTGATCTTCCAAATGGGCGCCTCTACTGTGGATAGGTGCTGAGATCACTTTCCCTACGTGACTCACTGGTTGCATTGTCACTAGATGGAGCACGTGGGGTGAACTGCAAGAGGAATTAAGGGAGTTAAAGAGATTTTGGCTCAGACTCACATGATAGACGGGAAGAAAGGGCGAATTAACGAACACGAATAAAGCTCTCACAGAAGGGTGTTGAAATTATCGGCTCTGGATGCCGCCCTTTGCTGCTGAGTGCAGTAAGCAGTATGAGTTCTCTCACGCGGTAAATTTTCTTTCAGCGTCAGATGGAGATGAAATAAAAATAAACATTTTCAAACAATGCACATTTTGAAAGCCAATTTTGTCTGAAATTTGAAGCAAAAATGGTAGGGAAGGACTGTAATGCGTCACTTTACGCGAAAAAATAAAGAAAGCAGTCAGGAGGGATATACTTATAGAAATTGATGCGTAAATATTCACTATACCCTTACAAAAAATAACAACGCAAGGCTTGAACGGGAATTGGCAGAATTCCGAAAGTTGCACTCTGTTTCGTGATGGAAATTTTTCCAAATAAAAAAGTCTAAACAAGATTACAATTATCTTCTTGAACTACCAAAGATTAAAATAAGTTATTTAAAAGTTATTTGCGAAATGAAAGAAAAATCCTCAAATTTTTGAGGTATCATCGTAATGACACAAAATTGGAATTAGAAAGAAGTACGCGATGGGTTCACCAGATTTAATCAGTAAGGATATTACAACTCAAGAATTAGAACAATCTCTAACTTTGAGAAAGCGATCAATCGTGCTTTCGCTGTCGTAATTCAACAGTGGTCAACATAGTGTGGAATGTTCTAATATCTGAGACATACCTGCGCACACGAGGGCTAAGAAATACCGCTGCTTCACTCATACGAGTATAGCAAAAGGTATCCATTTGATTTCAACGGCCAGTGAAGACTACAATACGGCACTACAATCATTATAGCAGTAGTTTATTCTTTATAGCAGGTTCAAGTAAAAGCATTTTTGCTTTTTCATAAGTTATAATTAAATGCTCATGCCTGGTTATACAGTAAATTGTTGAATAGGATGAAATATTTGTAAATTTTGATAGCAAAATACAATAATCAAAAGAAAACAAAGCGTAGAGAAAATTTGAATTAAAATAATTAACTAAACTATCATTTTTACTATCCAAGTACACACATTTTCACCCAATTTTTCGAATGGAATGAAATAAAAAAAGAAAAAGAAAAAATAACTCATGGCTATTTTTAAGAGGGTCAAAATTTTAACACCAAAGGGTTGAGAAAACCGCAAAAAATGTTTCTCGGAAATTATTTCTTAGTTTTGCTATACGTGACTCTTAAATACTGTATATCCTAAAATTTCGTGGCTGCTTCTTCATTACTTTGTACATTGCTGAGGGAGTAAATCAGCACATGAGTCAGTCCGGACACGTTGTTTTATTCATGGTTAAATAAAAAACACAGTACTATTCCACAACCTTATATTTGACTGCAAATATAAGGTTGTGGAATAGTACTGTGTTTTTTATTTAACCATGAATATCTCATCGTTCCACCAAGTAACGCCTAAATCTGTTGATTTTATACGTTGTTTTATATTGGAAATGATTTTCAAGTATGGATTCTTATTTTCCTTGACTTCCTAAGACAATGTGAAAGTCCCAGGATTTTAGGTTATCCAGAATTGTAGTCAGTTATTCAATACCTTCGCAGAGTTATGGATAAATATATACATGCATCGGTTAATGTCATCCAGGGTCTTCAGATTCCCAGTCCCCATGCCTCCTCACCCTTCCACAGTTCTTTATCCAATCCTTTTTCAGCCATTTCTTTCTGCACCCCACGTATCCAGCTTTGCATTGTCCTGCCTCTCCGTCGCCTTCTTTCTTCAATCCTCTGCGACATTTGTCTCCAAAGTTTTTAATTCCCCATTCGTTGCACGTGCCATTTCAACTAATGCTTTCTCCTACTTCTGTGCCACATACATTCAATATTTCCCCGAACCTTAAATGCCTTAATATTAGCGTCCATCTTCCTATCATACGTCGCATTGGTTGACTTTTCTTGAGAACAGTTCTGTCCGCTGACCTGGAGACGTCCTCAGGTCGAATCAATCGTTGTTGCATTCGGGCCGATGTAAATAATTCTGGCCGGGCTGAAGTTTTTTCCGCCCTTACTTCTGATTCGCTGGTGGCTTCAGCGCATATTCCCGCACTGAGGGAAGTTTATACGGCCGTCTTCTCAATTTAAACTTTGGGGATTCTTGGTTATCTCAATCGCCTCTCTATTCCATATCTGGAAGTAGCGCTTCCCTTTTGCCAAAACTTCTGCGTCGTCTGAGAGTATTTTACGGCCTGGCTCTGACCAAGCAACAACGATCGACTCGACCTGAGGACGTCTCCAGGACAGGGGGCGAAAGTGTTGTCACGAAATGTCAACTTACGCGACGTATACTCGGAAGATGGAAGTTGATAATAGTCGTCGTGGAAGAGTGCAGTACCCCTTAAAATTAGTCTTTCCTTCCTTGGTTTCACGGCTGATCTATGCTAGAGGTCCATTTCTGGGCACAATTAGAGGTTTTCTCGATTCCCCTGTTAGAAATACTCCATGGCTGTAATTTACCATGATATTCACTATATTTTTTTTATTCTCTTTTCATTTTCACTGGATATTCTCTGGTTCTATAATTAGTTCTTCCAAAAGGAAAATTTCTTTCTTCCATCATTATATCTAATTCCTAATGACTGCCTCCATTGGATCAATGCCATTTTGAAATTTTCCTCAACAGATCAAGTCAGTATCTCCAAAAGACGGGCCATTTAAAATTTTCCACAAACGACAAGTTGTATGAGAGACACACCTGGGAGGGACCGTTACGAAGCCGCAATAAGGTATCCATTTCATCTGTGATTGCGTTCGACGGGGGAAGATAACACGCTGGGTAGTGTCTGCGTTCGATCGAAATGGCAGATGCAGATAAGCAAGCGAGGGGAGAAGCGGAAAATGAACACGGGCAACATTCGGGGCGACAGGTTAAGGTATCTTGGAGAGAACATCGTCCCACTCCCCCAAGCATTTACACATGCACCCCCCGAGACGACGACACCGGAGGTAATCAGAGGATAGGAGCCGTTTCAACGTAACATGCAAATGGCACGGCAGCGAAAACCACTGCGCCTCCAAAACGATCCATCCCTTTCGTATTGCTTGAGCGTGTATTACGCGACCATATTTTCCGTTCATCATGAGCGACAGTTCCAGCGATCGCTCCAATGAAGGCGGAAAATTAACCGCGTCCCTCAATCATTTCCCGTGACGAGTCCAGTGGCGTAGCCAAGAATTTCGTTCGGGGGAGGGGGTCCAAAACCAGGGGTGAAAATTTTTAAAAAATAGGGAACTCATTAGTGGGTTATTAACTAATTTTAACACATTTTACAATCGAAATTACTTAATTTGTTAAATAAATAAATAGTAAATTCATGGTTTTTCAATATTTTGTTTTCTTTCATGAAGGAAAATAATTGCGTTTTTATATTTAGGGCGGGTTCTGGACCCCCCAGGCCCACCCTCTGGCTACGCCACTGGTGATAACTCCAAGAATAAAAATTCTATCAATCCGTACGCCGCTTTTTTTAGTTGCTGAAACTATCGCAGGCGACCTCTTCCAGCCAATCGCAGTACTTGGCCGCTAGCAGTGATTGTAACTCCACGCTTGAAGTGTAACTGATTAACAGCTGTAAATAAGGAAAGTTACGGAATAATCGATGAAAATGGAGAATGGTGGGAATGACTGCGTGATTCACAACATCTGATGGGTCAATCACTCTTTTGGTCCCTGAAAACATATCGCTGTATTTATCAGTCTGAGGGACGGAAAAAATTATCGTGTGATTCAGGCTTGAACACGTTCACTCCAAAACTGAACCTCTCATCCCGGGCTAATATAACAGTGTGACACTCCGAAGGGTCACGCGCAGAGCCTTGAATCTTTTAGGCACTGCCCAGAGGTGGTGCCACATTCGTGGGCCTTGAAGTGAAGTGAAACCCTTCATGAAGTCAGTTATCAAACACATGCTTCATTAGCTTTCCTTACGTCCTGCATGAGCTATACACTACTGCATGTCCTTGGAAAGTTCGCTAAAGAGTTGAGATATAATTATTACATTATATTTCACATGCATTCATTAAAATGTTTTGGAACATTATGTTTTCGCGTATTTCTCAAAATATTACACTTTTTATCATTTTTTTGGAGATAATAGAAAAATATTTTAATCCAATTTCCGATCAAATGATTCTGAAACATGATGCTGAATATTTTCTTATGCACTACCGTAAATCATGCCATTTATTTATTCAAAGATCACATTATTCTGAAGCAGGCTGATGTACTGAAAGTATTAGAGAAGGGTGCCAATAGTTTTCACTACAATTAGTACTACTATCATTTAATCAAAATGACACGGTAAATGTAAATTTCCGGCAATTTAAAACACCAATAAATGATAGAAATATGCCTACCATGCCTATTATTATCATTGCCAACGCCCTTTTCATCGTTGGAGTTGACGCATAATCATGGAAAACCAATTTATGGTCCTAATTTTTCACTGATAAGGACTGGCAACGAACCAAAATCCACCTGCTTGCATATTTCATTGAATGATTTATGATTGATGCCTATTTATATGGGGAAAGAGTCTAAAATATGTTGTTATCTAATAACGAGAATACACCAATTGTCCACGTTGATCTCGACCGAAACCACAAAGTAACGGGGGAAGTAAAGCATATCCGCGGATCGATGCCTCAGGACTAACACAATTTGCCGTTAATACATCTTCATCAAAGGATTTAATGGGCCTGGAACCCAATGAAATGTATTGAATACACGAAAAAAAGGATTACTTTTGAAAACTTTCGGGGACAGAAGTAGAGGATAGCGGTGTCCCAAACAGGAAAAAGGGAATTAAACCCTAAAGTAATGACGTAAACGACTGCGGTGTAAGGGGTCATTCCAGTCTTCTGGGCCATTGTGGATGATGCGTTATTTTACCCATGAAATTATTATTCATGGGTATAATAACGCATCCTCCTCTCAGATAACCACCATGAGTGGTCTTCAATAGAATTAACTCACACTCTTAGTTCAGAAATATGAAAGAATTTTTATAAATGCAAAAGAAACTCATTTTCTTCATTTTTTATTATTTTCAGATATTTTTATTTATTTAACTCGGAAAGTTGTGACGTCACTGTAAAATGAAACGACTACGATATTGTTTTCATCGAATCGTACGATAACCATCGAATTGAGATTTTCAAGGAAAAAAAAAACATTTTGCAATTACATTAAATACCCGAAATCATTCATCTGCATTTTTTAGCGCGGCATCATGCAATGTAAAAATTTAAGACATGAGTAATGACGCTGAGTCTGTGGGTCCGAGAAGAATACCTCACATATATATTCTCAAAAATTGTTTCGGCAGCTTCAGCACGACATTTTGGAATTACTATACTGCAGCTACAAGGATATTACTTTCTCAAACACTATTTCCAACTAGTAATTAATGCATCTCAAAACTAATTGTATTAATGGTTCATCCAGCACTTTCTACTAGTTATTATGATAAAACGCATTTCTCTTCAAACCGATCGGTACGTCATCTGAGAGAATTCTCCCCAATTCGTTCATAAAACACAAAACGTGCAGAAACTCTAACCGAAATAACAGGAGAAAAATGAAAGCATGCTAGGAAAACCACTCTAAAGTCGTTTCATCCCATGTAATACTCGCTTTGCCCACTTTCAATGCGCTAAGCCCAGTGCATTGATAATGAGCGAGTATAACTACAGGACAGCACATCTATCGTGTTTTGATTGGTACAAATTCAAGTCATATGTTTTTTGGCCTTTCCAAAGTATTGTTTTCCAAAGTTAGTTGGCCATTGCTTTAAGCTTCAAAATGATTATCCCCTTTCAACTTTGGAAATCACGAATTACTCAACAGCCACATTCAGGAATGACACGTGAGCCTACAAATTCCAAAAGAATGTAAACTATCTGCCACAATTATTTGCTTAAGAATATTGTTTTCACATTTTATCGTCAAATACTGATTCCGGTGGCATATCATTAATCGATTAATTCATTAAAGCAAGGCACAAAGCGGTAGTTATGCTCGCTCACCACTTGTAGCGCTACAAACTATTCTACTGTATAAAATGGGTCTCACTTATCGTGACTATGTGTATAGACTGGTAAATCGAAGTAAAATCCGAAAATTTCTTTCCAGTAACAGATTCGCCGGCAAGGGGGTTGGAAAGTAATAGGGTTGGAAAAGGGCTAAATCATTTGGTTTTCTGAAAAGCCCTTTTAATGCATAATCGGGCGAGAGGGGTGAAAACTCATTTCGCGACCAGCAGTCGGCGAGGCCACTTAACCCGAGGGAAAAAACGAAAGTCTAGATAAAACAATGGTTGATGGTGGGAGAGAGGGGTGAGAATAGCCTCGAGTGAAAAATGAAAGAAAAAAGAAACAATAAGTATATTTTTTCGGCCTCCGCCAGCAGGCAAGTGATGGAAAGCACTCCATTAAGTAGGATTAAAGAAAAAATAACATCGAGAGAGTGGATGGCCGTTGGCGGATTGAAGCTAGAGTGAAACCTTTCACCGATAAACGAAGGAATTAACTCTTTTTGGGGTATTTTTAAGGACTGCAAAGCGCTTTCTCATCCACGCTCAGATTTCGGCGAAAGTTTGGTCGTGCGATTTTCTAGTATGCCAATGGGCAAAAGCAAATATTTAAATGTTTAATACGTTTTTAGCATGTCACTCTTTGATACTTGAAACATTATAAGGGCTATTTTCTAAGGACTATTGCTATTAGGAACGCTGGAATATTATCTATCCTCTATATCAAAGGTATAACTCATACTTTAAACATTAAAAAAAACTAATTACTACCTAACCTAATGCTATTGATAGCTTTCCAAATGTGGTAAATATAAAATCGCATTTATAATGTACGTATAGTAATCTTAAAAAGGTAGACGTATTATCTTCGTCGTGCGAAGGTTCTTAAATATCCCATTGTATATTCCAAATGAACGCTGCAAAATACAACTATCTCCAGAATAGAAATAAGAATGCCAATCCCTGGGCTTGCGAGGCAAGTGACGTCACGTGTGATCGATAAGCGAGGCCAGGAAAGGAGATTAGGATCACTTCCGGCAGGGAATCAGAGAATGGGAATGAGTGATATATACATAGAAAGATAGGTGGAAATGGGTTGGAAAAGAATTGGAGGCAGGCAATTCATGTGAGAGATCATTATCGCCATGGATGGTTGACACGGAAAAAATTACTGTGGGCTCGAGTACAGTGTGGCAGTTGAAACTTGGAGGAGTAGATATCATTTTAGATAAGTTAAAGATGTTATTATATATTTTTGTTATTTTTTAATTAGATCACCAGTGAAATAAAACAGGCTTCTTGGCAACGTTTCGATCATTCATCCATGTGCCTTCAAAGTTTGAGAACGTAACACTATTAACATATTAAATTGTATTTATGTTCTAATAATGCATGAATTTTTTCCCTAAAACGATTGAAGAAAGGAAACAATCCATCAAATATTACAAATGGACCATATTTCTGTACGGGATGAAGGTTTGCACGTAGACAGCAGCAGAGAAGTCATGAAAGGAAGAATCATGAATGTGGTGCCACGGAAGAAGGATAAGGTAAAACGGATCGAACGAGTAAGTGCTGAGGATGTCCTAAGGCGAGTGGGAGAGAAGAGAATCTTGGGAGAAGGGTGTAGTGGAGAACTGCGTAAAATCAAACTTAGGTTTGCTGACTTATTATGGCATAAAATGATGAGTACATATAACCGAAACCATCCGAACCATGGGCGATAAAACACTGAACACTGTGATAAATTATATTGTAAAGCTTCAATAAGTTATTTCATTAATAGATTGTAATTCTCAATCCCTGAAGAAGAGTGGGATAAACGTACAAAACTTAGGCAAGAATATCTATTTATTATATTGGTGACCAAATTCCAATAAAGCATAAAACAAAATTTATCAAATTTATGGATAAGGAAACCTTTAACGTCAAATTATATATTGCCCTATGGAGATGCCCTTTTTACTTGCTGAGCCATTTAGACAGAGATTAGAGAGAGATAGAGACAGCAAACACGCGAGCTACGTATTCTATGAATTTCGAAGGAAATTTACATATATTTTCCGTTAATTCGGACTCATTTACCTCTGCACCTCATCTGACTCCTAAGCCGCCTCAACAAAAGTGGTGTCCGGGGTTGTTCGGACCACAACTGTTTACAAAATGAAAGGTAAAAAATTAGTTCCGCCTCGTTTTTTAAGAAAGCCCTTTGTTGCTCGAGGAAAAAACGAATTCCTATACCTATCCGTTTGGCAAAATCTCTCTTTTAATACATTGTTTCCGTTCGACCTAGAAGTATAGAATGATTCAAAGATTATTTTCTCCAAGTCGATCGTTAGCATATATCTATTCTTAACTAATTGCCCAAGCAATCTAAGCCTGCCACGTAGCCTCCGAGTCTCATTGAGCAAATTGAAAAATAGCGAAAAAAATGGTATTTGGTTGGACAACTGACATTTGAAGTCATTTGCGCCATAAGGGAAGAGTAGAGAGAAACCCGGCGTCGGCATTAGCCTGATCTCAACTGAAGGCACCAAGGGGTCCACATGTTGCGTCCCATCCGACGGACGGAGCGTTGCACTTTAAATGCCCTCCACATAACACTCAAACAGGGACAGGACACTCTCTGAAAAATCTCTGCCATCTCCAGGATTTGAACTCAGGCCCACAGAGTGGGAAGCCAACGCTTGAGCCTCCACATCAACCCGAACGCCTCTAATAGGCGACTTCCCCACGAAGTAGGTTATGTAGTCAGACATGTGTAATTGAGACTGCAGAGGAAGGTTGAGGAACTGATTGTTAGGGATAAACACCAGAACCCTGACTTTCGCTTGATAATTACATCCAGAGAGTAAGACTAACATAAGATTCCGTATTTTACATTTCGATATTTATTCTAAGACATTTATGTCTACAAAGGGGGGTGGTATACGGGAGGGAGAGATATTTACCCTCCGCTGAGTCTCCCAATCTATCGCCGAAGCTCTACGCCACAAGCCATTATGGGAAGCCCACTACCAGGTCACGGGGCATGTGATCACTGCTCGCAGCTAATAGCACCAGTCTACGACGGTTCATGGAGTTAATAAGCCATCCTCTCTGGAGCCATCATTGTTGGTGACGACCGCACAATATCCAAGGATTACTTCGCTGGCCTCATTATATGCGATCACATTGGGCAGGCCGCAACGAGGATAAAGATGAATGCCACGAAGGATAAAGGGGATTTCTCACTCATTCTTCGAACACAATCACTGAACTCCATAGCCTGAATCAGAGAGTAGCCTGGTAGAACAGATCGTATAAATAAAGTAAGAGAGATAGACTGTAGAAGATATAGATTCAGAATGTCGTGATGACTTGTACTGCAGCATACTACCTTATGTATAGCTTAATGCATGTTTCTGAATTTTCTAATTATTTTTAACAGCATTCTGTGTATGTTCTAGCATTATTGGCAGAAAACCCTAAAGAGTAGTTGGCAATTTTTTCCTTTTAATGAATGTGGTGGTATAGTTTGTTATAATTATACGGAACGTTTTTTGGATCAAGTGGTGTGCATAAAGGAATCCAATTGCTTGCTGGTAATTGATAACCCCCTGCCAAATACCCAAGAGGTGGCTGGCAGGGAATCATATCCATATGGATAAAGATACGATCATTTTTCCGCCCCTTTCGAGTGATAATTCTAGCGATCTCTCCATCGATGGCGGAAAAATTACCCTTTCACTTGGATCATTTTCCACGATGGCTTCAGGGATGGTTTCAGCGACAGCAGAATCACATACCTTTTCCCTTCACTCGGCGCGTACAGTATTAACCATTGCTGGTACATGCGAAGTCTTTCAGGCAATCAGAACGCAGAGACATAGCGACTGTAACGCCGCGCCTGACTTTTAATGTAATGACAATTGTAAATACGGAAAGTGACGGGAGAGGCGATGGAAACGAAGGACGTTGGGAATGATCGCCCAATGAAGTAAATGAAGGGTCGAGCGGTCTTTTTTTGGTCCCTGAAAATTCACCGCTAGAATTTTTAAATATAATTTCCCTGGAACTCTGAAGAATGACTATGGGATTCAGTATTAAAAAACGGAATACTACTACTACCTAAGGGGATACAAAATATTGCTCATAAGCCTATATCGAGAAGGGGAGTAGCAATCAATTCAAATAACACATGCGAAGGCTCGCAAATTTGACTTTTTTTCTCGTATCATACGTTTTGGATGAGTTTGTGGCTTGAATGATTACTTGGATCCCAGATAACAGTTGTTTATACCACAAAATTCAATATTTTTCCATGGAGGTTGGCGCATTTTTTCATTTTCATTTCAGATATAAGAGGTACTTCAATTCCTCCCGTGCATGGCAACCAACATCCCATTGTTTACCCTTCAGAGAACACAAACTCCTGGGTGCAGAATGCAATTCAACTCAACCGCTCTAATGGCCTCACGTTTAGAGGACTCATAAACACCACTCGATCGTTCGTGTTTTGTCCACACTCAATAACGTATCACTTGCTTAAAAATGTACTCAAATAAGATTCTTAGCTGAAATTTTCATACTTGAAATATGTGTGATCGTAAAAAAACTCAGTCAATAGCTAGTGTTAATTAAAATCCATATTTTAAACCCCCATAAGGTGGTATTCCTATGGTGAGAAAAAGTTAGGATGTGCATCTGTATTCAGGCATTTTAAAAGATAATTCCCTGAGAGTATATTAAATTAGAGGTCTAGAAAATAGAAGGCTATTTTTGAAGATGTCGATCATCCATAAGAGGTTTAATGGGACCCTATTTCCTCCGATGGAGCAGTAAGCTACAGGGTGAGGAGAGAAGTCAGGTTAGCAAGTGATAACCAGATACACCGTAACCAGGCGCCGGAGAAGATTTCTGCGCGCAGCATCTTTTTTTGACGGGGCAATTAGTGAGACCTGCCCCTTCCACACGCCGCCCAACTCTTTTTTCTCGAACTAACTCGCCCGAAATGGTTATTTTTTCATGGCGGTGTCATATGCCTTACTCTTTCCGCTTCCCACCCTCCCCTTCCAGCATCAAGAGACCCCAACCCTGGACCCTTTTCCCAACCTCCCCTCTTTCCCTTTGACCTCGTCTCCAGCCCCTTTCACGCACGACCTACTTTTTTAATTTTTTTTCGTCGTCAGAGTGGAGCCCTAAGCGAAAGCCTGGAGTGTTTAGCTCATTAGCCGAGAGATGGAGTCCCTTACTGCTCCCATTGAGAAAAGGTTGGAGCCAGGTGGGAGATAGATTGAAAAAAATACATATAGGGCGAAAGGAAAAGCATGGACTCTCAAGTTCCAATACCCATATATGGATGTAGTCATTACTTACTATGGGTCAAAAAAGTTTTCCAGTAAATTGAGCGACACCATATGCTTATGGAAAATATTTTATTAGAAAAAGTTGGGGTCAGGGGCATAGCTCTTGATTTGTTCCAGAATTATTTCACAAATCGCTCACAATATGTTAAGATGATAATATTCCTCATTGCTCTTAGCAGCATTAGCTCTGGTGTACCTCAGGGGTCAGGGGTCGTTTGACACGTACGGTTTGATCAACACTTAATTCAGAGGTAGAGTAACTTTTGCAGATGATGTGGTCAATAATTACGTAAAATTTACGTAGGTTTGAGTGTTTAATGTTATGCAGCTTGGCTTCTACTGTTCACGACGCTGCATTTAATAAAATGGGTTGGATTTAAATTAAATAAAAACACAATGTGCACATAAAAACACAATTAGGACATCCGTCAAAGCCATAATCTCGATGTTGACATAATATACTATTCTATCCCTTTCAACGCTGAGGCTATTTTTTGTATGGCTTTTCCCTGACTGAATGCATTTTTTTGGGTTTTTCAGTAATACTGTACCTAAGAAACAAATATTCTTCAGGAATGAAAAAAAAAAAATTTTTTAATGCTAAAAATTTAAATTTTTACAACGGACGTGAATTCACGTCCTCAGCCATACGCTTGAGGCTGCTCTTAGTTATGCAGGGTAGTATCAACGCCCCTTTACGATCATATATCCCTCCTAAGTTTTTAGCTACCCCTTTTGCTGGGAAAAAATGCAAAGCCTTTCAAATATAGTAATGCAATATGATGTCTTATTTTTATTTTTATTTAAAATTCCATAGATTAATAATTTATCAATTTTGTAATTATTTTGCAAATGCTGATATTTTTCTGCTAAAAACGCGATATGCTAAAACTACAACGGCTAAATAGCTATTTCCCGCACTCGTTCTTCTGTTCTGTGAAATAATAGAATGAAATATGTTGTATGTTATTTTGACATTTGAATCTAATATTTTTTTAAATTTCGTTACGAAATTTTGCAGAAGGAACTAACACAGTTTCTAGCAGGATTTATAAAGGAAAAAAAACTTTTAAAACAGGTATAATTTATTTTTACATAGCGCTAAACATATAAATAATATACACAAAATGCAATCGCACAAATTCTAAATAAACAAAATCCTTTCACAATACTTTTTACAAATTTATAAACGTAAAAATAGAACAGAAATTACAACTTTATCAGACTGCAGAGCAAGAAAACATATTAATTATACACAAATAAAAAAATACAGTTTCCATCATTGAAATTATTATGTACAAATATTTACAATCGCATATTTTCATGGAAAGCCATGAAACATGTGTCGACGCAGAGGGGAGGGTGTCCCTCGCAAGCAGGGCAAAATAACGTTGTCTTTTCTTATCCCCTTCTTCTGGCATTCCCGGCACCTTCTTTGCACCGTTCTGTCCCTCTTGCTTTTTTCGTCAATTGGAAGGGTGTGAGGGAAATGCCTTGATAAGCCTACGCCTGTGGAAGGGACTGAAGGGGAAGGGCCTGAAGGGCGAGTGAAAGCAGGTGAAAATAAAGATTTGATTACCGAAAGCCGAAAGTCATAAAATGAATATCTGGGATGCAATTTCTTATACAAATAATAGCTATTGAGGAGGAGAAGGTGGAAGATGTGAATGCCCAACTTCTTGTACCACTTGAGAGTTTTTCGCTCAATTGGATAATAGGACATCATCTGATCAGTGTGATCAATGCCCCCCATCGCCTCGTTGTATCTTGCAATTGCCTCAGGTTTGGGAATGGTTCTCCCTCCCCTTCGGCGGGGGACATCGATCATTTCGCCGCTATACTGCGAACTGATCATCAGTACTTCTCTCTTGTCTTTCCACTTCATGACGCAGAGACCGTCACCAGTGTAGGCATTCACAACTTCCCCCTTCTTTAATTTGTTTGAATTAATTTGGGGAGGATTACCCTTCCGGTTAGTTCTCAAAGTTCCGGTACATTAGGTCTTCCGCTCCAGTAGTTGGTGGGCCAAATTGACACTGTTGTAATAATTATCCATAAATAATGAATGGCCAGCATCAAGGTGACCCTCCATTAGCTTATTCACAACAGTGTCAACAGTGTCAGCAGCCTCCGGAGTTCCTCCGTGGAGGTTATTACTCCCGAAGCTGCCATTCTCCTCGACTTCGGTGGAGGAATGTCCTCCGTAATATCCTGAGGATCAGGAGTACGCGGGGGACTGACTTGAGAAGTCGAGGGTCGAGGACTCTCCCTAAGGGTGGATTGCTCCACACCTCTTTTTTTTTCCTCCCCGAGTTTTATTTTAACCATTCTGAAACATGATAAATGAAAGCATAGTATGATGGCATACTTTTATGGACTAAAAAAACATTTTGGATAATAATATAATTTTCCACTATTTATAAGATCTCGATTAAAAAAAGAAAGACCTGATTTTAGTAACATATTCGTTCAATGATAAATGAATAAATTAGCGAAAATAGCAAAATGATCTTTGTTTATTTATAAAAAAAACTATGGCGAGTTTGGTGTCGTTTTCCATCATTTTAAAAACATTTTCTAAATATGGTATGTATAGCATTCATTAGAAAATATTTAGCTTGTATCGCTATGCTATTAAATGCCGAAGAATAACTCAGATCTACTCCACTCCCATTGTCATAGGCCGGGGTAGGGTGTTTGCCTGCGGAGGATTATAAGGGTCGGACCTGCAGGTACCCGGAGACCAACGGCCGTCCCGTTTTACACAGAGCATGGGCAGAGCTATTTACCGCCGGGAGATGACATGCATTCCGAAATATTCTCAGAGGGAATCCCCGAGCCAGTCGGTAGACCATTGAACTCCGCTTCATAATAAGAAAATATCCTCTGACGCCATCCTGCTTGAGGGTTCTTCCGCCCCAACACCCTCATCCCTAATGCTTTTCACGTGGCAATAAACCCTCTTTGTGTCTGCGAAACTTCCGAAAGCAGGGCCAAGAAGGTCGCGCGCCACCCCGGCAATTGATCAAACAAAAGAATATACGGAGAGAGTGAACCGTATCTGAAAAGAGTGAAATGTCGAAGACTACTAAAGATATTGCTAGCGACCACTTCAACTCCAACTTTCAAAACATCCTTTCCTGAACAGCCAAATCTTTAACGGGAATGACAACACTTCCACGGATAATTATTTTTCTTGATTTCCTGATTATGCAGATACCAAGAACACAAAGTTATTGTCATTCACAATGAAAAAAGATATTTTGTTACGCAGCAAGCGAGGACCGCAAAATTTTAACAAGAATACCAAAATGTTCTTTGATATCGTGTCTTTTTTATGTTTCCAGCATTATGATAGTGGTAATTAATCACAAATAACAGCAACAGCACTTTCAACCTTCAGTAATGAAGGCATTATATGCTTATACTTACTAGTAATAGGTACGAGTTTACGAAGAAAAATTAACAATTTATGCATGAATTTGTAATGCACTGGTCCGAGGATTAAATATAAAAATTTAGGAGCGCATAAGTGTTATTTGAAAAATAAAATAAATGAAAATGTTACTTGAGCAAAAATAGAAAATAGCTACGTTTCGCCAAAAAATATTTCGAAGCAAAAAAAGAATAACAAAATTACTCATTGACTCACCCAAATTGAAGGGAGACGAAGGAAACAAATAATATCAAAACACAGGATCGGGATATTTACAGATCCTGAATTCTGCAATCGATTGTTTGCTGCTGCAGTATCTTGTGTAGGGAGTAATAAGAAGAAATAATGAATACACGGTACATGGGTGTTTAAAGTAAAAATAGGATCTAAGCACAATAAATGATTAAAAAAATGCATTCAATGCTTCATCATGCCATATTTCATCGCTAGTTAGTGAAGAATATTCGAAGAATATTTTGGATAACGACAATTTATCGCCGTAAAAGTCGAAAAAAAAAATTAACTGAAAATTTTCATTTTTTTTTTACTTGAAAAACATAAACCTAGTTATCAAAATACATATCTATAACACATATATCAACACACAATTAGGTAAATAAAAGGCAAATCACGCATATTTACAACAGAAAATTAAATAGAACAAGGAAAAAAAAATGTTTACGTACCTCCAAGTGAAAGCGTCTTCGACCGTAATATTCACCCCAGCAAGAAGAACTGACCTTCCCCAAGCGATGGTACGAGTGTAACTGACGGCTGTGAGCCCGCAAAAGCCCCTACGAACGACTTGGACGCAGTGGTGCCGCTATTAAAGCCGCCGGGTATGGGACGTGAATTCACGTCGGGCCGCCATTAGCTAGGAATCGCTGGACGTGAATTCACGTCCAGCCGCGCGGAAAGGGCTATAGAAGGTTCAATGCTTCCTCGCAATTATGAAGTGATAGAACTGACTAACGAAATAAATTATTCGGAAGAAGGTTTAGATTATCGCTCGAAATGGAATAAACAAATTTTAAATGAAAGTGCCATTTTTAAGTCTCACAAAACCAAATAAATATCCTCCCTCTTTAAGAAAATTATTTATTACAACTTAGACTAATAATCACTCAAAGTTAGACTTTGGGGCAGAGCATGTTTCGCTGTTACATTGTTACAATACCATCAAACCTGCCCACACAATACAGAAAAGAATATTAATGCTAATATTTCTTTTAAAAAAACGCTACGAGCACCCCCAATCCATGCCCAATGAATTAAAAGTACTTCAGGTGAAAGTTTCACTTAAACTTAGTACTTTTTGCTAACGAAGGGGATTAAATCCAAAACTGTACGGAGATAACACTGTGCATAATTTGCGCCAAGGTATCTGAATCCCCATGGATAAATCATCAAGAGACAAGTGGATAGCAAGAGCGGAAACGCAAGACCTTGAATCAATGGTGCAGGTGGGGAAGGATGAGAAAGTGACTGCTCGTTGGAGTGAAGAGATTAGCTGACGGCAGAATAGGATAGTTTCCTTCATCAAAGAAAACGAAAGGCATTGATTGCGATTCGTTACCCACCATTAGTGTATTCATAGTATACAAATTATTTGGTTTTAGAAATCCCAGTTTAAACGAATGTTAAAGGTCAATTTTAATTGAAACCTCATTTGAAAAAGACCAGATTGGCGCCCATGCGATGCCACACCACGTGACGTCACAGGGACCTAGATTCTATACGAGTAGATAGGGGTTTTACATCGCCTGAGATTAACAACTCACGCATGAGGCACAGAGCTCAGGGAAACATTTCTTAATAATCACCTATTAAAATTGCCTATGGTCGGAAAGTTTCCTTCGTTTGATAGGGTATTATTAATCCTTATTTAAGCCAAGCGCTACCTGCTAGCAGGGTACTCTACGCTACCGCCGTGCTCGGCAGCAAGCAGCCTGCATCGTACCGGCGTTCATAGCCTCGCTCCCAGGTGACCTCACTCAGCAACAGCGAGACGTCACACGGGCTTTTCCCAGCATTCATACTTCGCCGTCGCGTTTTAGCGCGCTTGAAAATTTTCACTTTTCATTTAATCGCGAAAAACAGATATCGTCATTTAAAAATCTAAGAGCGTGAAATACGCACTCCAGGAGTTAAACTATTTCCATTTAGGCAATAAAAAAATGATAGGAAACCTCTCTATTGAGAGGAGAGCTGCTTGTTGACCAGAGTTAATGACGAAAATTACCTCTTGATTAACATCAAATTTTAAAAAGTAATTACTGTATTATAGTTTCAAGTTTACCTTCCTGAAATAGCAGTGGCAGTAGAGCCCACTGAAGAGGAGGCTTACTTAGCAGCACACTAGGAATATTCCGGTAGTCCCGAGTCTATATTATACTTGCACTTTCACATTCACCCGTTCCTACCACTCTTTAACCGTCTCAATGTTCGGAATTTTTTTTATTTTTTCGTCCATCGGTAGAATGGACGGACGGATAGATGGGCGGATCCAGGATATTTTTCGGATCCTTGATTTTCAGAGCCGGATCTTTCGGATCGGATATTTTCGGATCCAAATGCATTTTCATATTTCTGCTTTTAAACGAAGTAATTATTAACGTACTTTCCTTCATAAAAGGAAACAAAACAATGACAAATCATGAATTTACAATAGAGTTTGAAAAATTAAGTTTTTTTCGATTATGAAGGGTGTTAAAATTAGTTTGAAACCCTCTACTTTCTACCTACCCTCTTGTTTAAAAATTTCCCCCCTTGGTTTTGGACCCCCCCTCCCTAACGAAGACAATGATTTATGGTCCGTGTGATTTCGGAAAAAAAAAACAACAGAGGCACGGGCTGTTGGACGGCCGAGGATGGTTTCCTGAAATCTGCGACGTAGTTACTTTTGACGTGGTTATTATCCTACGACGCTGAGATTCCCCCGATGATTATTCAATCTCTTGGGAAGAGTCACACTATGTGCCAGTCGTATTTTGTCTTTTATATTTTCTACGGCTGAAATTCTACTACGTAACTTCGGATCCAGTTCCGATGTCTTCCGCGACTTTGGATCCAATGCATCCGATGAAGGGCAATATCCACGGATATTTGGATCCGAGGCATCCGATCCGACCATCTCTATACTTAAATAATAACCTTGTTTTCGGGGTCTATGGACGACTGTGCTCCTCCGCCACGGCCTATCCTGGCTCTGCGCTCCGGGACCTCCACCCAGGACGACTAGAAAGAAGGAGGCAGAGTCCCCAAGGGGCTGGTGGCGGAACTCGCTGAGCTGAAGGCACGGAAAGCGTTCGATTCGTTTCGGTTGTGCTCGCTCGCTGCGCCGCCATGGTGGAACTAATTCCAGCGTGGTAGTGGTTCAGGAGAGGAAAACAGATTTTCGGTGGACGTTTTGAAAATTTCATACCAGCGACACAAAGGTTTACTTTCACAGCTATTGCCTCGAATTTTAAGCGTCACCCAAATCTTATAAAGTACAATTCACCTAAAATATACACATAAGTAGGCCAAGTCATCATCATCATCTAAAGTCATCAATCCCAAGATAGATTTCACGCAGCTCCCCACTATATTCTCCTATTGGCTGATCTTTTGATGCCCACATAATTCTTTTGATTTACATTCTTCAGCACCCTGCCCTATGTATCACATCCGTGATCAGCCACTGCTAATGATCCCCTCCATCTCCAGAAAAGTTTCTCGGGTTTTCCACCGGTTGATTTCGTCCATGTCTCCCGACGTTTAGATCAGCGACTTGCTGATCATCCTCAGGGGACCTTCCGAATTCTACGAGGATCATTCCTTCTCATTTGGAAGATCCCCTGAGGATGATCAGAAAGTCGTTGATCGAAACGTCGGGAGACATGGACGAAATCATCCGGTGGAAAACACGAGAAACTTTTCTACAGCTGATACGCCGGGAAAACCTAAGATCAAACATCCCCTCCATCTGTCTCCAAAATAAAATATTCAGTATTTAATCGTGTCTTGTTCTTAAGGTTTTCAAAAGACTTCTTTCCTTTGCCTCGTTCACATTACGATTGCCCGAGCGATCGTCCTGACGATAGTTGGCCGAACTATCCGTGTGAATGCATGTCCTGACAGCAGTTCGCGTAGTTCCGAACGTTGCCACTTTACGATGGTTAGGCGCTGGCAGACCGGAAACGGAAGCGACAAGAGAAAGACGAAAAGTTCG